>NC_052349.1:87519288-87862628 GCF_009727055.1 Benincasa hispida | reverse complement strand
TGCCCTTTCCCTTAGCCAATGCAAGGCGGGATTGTTGCCTTTGTTTTCTTTTCCGTTCCTTGCGTTGTTCCTCCATCTCTCGTTCGGCAAGTTCCTTGCCCTTCTTCTTAATTAAGCGCTACTTGTTGGCTTCACGCTTCTTTTCCTTCTCTTCTATCATTCTCCTTTTTTCTTCTGCCTTCTTTTACTTTTCTTCTTCCTCTTCTCTCTCTTCTTTTTCAAACTCTTCCACAAACTGCTCAGAGGCCAACAAAAGGCGTTATTCCTCCTCGAGCCGCCTTATTTCTTCAAGTCTCGAGATCTCATTATTGCGGCACACCTCCTCATCATATAATCTTCTTCTTCTATCCCTTTCTGTGGATATGAGTTTCGCCCGCTCCATTTTCTCCTGTCTCTCTTACTCTTCCTTTCTCCTCCTTTCCTTTTCTTCTAATGCGTAGACCTTTGCGGCGCATTCTCCTTGCGATGCCGCATCAGAGGGGTAACTTCTCCTTTTTCGCCTTCGTCGGTCGCAACAAATTGCATTGTTTCAGATTGCGCCAACTCCCTAAGTGGTACTGGTTCCCCCAATCCTCCCTCACAGAGGTGGATTCACCATCCATCTTTGGGCTTGCAGCCCTCTTCTTCTTTTCTTATTACTTCTTCAGGCGCCTTTTCTCATGCCTGCGCTCTTTCCTTTCTCCCTTCTCTTTCCTCTTTCTTAGCTTGGCCTCTTCATCGTCTTCATCCTCTTTCTTTTCTTTATTCTTTGTCTCTTTGCGATGATAGGATGGCTCACCTTTTCCAACCTAATTTCCCTTGTTCTTCTTTTTCTTCCTTTTCTCCTCTTCTACCTCTGGTTGCTTCTCTGCCGCGACTTTCTCTAATGCGACTCTAAAAGGTCCTTCATAGGATTCTATTTGCGTAGTTTCCTCAGGATCCCTTATGGCCAGAGTGCTTCTCCTTGTCTCCTCTTCCACCACTTCCTCTACCACTACCACTTCCTTAGACACAGCCACCGTCACCTCCTCCGTATACAGTGGTTGGTTTACAACCCCTACCTCGGGCAGTCCTCCTCCTTCCTCCAAGTTACTCAGAATGTTTCCGAATACCTTCTTGTCATCTCTTCTCTTTTTTTTTCGCTTTTAGTGGAGACTGCTGGAGTTGGGAGTGGGGTGCTTTCAGTACTTTTCCCCCTCTTAAACTGAAGTGGTATGACGGCTAAAGGGTTTCACCGGGATTTTTCGGCGATTCTAGGAACAGTGTGAAGTTGAGCAGCAAGCCGACAACTAGCAGCAAGGAATGCTGCCTCTCGCATGGAAAGTTGGTCAGTCGAAGGTGTTGAGGGTGAAGCGGAAGGTTGGGAAGTTTGGTCAGCCATGGATGCTGAGGTGAAAGAAAGTCGGAAAACGTTAGGGTTTCAAGGAAGAAGAAAGCTCGGTATGCAGGGGCGCTAGGGTTTCAGATTGCAAATGAGGCAAAGTGTGTTCACAGATAGGGGAAGTCCTTTTTATAGGTTGCGCCTTAGTGGGCCCAATGCTATTTTTGCAGTGGCAGGCCTCGAGACACTCAAAAGCCCCCACGTTTGAACTCCCCTCATGTATGAGGTTTCAGAGTAAACATTCTTTCGTCTACAGACTCATCATTTCTTTGGAATACGGAACGATTGGACTTCTAAATTTTGCAAAAAGAATTATCTTTAATATTTTATTCGAATGAACGCAAGGAAAAGATTAACGCAATGTGTTCACCAACACAAATGCATCCTCGCAGAGGATGGGCAACAATGCATGCATCCCCGCAACACACCCCTTAACTAAATGCATTTTTGGAGGATCGGGTGCACGGTATTGCTATCAGTGAAACACTACCTCAACATAATGCATTTTTCTAAGGATGGGCAAAGGACACACACACGCGCAACACACCCCTCAGCTTAACGCATTTGAGTTGGATGAACGCAAAGCGTATCTTGTTGGTTCAAGATGCGTCCATTATCGCCATGCATACTGGATGTTGGTTGTTTTCTTATTATTTCTTTTATTATGCTTTTTTTCATCAACGCAAGTGGCTATGACTCGCGGTAATCAATTTTCTGACAAAAAAGTAAAAGGAATTAAAACAGTACAGAAATAAATGCAAGGACAGTAAATGAAGAAAAAATTCATAAAGTCATGAAACAAATTAAATGAAGTAGTAAAGACAAAGTTCAGAAATTCATAAAGACAAGAATTAAAGAAAGCATTTAAGCATAGATGTGAGATATGGACCGGAAGATGATTTTCTTTGAATGAGCGCAATCCACACCTCTGCAGGTGGTCCAACTTGCCTGCCCAATGTCCTTCAGGGACATTGCTCCTTTCCATGAGATCCTGGGGGCATCAGAGTTGCTGGGCAATGTACCAGGTGTTCAATTTCTAAGCTCAGAAGTTAGCTGGCCCACTTGAATCTTTAAGTTTCGAATTGAAGACGCCTGCGCCTGCATCAATGCATCATTTTTATCCATATACTGTTTTAGCAGGGCCTCCAATGATCTTCCAGAGGTGTTTGAAGATGAGGGTTGTTGATTATGCGATTGCCTTGGTTGCCCCTAATTTAAGTTATGGTGAAAAAGAAGAGGATTCCCTTGACTGCCACTTTGATGGTTGCTTTGCCCCCTTGGTTAGGATTCCCTCCCCAACCGAAGTTAGGATGGTTCCTCCAACTCGGATTGTAGGTGTTGCTGAAGGGGTTGTTTGGGATGGCGCATATTTGTTGGATATTCGATGGGCACATTTCTGCTACATGAGCCCCTCCACAATTAACGTAACTTATTGCGGCCACTTGAGCGGGCGCAGCGAGTTGCGCTGATTGTTGGGGCATGACTCCTTGATTGATTGCCATCAATTAAAGGATTGAGGTCATTACGGCCAGTGTGGTCATTGTGTTCGCATGGACAATGGCAGTGCCATTCTTCCTTCTTTCAGAGCCTCTGCCTCCATAGCCATCATCAGTCCAATCATCCATGTTTCGCGATATGTGGTCAAGGATGACCTTGGCCTCGGTATACGTCATGTTCACAAAACCTCCTGTCACGAAGGCGTCAGCAACAACCTGCGTCGATCTGTTCAGGCCATTCTAAAATATGTCCATCAACATGCAATCGAGTATCCCGATATACGGGCAGTTCTTCACCAATCTTCGAAATCGCACCCAGGCGGTGCTCAGGGTTTCATTGTCCATTTGCTCAAAGTTCAGCACGTTCTTTCGTCGTCTTGTGTTGATGGCCGGCGGGAAGAACTTTTTCATGAATCACTCAACCAGCTGATTCCATGATGTAATCTCATTTGGCTCCAATGAGTGAGCCCACCTCTTGGCTTCGTCCCTCAAGGTGTAAGGGAATAAATACAGTCTAATACTCTTAGGGGTAACGCCAGGTAATAAGAAGTTGCCACATATTTTGACAAAACTGGTCAGGTGGGCATGTGGGTCTTCACCTTGCAGACCCCCAAGTTGCCCTGCATTCTGGATCATTTGGGCATGACCGGTTTTATTTCAAACCTTGCGTTCTTCTCTACTGTAGGCCTCGAAATCCCAGACGAAAAATCATACAGGTTGGGCGCCGCGTAGTTCCTCATGGGAATGTTACGATCAGCAGCAAGTAAGACTGGGTCCTGCACTGGCCGTACCGACCCTTGATCTCCGGCGGGAGCCACATTGTCATTATTATCTGCCATATTAGTTGCTTTCTTTCACCTTGCTCGATTCTGGCGTACCCGTGCGCGAAAGGTACACTCGATCTCTGGGTCAGCTACGAATTCTGGTTCGGTACCAGTACTTATAAATTGTCCGACTGCTCTCTGCGTTGAACAGCCAGTACAAAGAGATCTGTCCTGCAAAATACCACAAACATACTCAAACAATAACTGTTAACCAATCCCCGGCAACGGCACCATAAACTTGATTACATAAGATGCAATGATACAAGTCCATGTCCCCGTTACCAGTTCCTCGGCAATGGCGCCATAAACTTGATTGACATATAATGCATGATGCCATAAACTTGTAAGCATAAAATTTATCTTCTTATGTCATTAAACGCTTAAGATGCAGTGATTCAAAATAGGCATATGGATGGTGATGAATGATTGGTCATACAAGCTCATGTTACCATAAACTCAATGACTTGGAATGTGGATGTTGTGTTATGCTTATTCAGACATACTTTATTTATGTGATACTACTTCTAGATATGCGTTATTTATGAGAATCTTGTAGTATACTATGGGTTGTCACAAGTTTCCTTGCATTGGAACCAAGTATAATTCCACCGCAAGTTTCTCGGTGTGATCCAAGGTCGAACACAGGGATTGTTTTAGATTAATTGCGTTATATTTGTGATATATGCGACCGGGGTTTTTCAATTTAATAAAAGTGTGGTTTGTACATGCAATAAAATAAATTGTGCAGTAAAGTAAAGATAAGTAATAAAAATACGATAATAAAGTAAATTGCGATAAAAGTAAAGTGCGATAAAATAAACCGAAACTATGATGATACAAGATACAAATTACATGATACAAGATACCGAGGTTAAGACTGACTGTGAAGAATATACAAAGAATCGTGTTATGCGGTGGCAAGGCTTATGTGCGAAGTAGAAATAGAAAGGATAATGAATATAAACATCGCAAGTTCCTTAATTGCGTTAAAGATATAAGTACAGTTCCGTTTTCCCTTAGTGTACACCTCTCAGTGATCGGCCGAGTTTCCCACATCTCTGTGGTGAAACAGGGACAAACGTATTGAACGCAAGATTGCTTCCATCTCTGGAAGTACTTCTTGCATTAGTTAACGCATTCTTCTTACCTTCTCTCGATATATCAGAATGGCATCTTCACTTCTGCTCTCACAAGTGAAGATGCCGTCTAACATGCTTTAGCTAAACATCTTTATTTCTTTAGTACAGATTAAGTTACTTGTTTAATTCATATTAATTACCAATGGATTAAGAAAACATCATGGAAAAAGCAATTAATGGAGGACCGAAAATAGACAGAAATGTGGAAATGAAAATGATCATGACAATTAATTATAAAATCAAGCGTCCGATACATGGTTGTGAATGATTTAGACTAAGAAGATGAAGTACAAAGAATGTGACATGTATCCTTGTCCTTTATAAAGCAGCAATCACCATGAAAGTCAATAAAGACATTATTATCTTGAGAAAGTTGAGACACACTCACAAGGTTTTTAGCAATTGCAGGCACACACAGAGGACATCTTCACGATTAATCATACATTTCCCATTGGTTAGACAAGTATTTCCAATGCACGCAATTCTCAATTTATCCCAATTTCCTTTAGTAACAAGTTCCTTACCTCCATACTCTATAAGATTACTAACATTGTTGAAGTCAGCACTGACATGATTAGTTACCCTACTATTAGCATACCAGCTTGAGTCTCTTACAATGTTTGGTGTGGCAAACTGATTTGAATTTGGTGTTGTACCAAAAACAACAAGACTATTGTTACCTCCAAGCATTCCTCCATTTCCTCTCAGTTGACTCTGATTTGAGGAAAACTCTTTATCATACCTATGATAACAAACCATATAGTGCTCTTTCTTTCCACATACCTGGCAAGTAGGCTTATTCCCATTGTTGTTCCTTCCTCTACCTCGACCTCTATTTCCACCTCCATTGTTGTTGTCGTTGAAATTGCTACTGTTGTTACCCATTTTTACTAAAATTACTGATGAATATTGTTGGGATTGCTGTGAGATTTCGACATAACCTAATTTCTACTGAAGGCTGCATTCACAGTAGGACTATCCCAACGAAGCCAAGGTCTTCACAGTTTTTTGGTGCTCGAGTTTCTTTTCATACAAGAGTAACTCAAACTGCATATCAAGCCACGATATCTCTAGTTTACTTTGAATCAACTACCACTACAAAATTATATTCTTCATCAAAGCCTAGTAAGACTTGTGAAATTAGAGCCTTAGTCGACACTAGACTGCCAGCCTGAGCCAAATTATCAGGGTGAGACTTCATAACTCCTAAATATTCACTCATTTTCACATTACCTTTGTGAGTTTGCTGGAAAACTTATCTGAAGTAATCTTCCTCTGCTCTTGATTAAATACGAGGTCTTGAATGGCCTCCCATAAATCCTTAGCATTGTAGAACCCCATTAACTGCATTGCTACCTTAGGGGTCATTTAATTATATAGCTAGCCGAGTAATAGCTAATACATAGTTACCCAAGCATCATATTGGGGATTTAACCTCTTCTATGCACCTTCCTAGACAATCCTTTAATAGCTCATTTTGAGCTTGATGCTCCATCAATGTCTCTATTGTAGGCATTGTGTTTCCTTCGGGGGATGAAATAAACTTGGGAGGACATGGATTTTTTCCCGATGGATATCCTTCAAGCTTATAGCTTCGAAGAATGGGCAGAACGAGAGTTTTTTAGAGCATAAAATTACCACTATCTAGCTTGGTGGTAGTGATTTGATTCAGAAGTTAATTCAACGGTGGATTATTGAACTTTGTAGCCTCAAGACCTGTGGAACCACTAACATTAGCCATTGGAAGCTTTAACACCAAGTTTGATTTCAAAATTTAACTATTTCTAGAGGCAATTTTGCTATATATTTTGCTTACTTCTTTATGAGGCAATGTGGTGTTTTTATACAGAGGTTGCCCTAATTTGGGAAAACAAAGAGTAAAAGAATTTATAGAAGGAAATACAAAAGGCATAAAAAAAATTGGGAGTCTGCCAATAGTATAATCTTCTAAAATCAGTCCTTATGTGTGGCTTTCCTCTCTGAAGTGGCAGCTGAGCCTTGAGCTGCCAGTCTTTGACTCTTTGACTTCTTCTACTTGGCACTCTCTTTAATAAGGAGTGCAACAAAAATAAAAAAAATGAAAAACCAAACCAATATAAACTGATTCAATCATTTTCGTATAGTTTTTTAGTATAATTAGATATATTAGTTTGTATTTGGACAAGACTAAAAAGTGTTGGTTCGGATTAATTTTTTATTCGAAAAAAAAAAACCAATATAAAAAATTAATCAAAACCAAACTGAATTGAGGGTATATATACTCTTAAAAAGAAACTATAACATTAGGTGTCTTTTAATATTTCAATTATCATAGTGCATATATATTTGTAGTTTAGGAAAAAGACCAATTATTATGCCGATTGTGTGCTTTTTATTTTTAAAAGAAAGTGTCAAGAAAAAAAAAAACATAAAATTTCTATTGAGTTTTATGCCATAAAACTTGTAGATAGTAAATGTAATTAATTGACCATGATCAATAAAGAGTTATCGATGTTATTTTAATAAATGTTATTGATTGTGTTGTATTCTATTTTGTCTTAATAACCCTAAATCCAATAAACTAATATCTAAGACTGTCTTATGAGTTTGAGCAGTATGTAGAGACATACAGGATCAATGTTCAAGATACAGCCTAAACGGTCTATAGTATAGAGATAAGGTTAGATAGCTTATCCTAGTGACACTATGGATACGACCAATTTGTATTTGATACAAACGCAATGATCTAACACGTCCGTGTAGGTGAGATGTGAGTGGGGATATCCTATACAATGATTTACATAAAACCGAACAGCAAAATAGTAACCACTAGATGTAATACCATTAATTAGTTAGGTTTCTATTTCAATAGGATGACTTAGGCAACTTAGTCTTAATCCTGAGTGTATTATAAACTTCTGTTCATGACGGATTTTCCTTTGATTTTTGTGGGTGAGAGTGGCCAGTTCGCAGACTCAATAAGTCTAATATTTTGGGGACAAGACTGAGTGGGGAACTGGGAACATAATATTACAAGATAGAATTCACACCAACCCGACTTTATGGTAGGTAGATAAGTGTTCCCTTAATTGATGTCTCTGGGACTTGAACAAAGGGCCCTACCCTCTCACTGGCTTGAAAGGCATTTATGTTTAATGGTTAGAACATAAAAAGGTTGTTCATTAGATAAGCATTAGTACTTAAGGTGTTGGGGTTGGTGCCTTAAATCTCATAGGGTTCTATAATTTATAATTGTAATGTACAAACATTTTATTTTTGTAATAAAATATTTGATTTTTTATTTCAAAATTAGTCGCATTAACTACAAACCAATAAACTAACATCTAGGATTATCTTATAGCTTAAACATATATGTAGAGATATACAAGTGGATCATGTTTAAGTGATAACCTAAATGGTCTGTAGTAGATGGATAAGTTTGGATACCTTATCTTGGTGACACTACGAGTATGGCTCGCTTTGTAAGTGTTACAATTGTTGTAAAATGCTACAAATGATCTGATCCGGATCATTCGAGTGGAGATATTGATCAAACCACGAAATGTTTAGTCTCATTATATAATGCCAGGATGACCAAGATAACCATAGGTAACATGACCTGAATCCTGAGTGAGTTGTAAATTCCTACCTGTGAGGGCCTTCATTTAATTTGTATAGTGAGAGTGGCCAGATTGCCGACTCAATAAGCCTACCATTTTGAGAATTTGTTTGATTGGGGAGCTGGGAACACAACTACACAAGAAGGAATTCACTCCTTCCCCAAGGTCGGGTAAGTAGATAAATTGCTCCCTTAAGGGCAGTTTCTTGGGCTTGAACAATATGGTGTCATACCTTCTCCTGGCCCGAGAAGGGTTTAGTCATAGTTCGACTACGATTTATTATTCCTTAAAGGGATCAGTGGTATTTAAAGAGTTAGATGTAACTAGAAGGGCAAAACAATAATTTTGGTCCAGCTGTACTTACGAGCAATTTATGAAAAGTCATCGTACTGTTGATTAATTATATCCAATGGATACAGAAATATATGTCACACCCTCTCCCAGACTACTCTCTGAGCCTAGGAAAGGACATGACTGCGGCAGTTATCAACCCTTTTGCTGACACTTACTGCCTAATAACTCTAGCGAAAATAACTCTGATACCAACATTCAACTCATACACAGCGGATGCCTCTATGGATAAGAACATTAAGTTTACACACAAAATATTTAGGGAGACTACATTACTAGTTTTATAAGTCCCGATATCCAAAAACTTATTCCCTATATGACAAACTGTAACATGTGTACATTATTTGTAGTAACCACCTAACAGATGGGTTACAATAACTTTGTCCTTTAGTGGTAAAGCAGATGCAAAGCTACCTCCTGAGGATTTGACCACTACCTGGGGGAAAGGAAAACATTTGAAAACGGGAAAGAAGGAAAATTGATTCTCATGCAAAAGTCTCAATATAGAGATTAAAATAAAATATAAATTTCTACAGTAATCTTGTACTACAGTATATAAAAATATTCCAAGCATAAAGCATATAAAGTTGTTTTCATTCATAAAACATTAACTGTTCCTTGGTTGAGAATAACCCTACTGTGGTTAAATCCCAACGTCAATTGCTAGTCAAGAGAGAACTTTTTTACTTAATCTTTGACTTTAACTACCTACGTGCACGTGGTCATAACTAAGTATCGTCATACCTTAGGTACTTTTGCTCAGATGCCTTCTCAAAACTTGTCCCTCAATATCGAGCTGCTCGGATACCTTCACAAAAGTCCATCGGTATCAAGTTTCGAGTAAAACTAGTCATACAATGACTTTCTCTTTAAAGCATGTAAAGCACAACGCATAGAAAACATGTCTTTGAAGATGCTAACGCATGCTTCGTGTAATTAAACACACATACTAGTTTTTCAATAAACTTTCATACATAGCATGCATTTAAAACATAACTAATGGTTTGCTTGGAATTTACTTTGTAAAACTAGCTAGCATGAGAATAATCTTTCTTTAAAACATGGTTTCTTTAAAACATTGTAAATATTTAGTCACTCACAACTTTTAGAACTATTCCTCAAGGGTCGATATGCTTCTTTTACTAGTGCCAATCCTGTGGACACAAAAGCATATATTCGCTACTAGCATAAGTCTCCCTTTGAGACTATCCTTTATGTAAGCTCCTTAAGTAAGCTTTTTGTTTAGCCTTACTCTTGAAGACTTTCACAACAACGCATCTTGCTGTAGGTTTAGACACTTAGGAATTTTTTTGAGATTTGGCTCATGCAAAGCTTCCAACTGCTCTTCACAAATGCAACACCGCTTATGCAACCAGCACTTTTCTCTCTAAGTGTTCTTACAGCTGCATATGGTCATCCTCAAGGCTGCTTTGCATCCAAGACTCCACTGAAAGCTCTCCTCGACCTACATAGCAAGTCCAACGCATGGAAAAGCTTAGCCCTTGGTCTGTCCAAGCGTTTCTCCTTGAGCTGTCAGCTTATTCAACTCAAGCAACTGGATACTTGTCCATAAAATTCCAGATTCATCTTACGAAATCAATAACTCGAATTCCAGAGCTCATCTCAAGAAATTTCTTTATACAAACTTGTTAATAATTGTCTTATAAATCTTACCTCAAAATTTCACCTTCAGAGTTCTCGTGGTCTGTTCTAGAGACTCAATTCTTTAACGATGGCTCGGATTCACCCGAGAATAGAATCTCTGGTCCTTTTTTTCCTTCTCCAGCCTTAATTCGATGAGGACTTCTTCTGGAAGTGTCACCTCTGAAAGTAGACTCTCAGAGCTTTCCAACAAACTCTAAATTTGCATGGAGGAATTGATCAAACTGATCGTTTGAAGTTTAACCTCCCCTTTTTATACTACTTTCCACCGTCTCTCATTAAATGTTAGCCCAACACCTTCAACTTTCATAGAGTCAAATCTGGTGCTAAGGACATCTGGTATTTTAATCGATGATTATTATCGATCAATACAAGTCCAATAGTTTAGTTCACCGCCCCATCGTATAGCTCATCATTTAGTGACTTCACACTGATGCTTGTCACCCGACAATCTCGCCCAACGCATAGCACACTGATGCCCATCATGTAGCGCTGACCCCCATCGTCTAGCACAGCACAACTATCGTCTAGCGAACCATGTCTATCGTCTAGCGCCCACGCCCATCGTGTAGTACCATCGCCCAGCGTCATCGTCTAGTGTTGATGCCTATCGTGTAGTTCCAAGCCCCATCGTTTAATACTATCGTCCAACGCATAGCGCTATCGTTTAGCGCGACCCTTCGCATTGTCTAGTACCGCACATTGTCGCACGATCATCTACTGCTCGCTTAGTTCCACGCATTTGCTATACGATCGCCTACCGCATCGCTTGGCTCTGCACATTTTCGACACGTTCGCCTACCTCATCGTGTAGCGCTGCTCATTTGCTACACGATCGTCCAACGCGCACAAATTTAATGCCAACGCCATGCCGGGAACATTTGAGGCTGCCGCATGCTTTTCTAACCTTTCAAGACATTGGCTGTCGCATGCTTTCCTAACCTCTCAAGACATTGGCTGCTCACATGCTTTCCTACGCATAGCTTTTCTCTTGGCCACACTTTGGCTTTCTTCACACCCAAATAACCTCTTAATGAGCATGGCCAACGCATGGCACAACACTTAGTCAATTTTCTAGCCTCTAATGCATGGGTTGTACTTAGCCAATTTTTTTCAAGCTTTACCGTAAAGTTTTCAAATTCAAACTTTTCTTCTAACTTTTCACCCTTTTCTCTTAACTACACATTAATTCTCACATCAACCTACTCATCACACTAGTCTCAATAGGGAACATACTCAAGTACTGAAATTAGGACTCAGGGTTCACAATATATCTATAGTGCGAATAGTGCAGTTATCGATCTTTAGTAGAGTTGATAGCACTCAGAAAAAGCTATTATTCCTAGCTTAATTCAAGCTCGTTATCAAATTTTACGTGTTTATTTCCCTATTTTTTAGGTACTGAGCTACCAAGGGATAGAATCGGCAATTTGGAGCTAGTCGGGGTTAATTTAAAGCAATTTGGAGGTGATTTAAGCATTCAATCTTCAAATAAGTCAAAAGACCAAAATGCCCCTACTTTAGCATCGCAACGCTCATGGATTGGCTTAGCGTTGCAACACTACGTGCTTTGATGGGCGAGAAATATCGTGCGCGCGTAAGTAAGCGTCAAGGCAGCGTTGGACTTCTTCACCCTGACGCTCTTGATCAGCCGGCACAGCGTTGTAATGCTAGCTTTAGCGTTGTAACGTTGCGCTGTTTTCTATGAATATTATCCTTCAATTTTAGGTTAATTAGAGGCTAGATTCTAATAGAGCCTAGGAGAAGCCGAACATTCTTCTTCCTTCTTTATGTTTTCAGTTTCATTAGGCTAGTTTTTAGTTTAATTTTGGATTGTAAGCATGGATTAGATTGTATCTCATGGGTTTATTTATGAGTCGATGAGGTAATTTTCTATCTAGTTCTTTTATTAAGGATTTGATGTAACTCTTGAGTTTTCTGCCCAATTTGATGTTTATAATTCAGAATTATGTTTTCTTTAAATCTCAATTTCTTTATATTTGCATTTGTGTATTGGATTGACGCCCCTATCATGA
The DNA here is from genome assembly GCF_009727055.1 of Benincasa hispida. Taxonomy (NCBI): domain Eukaryota; kingdom Viridiplantae; phylum Streptophyta; class Magnoliopsida; order Cucurbitales; family Cucurbitaceae; genus Benincasa; species Benincasa hispida. The sequence continues at coordinate 87,850,161 of NC_052349.1, read as the reverse complement.
TTGCAATTCTCTGCTAGTTAATTCCAAGTTCGCCGTTTCCTAGTAGTTCGCCTATGCTTAAATTTACCCATGTAGCAACAATTGAACATGTATGTTTAGGTTTACAAGCTAACATTGAATCTTTATATGCATGTTTAATTTATATTTGAAGAATGCTTGGTTATTTGAACATAGCTTTACTTGACATTTAATCAACATAGTTGAATTCTAAAACTTAATGCATGTGTTTCTAGTTCTTTATGGTCGCTAAGAACCCAATTGAATCTAGGAGCATATAGATTAGTTAGGGCACGGTCTTTTCAGCCTTAATTATTAATTAGGACGTTTGATTGATTTCGATTTAATTGATTGTCGGCCTCTATAGAGATTAGTTAAATCACATCAATTTAGTAGCTATGCATGCATAATTTGTAAGCATAGTCAATTAGTAGAAAATGATTATTTAAATGATATTGAATGTTTGCTTTATCTGAGAATTAGAAGAACCAATTACGGCTTACATTTATTTCTAGCAATTTATTTTCTTGCATGTTATTCAAATTTCAACCGAAAACCAAAACCCCATTTTTACTATTTTTCCAAAGTCAATTTTAATTTAAAAGAAATTATTCAATGCATCTCTATGGTTCGACCTCCCGCTTACCACCGTTACTACGTTTTAGTAGTAATAGGAGTAGTTTGATATATACAAATTTTCTTTTGATCAAGTTTGGAGCTTATTAACGACGTAAGTTTCGAGCCTGTCAGGAGTGCCCGACAGTTAACGGATGGTGAATAATTTAATTAAAGAGTTTAATTAATTATTCACGTACCGTTGGAACTTCAAGCTATAGGTCCATGATGTTCCCTCAGTAGCTCAACGAGATTTAATGATAATTAGTTTTTGGATTAATTTGAATTGTTCAAATTAATTGAGAGAATTAATTACATATGATATAATTAATTAATTTTAATTATATATGATATTATTACTATAATGTTATTTTATACATTATAATATTAAGTATTTATTAAAGGAAATAAATATTTGAAAATGATTCAAATATTAATTATATGAACTGGATTCGATTCATATAGTTGAATTTAATATAAATGTGATTTATATTAAAAACCATTAATGAAAGAAATTAAATTGTTAATCATAATTATATATAATATATATATATATATATATTAAAGTTTGTTATTAAAATTAATTTTATTATTTTAATTTTAATTTAATTATAATTACAGTTTTAGGGTGGGAGTTGTAACTCCCTCCCCTTTTTTTCTCTCTCACAACGTGCAGAAGTGGCTTCTGGCTTCTACTGTCTTCTTCTTCCTAAAAATTAAACACATAACAGTTTTGTTATCCCAAAGAAGAGAATCCCCGGCTCTTTCCTCCTTCTCTGAATAATAATAATAAAAAAAAAAAAACTCCCTCTCTCAATCCAAAATCACCAAAGTTCACACCTCCTAGATTCTCACAATAGAATACTGAGGTTCCCAAGTGGTAGTGTCACATTAGCCCATTATTGGATTTCGTTTGTGATTTACATAGAGGAGAAGGATTCATGAAGAAAGTCTTCAAAAGTAAGGGTTTTCTAAACCCCATTTGTTTTATTCATAAATTAGCATGTTGTATTTGTATTTGTGAACGCATAATTTTTCTTTTCATCTGTAACATTAGAATTCTGTAAAAAATTGGAATTTGGGAAGATCCATTTCTGCTCAAGGATCCCTCACACAGGTTCCTTCAATTGGTATCAGAGGCACTAGTTTTGATCCCAAATTCTCAATTTTTTAATTAATTTTACAATTTTGGTGGGTTTTAATCATTTTGTAATCTGTCAAATTGTTCATGAAATGAATGTTTTTGTAATTGTGGTTTGTATTAATGGATAATTTTAGGATTGGTTATATATTTTGGCTTTCTTTTATGTTTTTTCAATCTGTAAAGGCCCGTGTTCTGGGGCATAATTTGTTGTTATCAAGTTTGTATTCGATTGTTGAATCGTTCATAGAATCCCTATACGTTTTCTGGAGAATTCGAGCTGGAGTTCGACATTTTGTTTTTGAAGTAGTCCGAAGCAGCACAATTCAACAATCGAGCAACTGTGTGCGACTGCAAGCCTGTCAAACATTTGATCAATAAAAGGAAGTGGAAAATGGTCTTTTTGGTAGCCTTATTCAGCTTCCTATAATCGATGCAAATGCACCATTCTGACATGGTCCAAGTGGAAATGAGTTCATCTTTGTCATTCTTTATCACAATCATCCCACCTTTCTTAGGCACAACCTGCACAGGGCTTACCTAAGAATTATCAGAAATAGCATATATGATTCCTATCATTCTTAGATGCACATTCTTAGCAACTAGAAAGGATCTTATTGATGTCCAACAAGGGAGGTTGACTCTAATGGTGAATGATAAGAATATTGTTTTTATCTTTATAAGTCTTTGAGTCCTCATGATGAGATTAGTACTTGCAATGTTGAGGTTATGCTTCCTATTGATTACTTAGAACAAAGCATATTAGATTTGGATGTTGAGGATATTGTCATTGTTTCTAATGATATTCCTTTGTATGCTAAGTGGTTGGATAGTATGGAAGTGTGTAGCAAAAAGTATAAACATATGCCTCTTGTTTCTTTGCATGCTATGAATAATGCGAATATTAAGAAACCTATTGTAGACTTGAAACCATTTACCTCCTCATTTAAAATATGCATTCTTAGGCGATTCTTCTTCCTCTATTATCATATCTTTTTATTTGAATTTTGTTGAGGAAGAAAAGTTGATGAAAGTCTTGAGGGAGCATAAGTCTGCTATTGGTGGGTCTATTGGGGATCTTAAAAGTATTACTCCCTTTATTTATACGCACATAATTTTGATGGAAGACACCTTTACTCCTTCAGTGGAACCCAGAGGAGACTTAACCTCGCAATGAAGGAGGTAGTTAAAAAAGAAGTGTTTAAGATTTTGAATGCAGGAATCATATATGCTATTTCTGACAATTCTTAAGTAAGCCCTGTGTAGGTTGTGCCTAAGAAAGGTGGGATGATTGTGATAAAGAATGACAAAGATGAATTCATTTTCACTTGAACTATGTCAGAATGGTGCGTTTGAATCGATTATAGAAAGCTGAATAAGGCTACCAAAAAAGACCATTTTCCACTTCTTTTTATTGATAAACAATGGGCGACTTGCTGCAGCGTTGCAATGCTATGCCCTAGCGTTGTGATGCTGCGATGCGGTAGGAAGAATGAAATTTCCGTAATGTTGCAACGATGGGCATAGCATTACGACGCTCGAAGATGGAAATTTCACTCGGTTCGTGCATGGTTCGTGGTCTGTCGATCCGGTTCGGTTCGTGGGTTCTCTAGTTCGGGCGTTTTGGGGTCATCTGGACTAGTTTTTGATCCAGTTCGAGTAGTTCAAGGCCCGGTTCACCTATTTTGAACCGGATGGATATGTTTTATGTAATAGTTTGTTTTTTATTTATCTTTTAGGTGTCTAATCCTCATCCATTAAATGTTCTTTTAATGTACATGTGATGTATATTTTATTCTTATATATATGTCATATTATATGTCATATAGGATTAAAACTCACTATAAGTTATGAATTTATTTTCATGCATCATTTATATTATAAGTGTTATAATATATGTTTACACACGATTTAAATTATATAGCATGTTCATGTATCATATAGTATAAATGTTATAATATATGTATGCATGCATTAATAGCATATTCATGCATCATTTATATTATAATTGTTATAATATGTAGTTTGTATGTTAGTAGCTATTGTATGTTTCATTACTTTATTATATAAACGTTATATATATGTTAGTAATGAAATGAAATTGCATGAAGCATGACACCAATTTAGGTTAAATTTATAAATGTTATAATTTTCTAAAGAATGTCAAATCATTCAATGTATGGTTTTAATGTTTCATTTCTTTATGCTTTTTGCATGATGCTTTATTCAAACTCCAATCATGGATAGGGTTGTTTTAGTTTCATGTCCCAATCGATTTTTCCCTATGGTTGGCTCATTGGGGCAGAACTCTAGGACCTAAAATGAGGGGTTACACTTATGAACCAAACAATGGTGACTAATAGTTACGGTAACAAGGTGTTGTTCTGTCTATTGGTTGAGAATGTCTCATTTCAATGAAGGGGCACTTGATCACCCTTCAGTGACTTTTGTCCTGACTCATTGAAACATCATTGCAAAATAGATATCACTTAGAGTACAATAGACTATTTTGCTAAAATTGATTGGTTGTCTCGTTGGTTTAATGCAAATAAACTAATAATAAATAATTTGTATGGTTTCAGCAGTCTTTTACCAATATGACTTCCGCAACATTAAATCTACTCACCACAGAAAAATTAACGAGTGAAAACTACATTTCATGGAAAAGCACAATCAACACAATTCTTATAATTGATGACCTTCATTTCATCCTTATGGAGGATTATCCTCCCATTCCAGCTCTAAATCTTGCTCGAAATGTTCAATAAGCATATAAGTGTTGCACATGGGCAAATAAAAAGGCATGAGTGTATATCTCAACGAGTCTTTCTAAAGTCTTAGCAAAGAAGCATGAGCTCATGCCCACAGTCTGCGAGATCATGGAGTCTCTAAAGGGACTGTTCGGACAACCAGCTCAGACATGATGCTCTTAAACATATCTTCAATGCCTGTATGCAAGAAAGGGCATCTGTTCGAGAAAATGTTCTCAACATAATGGTCCACTTTAACGTGGCGGAGATGAATGGATCCGTCATCGATGAAGCCAACCAGGTTAGCTTCATTTTAAAATCATTACCTGAAATTTTCCTTCACTTCCACAGCAATGTTGTTTTGAACAAGATTGACTACAACCTAACCACCCTCCTCAATGAGTTACAGACCTTCTAGTCCTTGATGAAAAGCAAATGACAGAAGAGTGAAACAAATATTGCTTCATCCTTTAAGAAGTTCCACAGAGGTTCGACCTTTGGAACAAAGTTTGTACCTTCTTCCCCCAGCACAAAAAAGTGGAAGAAGAAGAAAAGTGAAAAGGGGAAAACTAACCCACCAGTAGTTGCTCAAAATAATGTTGGGTTTTATGTCCTAAAACTCGTGGTTTGTAAACAATTAAACTTATTCTGAAAATTCACTATGTTATTATTGAATATATGAATAACTTATTTCGTTTTAGAAATAAATCTAATAAACTAAAAGATCCATGACTATTACATGAGTACTTAAACTTTATGTGGAGATATAAAAGTGAATCAGGTTCGAGTAAATAGTCAAAATGGTCTATAGTATATGAATAAGATAGGGTGTCTTATTCTGGTAACACTATTAGATGCGGCCCACTCTGTAGTCGTTACAAAAAGTTGTAAAGTGCTACAAATGAAGTGATCCTAATTCTACATGTCATGACATGAGAAGTGGGGACGTCCTGTATACTCTTACTTTATAACTCTATTTACTGTTTAAGACTGACTATTTCAAAGCGGTGACCTAGGTAACTTGACCTTAATCCTGAAAATTCACTAAGTTGTTGTTTAAGACTATTTATTCAGGATTATCCTTAGATTTGCATGGGTGAGGGTTGGCTCAACAACGCCTGCTAAAAAAACCTCTCCTTTTAGGGGTAAGACCGGGTAGATAGCTAGGGACATAGGGTGCAAGATGAAATTCACTCCTACCCGCTTTTAGGGATAGTAGAGAGGTTGTTCTCTTAAGTGCTGACTTCAAGTCTTGAACAAGGGGCCCCACCCTCTCGTTGGCTCAAGAGGGACTCAGTTTAATGATCAGATCACAAACCAATTGTTCATTAGAGGATCACTGAGACTTAAGAAACAAGAGGTAATCTCGGGGGTAAAACAACCATTTGACCCAGCCGTTATTACGAACAACATGTGAAGGGTTAACTTACTAATCATGGTTAGAGTGGACATAATATATCTACAGCGAGGGGAGTGCAACTCTGGGATTTAGTGGAGTAACCCAGTAGTAAACGAATAGGGATTAATTCGGGCTAAAGAGTTTAGCCAATTAATCTCAGATCATTAGAGCCCATGATCTATAAGCCTACGAAATCCCCCTACTAGCTCACAAATGGATTTTCCTTAGAGTAGCGTGATAAGTTAATTTGAAACGTTCGAATGAGAATCAAGGAAATTAGTAATTATATGGGATTTAATTACGCGTTTAATTTTGGATATAAACGAAATTAGAGAATTAATTAATCATTAAATATGATTTAAATATTAAATTCATGAATAGGGATTCATGATGGGGGAATTAGTGTTAAATTAATTTAATATTAGATATTAAATTAATTAAATTGTTTAATTAATTATTAATTATTAAATTTATTAAAAAAATTAATTTTAAATTAATTTTTTTAAAATTAATAATATTTCAGTTTTGATATTTAATTGAAACACTAAAATTGAGATTTAATTTGAAAAATAGTTTTCAAATTAAAGAGAAAATGTTGAATTATCTCAAAGTGGGTTTTTCCCACTTTGAGTCATCTTTCCATTCAAATTCCAACTTGATCCTCCAAGTAGGAGGTTTTGAACAAATATGCAATTGATTTGCATGATATTCATGGATAAATAAATAATTTATCAACCAAATTCGGGCATGCAATTTGTGTTGAATTACTAAGATTCTATGGTTGAAGAAATTGTTCTTCAAGAGGTGAAAAACCAGAAAACCAGTGACCTCCTCTTGATTATTCCCTTAATCCAAGCTTATTTTGAGTCCAACAACTCAATCCAAGGTACCAAGAGGATTGTAGGGGAGGTTTTGTGGTGATCCACAATAAGATTTGGAGGAGAATTGCAGCTGGAATTTGAGATTCAAGTAGATCTTCAAAGGTTAGAATAAAACCCTTTTGTTAGTTTATGAGCATGCTTAATTCAAAGCCAAAATTAATGAATTAGAATGCTTAATGATCCGTTTTGCTTCCGCTGCATGTTTTCTAACTCTAACTACGAAAGTCAAGGTTTCAAAGGGAATCTGTTTCCATTGCAACAAAGAGGGACAATGGAAGAGGAACTGTCCCAAGTACTTAGCAGAAAAGAAGAAGGCCAAGCAAGGTAAATATGATTTGCTTGTTTTGGAAATATGTTTAGTGGAGAATGATGATTCTACTTGGATTATAGATGCTGGCACCATTAACCATTTTGTTCTTCATTTCAGGGAATTAGTTCCTAGCGGTAACTTGATGCTAGTGAGATGAAGATGCAGGTTGGAACTGGGTACGTCGTCTCAGCTGTGACAATGAGAGGTCTCTAGTTGACTTTATAGAATAAATTCATTTTACTAGAAAATGTCTATGTAGTTTCTGGTTTAAAAGGAACCTAATTTCTATAAAGTTTTTGCTTGAACAGTCATATTGTATTAGCTTCAATGTAAATAAAGTGTTTATTTCAAAAAATGGTGCTGAAATTTGTTCTGCAAAACTGGAAAACAACCTTTATGTGCTAAAACCATTAGAAACTAAGGCACTCCATAACACTAAAATCTTTAAAACTGCGGTAATTCAACATAAAAGACTTAAAATTTCTCCTAAAGAAAATACCCAACTTTAGTACCTAAGACTAGGACACATTAATCTCAATAGGATTGAGAGATTGGTGAAGAATGGACTTCTAAGCGAGTTAGAAGAAAATTATTTACCAGTATGTGAGTCTTGCCTTAAAGGTAAAATGATTAAAAGACCTTTTACTGGAAAAGTCACATGGCCAAAGAATCTCTAGAGCTGGAATATTCAGACCTCTGTGGTCCGATGAATGTAAAAGCTAGGGGAGGTTACAAATATTTCATCACCTTCACTGATGATTATTCAAGACATCGGTACATTTATTTAATGCAACATAAGTCTGAATCTCTTAAAAAGTTCAAAGAATTCAAGGTTGAAGTTGAAAATGCATTGAATAGAATAATAAATACATTTCAATCTGATCAAGATGGAGAGTTTATGGATCTGACATTCTAAAACTATTTGATAGAACATGGAGTTGTATCTCAACTCTGAGCACTTGGTACACCTTAGCAGAATGGTGTATCAGAAAGGAGAAATCGAACCCTGTTGGACGTGGTTCGATCTATGATGAGTTACGCTTTCTTACCTGACTCATTTTAGGGTTATGCAGAGGAGACTACAACGTATATTTTGAATTGTGTTCTATCCAAAAATGTTACCATAACACCTTTTGAGTTATGAAATGGTCATAAAGCTAGTTTACGTCATTTTAGACTCTAGGGTTACCCTAGACATGTGCTTGAGGCTAATCCTAAGAAACTGGAATCTTGTTCAAAATTGTGCCTATTTGTAGGCTATCCCAAAGGAACAAGAGGTAGTTACTTCTTCGACCCAAAAGAAAAAAAAGTGTTTTTATCGACAAACACTACTTATCTTGAAGAAGACCACATAAGAGAGCACAAGCGCCACAATAAAATTGTGTTCAATGAACTTTCCAAAGAAACTACTGAACCTTCAACAAGAGTTGCTGAAGAACACAACACCTCAATAAGAGTTGTTGAAGTTGGATCATCTAGTAGGTCAAATCCACCTTAAGTGTTAAGGAAACCTCGATGTAGTGGGAGGATTTCGAACCCATCTGTTTGTTACATGGGTTTAACTAAAATCCTTGCTTTGGTAGCTGACAGAGATGTTAAGGATCCATTGTCTTACAAGAAGGCAATGAAGGATGTTGATAAAGATGAATGGATCAAAGCTATGGATCTCAAAATGGAGTGATGTACTTCAATGTAGTATGGGATCTTGTAGATCAACCTGATGGGGTAAAACCTATAGGTTGCAAATGAATCTATAAGAGAAAATGGGGTGCTAATGGAAATGTGAAAACCTTCAAGGCTAGACTAGTGGCAAAGGGTTATACCTAGGTTGAGGGAGTCGACTATGAGGAGATTTTGTCACCTTTTTCCATGTTAAAATTTATCTGGATCCTCCTGTCCATTTCCTTATATTATGACTATGAAATTTCGCAGATGGACGTGAAGACTACCTTTTTGAATGGCAATCTTGAGGAAACCATTTATATGGAGCAGCTCAAAGGATTCATAACCCAAGGTCAAAAGCAAAAGATTTGCAGGCTTAATCAGTCCATTTATGGACTGAAGTAGGCTTCTCGATCTTGGAACATAAGGTTTGATACTGCGATCAAATCTTATGGCTTTGATAAAAATGTTGATGAGTATTGCGTATACAAAAAAATCATCAATACTTCAGTAGCTTTCCTAGTGTTATACTATCATCTACGCATTGGGAATGATATAGGTCTACTAACTGAAGTTAAGAACTGGTTAGCAACCCAATTCCAAATCAAAGATTTAGGGGAGGCTCAGTTTTTTCTGGAATTCAAATCTTTCGAGATCGAAAGAATAAAATGCTAGCTCTGTCTCAAGCATCATACATTAACAAAATGTTTGTCAAGTATTTAATGCAAGCTTCCAAGAGAGGTTTGCTAACCTTCAGGCATGGAGTTATATTGTCTAAGGAACAATGTCCTAAAACACTTCAAGAGGTTGAAAAGATGAGATGGATCCCTATGCTTCGGCTGTTGACAGCCTGATGTATGTGATGTTATGTACGAAATCTGACATTTTCTATACGGTAGGGATAGTTAGTAGATATCAGTCTAATCCAAGATTTGATCACTGGACCGCCATTATGAACATCCTCAAGTATCTACGGAGAACGAGGGACTACATGCTTGTGTATGGTTATAAGGATTTGATCCTTACTGGATACACGGATTCTGATTTTCAGACCGATAAGAATTCTAGGAAATCCATATCAGGATCAGTATTCACTTTAAACGAAGGAGCAATAGTCTGAAGGAGCACCAAACAAGAGTGCATTGCTGACTTCACAATGAAGACCGAGTATGTAGCGGCTTGTGAAGCTACTAAGGAAGCTATTTGGCTAAGGAAATTCTTTATGGATCTAGAAGTCGCTCCAGACATATCAAAGCTTATCATACTTTATTGTGACAATAGTGGTACTGTGGCTAATTCCCGAGAGCCTAGGAGCCACATGCAAGGTAAACACATCGAGCGGAAGTATCATCTCATTCGAGAGATTGTGCATCGAGAGGACGTGATCGTTTACAGATAGCTCCAGAGCACAATGTTGTTGATCTGTTTACAAAGACCCTCATGTCTAAGGTGTTTGATGGTCACCTACAGAGTATAGGTCTATGGAATAGACCACATTTAGACTTGGGCAAGTGGCAGATTTATACTAGGCAGTTTGTGCCCTAGTTTATTGTATTGTGTACTTTGTACTATAGTTTGACTTTTACACTGTACATCTCAATAGCTTTAGGTCAAGTGGGATATTTTTGGGATTGGTGCTCGTAGGGTCTTATAATTTTTAATTTTAATATACAAACATTTTATTTTTGTAATAAAATATTTTATGTTTTATTTTAAAATTAGTTGCATCAACCACAAACCAATAAACTAACATCTAGGGTTATCTTGTAGCTTAAATATGTATGTAGAGACATATGGGTGGATCATGTTTAAGTGATAACCTAAATGGTCTATAATAGATGGATAAGGTTGGATATCTTATTCTGATGGCACTACGAGTATGGCCCACTTTGGGTGTTATAATTGTCGTAAAGTGCTACAAATGATCTGATCCTGATCATTCATGTGGAGATATCTATACAAACGAGTTTGTATAAGATGAACCACGAAATGTTTAGTCTCATTATATAATTTTTTTCATAATAGAGACTTACATTTTACCAGGATGACCATAGGTAACATGACCTGAATCCTGAGTGAGTTGTGAACTCCTTGCCTGTGAGGGCGGTCCTTTGAATTGTATGGTGAGAGTGGCCAGATCGTCGACTCAATAAGCCTACTATTTTGAGGATTTGTCTAATCGGGGATTTGGGAACATAGCTACACAAGAAGGCATTCACTCCTTCCCCGAAGTCGGGGTAAGTAAATAAACTGCTCCCTTAAGGGCAGATTCCGGGGCTTGAACAATGTGGCGCCATACCCTCTCCTAGCCTAAGAGGGGTTTGGTCATAGTTGGACTATGATTTATTGTTCATTAGAGGGATCAGTGGTACTTAAGGAGTTAGATGTAACTATAGGGGCAAAATGGTAATTTTGGCCCAACTATACTTATGAGCAATTTGTGAAAGACCATTGTACTGTTGATTGGTTATATCCAATGGACACAGAAACATATCTGTTGTGCGAAGAATGCAATTGTCGATTTTTAGTGGAGTGCTCAACAGTTAACAGATGCGGAATAATTTAATTAAAGAGTTTAATTAATTATTCACGTACCATTAGAGCTTCAAGTTACAGGTCAATGAGGTCCCTTTGGTAGCTCAACAGGATTTAATGAGAATCAGTTTTTAGATTAATTTGAATTGTTCAAATTAATTGAGGGAATTAACTATATATGATATAATTAATTTAATTTTAATTATATATGATATAATTACTATAATGTTATTTGATATATTATAATATTAAGTATTTATGAGAGGAAATAAATATTTGAATATGATTCAAGTATTAATTACATGAATTGGATTCATATAGTTGAATGTAATATAAATGTGATTTATATTAAAAGCCATTAATGAGAGAAATTAAACTATAGATTATAATGTATTGGATACAATATTAAACTATAGGTTATATGTTTTATTTGTTGTAACATATAGTTTAATATATATAATATGATAAAGTTGTTATCATATATATATATACACTAAAGTTTTTTTATTAAAATTAAATTAATTTTATTATTTTAATTTGAATTTAATTATAATTACAGTTTAGGGAAGGAGTTGTAACTCCCTCCCCCTTTTTCTCTCACAATGTGCATGAGTGGCTTCGGGCTTCTACTGTCTTCTTCTTCCTGAAAATTAAACACAAAACAGTTTTGTCATCCTAGAGAATACAATCCCTTGCTCTTTCCTCCTTCCTCTCAATAAAAAAAAATAAAAAAAAAAGCTGCAAATATAGACATTAAACCCAAAATATTAGCAGATATAACATAATATTGGTAGAGCCTATCAATGATAGACCATCACTGGTAAGAGTCTATCAACGATAGAAGTCTATCGTTGATAGACTTGTCTATATTTGTAATTTTTTTAAATGATGTTATACACTTGGTTATTATTCCTAAAAATGCTACCAAATGCAATTATCCTAAAAAAAAACTCCCCTTCTCAATCCAAAATCACTCGAGCCCATACCTCCTGGATTCTCACCAGAAAATATTGAGGTTCCCAAGTGGTAGTGTCTAATTAGCCCATTATTGGATTCTATTTGTGATTTACACAGAGGAGAAGAATTTGTGAAGAAAGTCTTCAAAGGAAAGGGTTTTCTAAACCCCATTTATTTTATTCATAAATTAGGATGTTGTATTTGTATTTGTGAATGCATAATTTTTCTTTTCATCTGTAAAATTAGAATTCTGTAAAAATTGAAATTTGGGAAAATCTGCTTCCACTCAAGGATCCCTTCACAAGGATTGCTTCAAAAGGATACAGAAGTAACCCAAGGCTAAATGGTAATTTGACCCAGTTTGTGTTACAAACACTCGTGAAGGACTAACTTATTGTTATTAGTCTATATCTGTGGACATAGAAATATATCTACAATAAGAAGAGTGCAGTTGTGGGTCTTTAGTGGAGTGTACCCACAGTTAACGAATATAGATTGATTTGGTTAATGAGTTTAACCAAATAATCTCAAATCGTGGGAGCTTCTAATCTGTAGGTCCATAAGGTCCCTTTGTTAGCTCACTAAAGGATATTAATAAGAAATGATTTGAATTATTCAAATCAATTGAGAAAATTGTATATTTATGTGATTAATATATAATTAATTATAGATGTGATATATAATTCAAATTATGTAAGAGGGATATATTTGAATTGTTAGGGTTGATGCCCTAAATCTCATGGGTCCTGTAGTTTGTAATTGTATTGTACAAATAGTTTATTTAATTAATAAAAATCTGAGGTATTCAATATAACCTATAGGTGAATGGAGAAAATATTCGATATAACTTATATTTATTAATAAGTGGGAGAAGGATGTGTGTCAATGTATCCTACGGTCTTCTCCATTAGGTTGCACCAAGAGTCCTATGGTCCACCTGTGTGTCATCCTGAAGCGACAATCCCTTCGAAGGGCCTGATCATATGATTCGGAACAACGCAAACTCAAGTAAGAGATAGGATTTGTTAGGTTAATCTTCAACAGTTATCTTTCCTTACGGTAGAATGTTGAAGCGTACATCTGGGATCCGAAAATGGTAGGGTCACACTTACGAGATGAATTAAGCTAGTTAATGAATCCTTGATCGAATAACGATAGCTAAGAACTAAAGGAATCAAAGTTATTCTGGTGTTAATAATTAGCTAAGATTTTTTTTAACTCAGGGGAGGGATAGCTGATCACCTATTGAAGATTTTTTTAAGGCGTCGTCGTACACGCCCCCGACCCGAGCAAAGATTATATAATCAACGATCCAAGACTTGTACCAAAAACGAAGTGAAATCTTAAGATTGGGGTCGAATCTACAAAAAGACTATTGATCAGCTATGATAATTTAAGAATTCCACGTGGGGGGGAGGGGGGACGGTTTTGTGAAATAAATTGACAATCAAATAAAAAAAAAAGGAATTATCACCAAAAAAAGGTTGAATCAAATTGATGGAAAAATCTTGGGATTATTTTGTATACTTTTTGTTTTCTATCATTAGGCACTAGTTAATTTTACTAATTTTGTGAACCCCTCAACCTATTAGAAAATCTAATAGCCCAATTAGCCAATTTTGATAAAAATCCAAATCAGTACTAATTCAATTTAAAACGTTTTCTTCTTAGTAACATACAAGTTAAAACTTAAAAACATTACGAAATTATTCAATTGTTGAGACATACTACAAGCCGAAAAAGTCATATCTTATAGCATGATTTATTGGGAAGGATTATACTAGGGCATATATGAGTTTGGTCAGAAAAGTCTAGACCCTAACATGCAGTCATAATATGTACAACTTAATCAATCAATATTACATAAGCTATGAAAATTTTGCATACATGAACTTTAATAAATTAATTTATCAAATCAATTCAAAGAAATTCTATTAAAATTAAAACAAATCCACCCAAAGGGTTCACAACAATTCAATAAACTTAACTAGCAATCCTTCAGGAATTAAGACGTACAAACTATCCTAAGAAAATTACCTAGCCTCCAAAAGGCATATCAGAATTACAATGATCGAAAGAGAACTGAGGCTGACTATGGTGATAATTACTCAGCAATTTGACTCCACGGGCTCTCAAATTCGGACTTACTATTTAATTTTGGTCTATTCTTTGATTTCCTGAGGTCTCTCTTGTGAATGCTTGACCCGAACATTATATTTGTAGGCTTGCCGCAATGTCACAATGCTCTGTGAGAATGTTGCAATGCTGTGACGCAAATTGGGGAGCATCAAGGAAGCGTCATAGAGCTCCCCACTGATGCTGGGTTTCGCGTGCGACGTTGAATTTCCGTCAACCTTCGTATCATAACAATGCTCTAGAAAAGTGTTGCAACTCTGAACATTTTGTCCCTCAATGTTGGAGTCAAGTGTCAGCTAGTGTTGCAACAGTGGCGATATTCTAACTCCGCAGCATTGTGATGCTCGGGGCAGCATTGCAACACTGCCCTATACCCGATGCTACAACCTTCAAGCGTTGAGCGAGCATTGAACTTAGGCTTTTGAAGAGTGTTGCAATGCTGAAACAGGGCAGAACCATCCTTTGTCATCTCAGCTCGATTAGCTGCATTTGACTCCTGGTTTTTCCTTCCTTTTTGCTTGATTAGCTGCATCATGGGATAAATTCTCCTACAAAATAAGACAAATATAACACAAGAATTACCTAAATATAGGAAAGATAAGGCCATAAACTTAGCTCTTTTTTAAAGCTAGCAAACACCCCCAACTTAAGACTTGATCGTGCAATGGGAAAAGTCAGTAGGTACCAGTCCAATCTAGGGTTAGACCACTGGACTTCGGTTAAGAATATGCTCAAATATCTTAAGAGAACGAGGGACTACAAGCTGGTGTATGGATCTAAGGATTTGATCTTTACGGAATACACCAACTCTGATTTCCAAACTGGTAAGGATTCTAGAAAATTCACATCAAAATTAGTGTTTACCCTAAATAAGGGAGTTGTGGTATAACGTAGCATCAAACAAGGATATATTGCATACTCCACTATGGAGGCTGAGTATGTAGTTGCTTCTAAAGTAGCAAAGGAAGCAGTTTAGCTAAAGAAGTTCCTAAGTGATTTGAAAGTGGTTCCAAACATGGACTTCCCTATCACCTTATACTGTGACAATAGTGGGATAGTAGCCAACTCTAAAGAACCTCGGAGTCACAAACTAGGAAAATATATTGAGAGAAAGTATCATCTGATATGGGAGATTGTGCAATGAGGAGAAGTGATCGTTATAAAGATCGTTTCGGAACACAACATTGCTGATCCATTTACGAAGGCTCTCTCAAGTAAAGTGTTTGAGAGTTATCTAGAGAATCTAGGTATGCAAGACATGTACATTGTATAATCTAGGGCAAGTGGGAGATGTGTAATGGGTATATGAATGTCTTAGTTTATAATATTTATTTACCATTCTCGTTGCTTTGGATACTGACATTATGTACAATCCACTGACAAGAATTTTAGTTCAAGTGGGAGTTTGTTAGGTTTTATACCCTAAAACTCATGTAATTAATTAACCGTCATCAATAAAGAGTTATCGATGTTATTCCAATAAATGTGATTGATTGTGTTGTATTTTATTTTGTCTTAATAACCCTAAATCCAATAAACTAACATCCAAGGTTGTCTTATGAATCTTGAACCGTATATGGTGACATAACGGGATCAATGTTCAAGTAACAGTATGAAGAGTCTTTAGTATAGGGATAAGGTTGGGTACCTTATCCTAGTGACACTATGGATACGACTCACTTTGTACTTGATACAAACACAATGATCCAATGCGTTTGTGTAGGTGACATGCGAGTGGGGATATCTTATGCAATGAGTTTGCATAAGACCGAACTATGAAATAGTAACCACTAGATGTAACATCGTTGACTAGTTAGCTTTCTATTTCAATTGGATGACCTAGGAAACTTAAACTTAATCTTGAGTATATTCTGAACTCCTATTCACGAGAGATTGTCCGTTGATTTGTATGTGTGAGAGTGGAAAGTTTGCCAACTCAATAAACCTACCATTTTGGAGACAAGATCGAGTGGGAAACTGGAAACATAATATTACAAGATGCAATTCACTTCTTCCCAACTTTAGGGTAAGTAGATGAGTGTTCCCTTAAATGGTGTCTCTAGGACATGAGCAAAGGGTTCTACCTCTTACTAGCCTGAGAGGAGTTACTGTTTAATGATTGAACCATAAACAGGTTGTTCATTAAAAGAGTATTGGTACTTAAGGATACAGAGATAACCCAAGGGTAAAACGATAATTTAACCTAGTTAATGGTATGAACACTTTATGAAGGACTAATTTGTTGTTATTGGTCGATATCTGTGGATACAGAAATATATC
Source organism: Benincasa hispida (assembly GCF_009727055.1). Lineage (NCBI taxonomy): Eukaryota > Viridiplantae > Streptophyta > Magnoliopsida > Cucurbitales > Cucurbitaceae > Benincasa > Benincasa hispida. The sequence continues at coordinate 87,833,498 of NC_052349.1, read as the reverse complement.
TACAACGAGAAGAGTGCAGCTGTGGGTCTTTAGTAGAGTGTACCCACAGTTAATGAATATTGATTAATTTGGTTAATGAATTTAACCAATTAATTTCATATCGTTGGAGCTTTTGATCTGTAGGTCCATAAGGTCACCTTATTGGTCACTAAAGTATATTAATGAGGAATGATTTGAATTGTTCAAATCAGTTGAGGAAATTGTATATTGATGTGTTTAATATATAATTAATTATAGATGTGATCTATAATTCAAATTATGTAAGAGAGTATATTTGAATGAGATTCAAACATTAGATTTATATGAATTGGATTCCTAAAGAGATGTATACATGTAAATATGTGATATTTATATATTAATTAACTATATATTAAATATGATTTAATATAGTTACTTAATTGATTAATCAATGATTAATAATTGATTAAGAAATGATAGAGAGTTGGAAGAATATAAACATGTGATGTTTATATATATATATTAATTAATTAACTATATTAAGGTAGATTTAATATATGGCTATTTAATTAATCTGCCAATTAATTAAATAAGTGGTTATTTAATTAATCAGTATCAAGGGTAAAAAGGAAAATAAGGGATAAACCCTTCTCCATATAAATTTATCTCATTAGCCCATTTAGGGCAAGCTTTTTGTGGGAAAAATAAAAAATAAAAAAATAAACCTAGCCACCAAATTAATTCCTCTCTACACTTTCTCTACAATCTCTCCACCTCTTCATCTTCCAAGGGTTGGAGACAACTCATCCAACTCTTGAAATCCTAGAGAACAACAACGTTATTCTTGTGGTAGTATCGGTGTTCATTGAGAAGAAGTTCCTGTGAAGAACAAGAGGAATTTCGAGAGCTTCGAAGTCTACAAAGGTAAAAACCATTCATTCCTTTGTTTCTCCTTTCTTAATGAATGCTAAGTATTATGTTTGTCCATTACATTCTGTTGTAGCTTGTTGTTTTTGTTTCTTATAAAATTAAAAAATCGAATGCAAGGCGATCCTAATGCTTCCGTTCGAGATTCGATTCACTACAATTTCAATCTATAGAAAAAATAAATAATCCCAATTTTAATTTAAAATTAAAAAATGAAACCAATTCAAAATAAAGTGAAAATAAAAAGAAAGATTTGGAAAAAAAATACAAAAAATCGAGACCCAAACTGATAATAAATGAAATCAAATAAAAATCAATCTATTGGTTTTGTTCTTTATTGGATATTAGTTTGCATTTCTTTTTTGTAAAACCATTAGTTCAATTTCGTTCTTAATTGGCCCCAAAACTGATTATCACCCCTAATTGTATGGTATTGTTTTACATATTTTCAATAAAAAATATACCAAATATCTCAGAAAAGGGACCGTGATACATATATTTAATGTTTTAACCTTTTTTTAGTATAATAATCATCGGGATGAGGGATTGATTTTCTAACCTCAAGAGGATGAGCTACTTTGTAACATTGAACTCTATTGTTACATTGGTCATTCAAAGTATCTACTTTTTTTTTTGTCTAAAAAGGAGATGATAATAATTTCACTTTAAATAATTAGCTTAATTTTTTTAAAAAATTAATGGTTATGTAAGAAAGTACTAAATATACCCGAAACGTCACCAATAAAAAAACAATTCAATTGATCACCACATCTATTACTTTTTTAAATGGACATTGTTAGATTTAAATTAAAACAAAAAAACCACTCCAAAAGTATGCGGTGATAGTTGCAATTTAATTATACTCTCAAACTTTTAGGGCCTATTTGGAACCAAGAGTGGAGTGAGATAGCCCACTCCACACTTGGGGCTCCAATTATTTTTTGTTGGAGCTCCAATTTTATCTTCAGACTGATAACCTTAGAGAACATTGTTCCCAACGATCAACATCGTTCACTATTTGCAACATCTTCTCTCCTCCCTCGTCATTTTTGTCTCCGTTCTTGTCCGATCAAACATTATGCTCAAATCTGGTTCTGTTCTTCCTTCTCTCTTTACTTCTCCAACTTTAGATCTGGTTTCAATGTCGTCTCAGATCTGGTTTCATGTTTCTCCATCTTCGTTAATTCCATCGCCATCAAAACCTGATTTGTAGATAGTGGTTCTCTTCTTGCATGTTTTTCTCTAGACCCTTCATAGATCTTTAAATCATGTATCTTCCCCTTGTCGCTCAAAACGATCACTCTCTCTCAGTGCTCCAAATGATCTCTCTCTCTTGCCACTCCAAACCTTTGATTCCCTTTTCTGCTTTATTCAATCTTCTCACTCTATCGAAATAGGCCCTAATTTGTTTGGTTGAGAGATGATTGTGCTTGGTGGGGGTGAGGGCTATCATTTGGAGAGTCGTAGGGTGTGAAGGATGAGATCTGGAACTTGATAGGAAGGAGGTTGAAGGTAATCTTCTTTTTTTCTTTCTTAGCCGATGATGAGGTCCCCTTTTTTTCAATTTTAGCTCAAAATTTTGTAACGTGCTTTATGTTTGTCCACTGTTGTCAATTATTTTGTTTCATGTTCATTGTTTTGCTCCAAATTATTTTGCTTCGAAATTATGCTCTGAATTTCGTTTTATGTTCATTATTTTGCTATTACCGTCTCTGTTTGTTGATTTTATAGGGTATTTGATGGATTTTGGTAATTTTGATTAGGTTATTTGATGAATTTTATGTTATTTGGTACTTGATTAGGTTATTTTCACTGTGTTGTTTATATGTTATGTTCTGCATTATACTGATGAAGAAGAATGGATTTTGATTAGGTTATTTTCACTGTGTTGTCTATAGTGTTATGTTCATTCTTGGTTTAATTATTTGTCCATTTTTTAAATTAGGGTCCATTTTATGTCCATTTTGGTCGTCTGTTAATTGTTTGTCACTTTTGGCCTCTGTTTGTCCATTGGTTGGCCATTTCCGTAAATTTTGGTAACTATTTGTCCACTGCTTGTTCATTTCAGTCTCTGTTTGTTAGGTATTGTTTATTGTATTCATCATTACTATATCCCCTTTTTCGGATAGTTTATTGTATACTTATTGACAGTGGTTATTAGTTACTGTTTATTGGGTACGTTTTTGTCAAAATCGTTGACTTTTATTTATATGTGCATTTCACATAAAAAAAAATTCATGGACCAATAGTTCACACAACTATATATATAAGTCTCACTTCATTTCAACTTAGGTTAAACTCATTCCATCTACTTGCTTAATGCAATTGGTATCTCATTTCTCTTGTCTCCAACATTTTCTTATTCCGTGTTTCTATGAACTTTACATCTTTTTAGTTTCTATTGTCTCTATTGTTCATCTCTAATTTTCAATTTTCTTCCTTGAATGAAGTAATTTACCATTGTTTGTCTATGATTTAAAATAAATTTTTGGTCTTTCTATCTACATTGTTGATTTCTCATTTATCATTATTCACGATATTATCTGAAATTCAAGTTTCAATTAATGAATTTCATAACTCTGAGGCTGGACCCTACTCCATTATTATTATTATTATTTTCTTTTTTGTACTTTATAATTATGTTGTCACTTGCCTTCAAGTATAAGGACAAACACATTCCATCTACTTCGTAAATACAAATGGTATGTCTTCTCCCTCTTTATCCAACATTTTTTTTATCACGGGTGTTGACGAGTGCCTCCCTATTATAGCTTCTTAAGTATAATACTAACGTTCTTTATTGTAACTTGTTTTAGGATTGGTCTTATTACGAATCAGTTGGATCGAACACTGTTTACCAACTTTCTTTTGCTAAGGTGATAACTATCTGTCTTTATTATGGTTTATGTAATCCTTTTCGGGGTTTAGTATACACATTTTTCTTTATCTTACTTATATTTGTTGCTAATCATTACTTTTTGTGTTCTCTTTTCAGGGTGGACTATTAGCATACTCGAGCATTGCATGAGGTTCGTTAACATGAATCTATAGTAATTTGGATGAATATTCATATATTCTTAATTATAGCTATTTGTGTGATGGAAATAGTAATATATGGTTGTTTGGATGAATTTATAGTTGGATGACTGTTTTATAAATCTGGTTTATGTTTGCATAAATAACATTACTCTATACTTGTTTCTATGTTTGGATGATTGACTATAATAATTTTTTTAAAAAAAGTAATATAAAATATTAGTGTAAAAAAAAAAATTCACTTTCACTTCCAAATTTCTTTCTTTATTATCTACCTTTCACAAATGATTTTAAAAACCAAGGAAAAAATTGAGAATTAAAAAAAGTAGCTTTCAAAAAATAGTTTTTATTTTTGGAATTTGACTAAGAATTCAACCATTGTACTAAAGTTTGAAATTTTGGATTAATTAAAATAGTTGTACCTAACAAAATAGTTATTTGAAATCCTAGAATTGTGGATTAATTAAAATAAGTCTCAAATTCAAATCAAAACCACCCAAATCCATAAATCAATGGATAATTGAACAACAAGAAATCAAAACTTCTGTATAATTTAAAATCCACAATGATTTAAAAAATCAAGGCAAAATTTGAGAATTAAAAAAAGTAGCTTTCAAAAAATGGTTTTTATTTTGGAAATTTGACTAATAATTCAACCATTGTACTAAAGTTATTTGAAAATTTGGATTAATTAAATTTGTTTGTACTAACAAAGGACTCAACAGATTAAAATAGTAGTACCTAAGATAGTTCTAGAATAATATGAAAGAAAGAAGATTAAAAATTTTTTTTTAAGAAAATAGTCCTAATCGATAGTGTATAAAAAAAATAGTTTAATTCGCTTCTAAAATAAGATAAGAAAAAGTCAATTTGCTGGATTTGTTTTAAAAAATATAGTACCAATTGATAGTGTATTTGTTTTTAAAATAACGTAAAAAGATAACAAAAATATCAGTATTGTAATTATTTTATGATCTAAAATTTTTCTTTCAGGGTCAGTTCCAATTTTTTGAGCACATAATGGACCCAACGAAACTAGTTACGATACTAATAACATTCACAACTTCACAACGTCAGTTACTTTTAACACTGGAGTTATTACTAAATGACCATAGGAAGATAGAAAATACATCACATGACAATAGACAACATATTAGACAATTAACATACTTTCGACTCATTCATGAATCTGACTTATGTTTTCGTCAAAGTATAAGAATGGATAGAAGATGTTTTGTCATTTTGTGTCATTTACTTAAGACAACTGGCGGATTAGTCAGAATTGAAGTTATAAATCTAGAGGAGATGGTTGCCATGTTCTTACATATTTTAGCCCACGACGTTAAGAACCAGATAGTTCAAAGAGAATTTGTTCGATTTGGTGAGACTGTTTCTAGGCATTTTAACACCGTTTTATTAGTAGTGTTACAATTACATGACGTGTTGTTAAAAAAAAACTTTGTCGGTCACAAACTCGTGTACATATCAACAATGGAAATGGTTTGAGGTATAGTTCAACTACACCAACATTAGTTTGACGTGACTTATTTGTTAGGTGAACATATGCACATGAATATTTCTTATTTTGTTCCATTGTAGAATAATCTGGGTGCATTAAATGGCATGTACATCAAGGTAAATGTCAGTACGACTGATCGCCTAAGGTATAGGATGAGAAAGGGTGAAATTGTAATAAATTTACTCGGTGTGTGTGATACAAATGGTGACTTTGTATTCGTCTTATCAGGGTGGGAAGGATTTGCAACTGATTCTCGAGTTCTCAAAGATGCAATATCACGACTTAACGAACTGAAGGTTCCAAAGAGTAACTAGCTATATATACTATCTCTCCCTACTCATTGTATTTTTAATATAAGGTCTAAAATGATTGGACATTCAACAGGGTATTATTATCTATGTGATGTCGGGTACCCAAATGCAGAGGATTTTTCGGCTCCATATAAAGGCGAAAGATATCATCTTTCAGAGTGGCATGGAGGAGGTAATGCACCGAAAACTCTACGAGAATTCTTTAACATGAAATATTCTTCTGCACGGAATGTCATTGAGAGAACGTTCGGGTTGTTAAAGGGTAGATGGCAATCTTGCAAGTAAAATCATACTACCCAGTGCAAATCCAATGTTGAACCATCATGACGTGTTGCCTTTTGCACAATCTTATCAATAAGGAGATGACTAATAGTGAACTGACCGAAGATTTGGATGAGGTGGATTCAAGCTTTGCTACAACTGGGAGGATGAGATCAATTATATTGAGATTTCAAATGAATGGACCCAATGGAGGGATGAATTGGCGTAACAAATGTTTATTGAATGGGAGTTGCGTGGCACGTAGTGCCTTTATGCTTCTCTAATAAATTAGCATGCTTATTTTCTTTGTCGTATGTTGTGAAATGACTTCATTCGAAACTCTTGTTGGGGTTGATACCCTAAATCTCGTAGGGTTCTATAGTTTGTAATATTGTGAACAAATTCATTATGTATTAAATAAAATATTTGATATTTTATTCATTGTCCATAAAATATATAGTTTCATTAACCACAAACCAATAAACTAACATCCAAAATTATCTTTGTAACTTAAACATGTATGTAGAGACATACGAATGGACCATGTTTAAGTGATAAAATGGTCTATAGTAAATGGATAAGGTTGGATACCTTATCCTGATTACACTATGAGTATGACTAGTTTTGTAGGTGTTACAATTGTTATAAAGTTCTACAAATGATCTGATCCTGATCCTTCATGTATAGATATACGAGCGAGGATATTATATACAAAGGAATTTGTATAAGATCAGACCACGAAATGTTTAGTCTCATTATATAACATCGTTCATAATAGAGACTTTCTTCTCACCGGGATGACCATAGGTAACATGACCTGAATCTTGAATGAGTTGTGAACTCGTGCCTATGAGGAAATCCTTTAATTTGTGTGGGTGAGAGTGGCCAGATCGCCGACTCAATAAGTCTACTATTTTGGGAATTTGTCTGATTGGAGAGCTGGGAACACAACTACACAAGATGGAATTCACTTCTTCCCTGAGGCAGGGTAAGTAGATAAATTTCTCCCTTAAGGGCTAATTTCAGACCTTGAACAATGTGGCGCCACACCCTCTCCTGGCCCGAGAGGGGTTTAGTCATAGTTGGACTATGATCTATTGTTCATTAGAGGGATTAGTGGTACTTAAGGAGTTAGATGCAACTACAGGAGAAAAACGGTAATTAGGTCTAGCTGTACTTACGAGCCATTTGTGAAGGTCATCGTACTATTGATTGATTATATTCAACGGATACAAAAATATATCTGTAGTGCGAAGAGCATAGCAGTCGGTCTTTAGTGGAGTGCCCGACAATTAACGAATGGTAAATAACGTAATTAAAGAGTTTAATTAATTGTTCATGTACCGTTGGAGCTTCAATCTATAAGTCCATGAGGTTCCCTTGGTAGTTCAATAGGATTTAGTTGAGAATCGGTTTTAGATTAATTTGAATTTTTCAAATTAATAGAGGGATTTAATTATATATGATATAATAAAATTATTTCAATTATATGAGATATAATTATCATAATGTATTTGATACATTATAGCTTAATGGGATGAAATAAATATTTGATGAGATTCAAATATAGTCTCTATGAATTGGATTCATAGTTGTTAAATTTAACATAAATATGATTTATATTAATAGCTATATAAAAGATAAATAAACTATAGTTTATATTGTATGTGATACAATATTAAAACTATAGGTTATATGTTATATTATACATATATATATATATATACATACATACATACATACATACATACATACATACATACATATATATATATATATACATATAATATGATAAGTTAGTTATCATATTCATATTTATTATTATTATTATTTTAATAATAAGGAAGGGAGTTACTATTTCCTTTCCATTCTTTTCTCTCCACCCACGTAAATGGGTATTGGTTATTTTATGGCAGGTAGAAAAGAAAAGTTATTATTCTTCTTGTTAACAATAGTGTTGGACGATTGAGATAGTGAAGAAAAATACAGAAGAGTTCTGTGTTTTTTGTCTTGAGTTTTGAGAGTTCTCAATCTTTCCTCCTACACATTAAGTTTTCCCTCAAAATCCAAAATAATCAGAGCCCACCACTCCTGGGTTCTCACCCTGAGAATACCAAGGTAACTTTTGTGGTAGTGTCCAGTTTTGTTCGAGGTTAATCTTGAAGAAGGTCTTCAAGGAGTTCGTGATTTGTTCGAGGGAAAACGTGAAGAAAAGGTCTTCAAAGGTAAGGTTTCTTGAAACCCTTTAATTCTTTCTAAAGCATGCTATAATTTAGAAACAAATGCATATCTTGTTTAATTGTTTACTGTAAACTTTGTATTCAATGAAAATGGAATTTGGTCGATCCGCTTCCACTCAAGGTTTTATCCCATTAGAGTTCCTTCAACTTTGTCACTATGTTTACTATATTTTGTACTTCACTTTACCCATTAATTATGTTTCATATTTTTGTTTATTATTTAATTGTATTAGAATATGTACGTGTATATATTAGAATGTCAAATTCCTCAATAGTCTCAAAGCATACTTGGACTAAAGAGGAAGAAGAGAAGCTTGTCGAGTGTTTGGTGGCATTGGTCGCATCTAGTGGATGGAGATCAGACAATGGGATGTTTCGACCTGGGTACTTGGCACACTACAACATTTGGTGGCTAAAAAGTTGCCCGGTTGTAATATCCAAGGATCACTAACTATAGATTTTCAAGTCAAATTCCTGGAAAAAAAAAATTACCAAGCAATCACAAAAATGAGAGGATCGACTTGTAGTGGATTCGGCTGGAATGAGAAATTCCAATGCATTACTGCAAAGTAGGAGTTATTTGATGAATGAGTGAAGGTGAAATTTTATCTAAATTGATTTATGAATATTGGTAACATAATCATAACATCCATTTCACCCTTCATGCAGAGTCATCCTACAGTAAAGGGACTTCTACATAAGTCGCTCCCATACTATGATGATCTAGCCTACGTCTTCGACAAGGATCGGGCTATGGGAGGATGGTCAAAGACCTTTGCGGACATCGAGTCTAACGTGCCAAACCATATGAACGATGGTGTTCCTATTCATGAATCACAGGATCCGAACATCCCCATGATATCTAGTCAGGGAATGAACATGTCACAAGATGACATGCATGGAACACGTACTAGTCGAAGCACTGGAGGAAATGCTTTGAGAGAAAGTAAGAGGAAGCGAAGTGGGAATCAATATGAAACAGCGGAGATTGTTAGGAATACGATAGAGTTCGCAAATGACCAATTAAAGGAAATTGCAGAATGATCGAAAGAGAAGCGTGGAACCGAAGACAAACTACGTGCGAAAATCGTATACCAACTCCAAAATATTCCTGAATTGCATAACCGACAGAGGGTGAAGCTTATGCAAATCATATTCCGCAGTGTGCAAGATACAAGAAGCTTCTTATCCGTTCCCACTACCCTGAAGTTGACTATTGTAACCTCCTCCTTGAAGAGAATGTTTGATCAATCTGTGTTTTGGACTGCTTTTCAATAATGAACAATGATTACTTTGTTTCAATGATGAATTTAAGTTTGTAGTACATTTGGTGTGAAATCTTCCTGGTCATATTTTAATCATGCAATCATGAATTAGTTATTTTGTCTTACATTTTTTTGTACCTCCAGAAAAGAGAGGTTTATATATGAAACCCATGAATTGCATCCGAAAGTAATATACTTTTTTATTTTCTTTTTGGCCATGTTAACCAAGGTACCTCCCAAAATTATTTTTAAAAAATGGTGGTTAGCTTTTAGCATAAATTACAATCAAATTAATTTTGTATAAATTGGTGGAACATATAGTCTTAATTATATTTTCAAAATATGATATTTCATATGCATAATTATTAGTATTATAAAAGATGGTAGTAGAAAAAGTTACACATGGTCTAAAATAATCTACATTCAAATTACAGACTGTTATAATTCAGACTATAATAACCTGCACTCCAAAGATAGACTATTATAAGACAGATTACAATACTCTGCACCCCAAATACAGACTATTATAAACCAGATTATAGTAGTCTGCATCCCAAATACAGACTATAAAAATAGACAGTTTATTATAAACCACAGATTGTAATAACCTACTCTATGCCCCAAACACTCCCTTAGTTGTAAAAATTAAACACTCAAACTTATACAAGTGTTAAAATTGGAGTTTCAAACTTAAATATTTGTATAAATTGTAACAATAGTATAAGTTGATGGTTCAACATATGGTGTTCTAATTTCTACAACTATTGTAAATTTGATGGTCCAATTTGAACATTTATAGGAAAATTAACAATCCACTTTTACAACTGAAAGTTTGAATATCTAATTGCAATTACAATTATACTTTAGGATGCTTCTTTTTCAATTACCTTAATAATAATAATAATAAGGACAAATATCAATTTATACCCTAAATTTTAGGTATTGTATCAATTTAAATCCTGAACTAATTATTGTATCCATTTAAATCTTGAATTTTGAGGATTGTATCAATTTAGACTCCAAACTAATAATCGTACAATTTAAACTCTAAACTTTTATAAGTGTATTAATTTAAACCATGGACTTTCATAACTGTATCAACTTAAACCCTCCATTGTGTTTTATTTGGATATACTTATGAATATCCAAGATTTAAATTAATATATTTATGAAAGTTCAAGGTTTAAATTGCACTCATGAAAGTTCAAGGTATAAAGTGATATAATTATTAGTTTGAGGTTTAAATTGATATAGATCCCAAAGTTCAGAATTTAAATTGATACAATTTTTAGTTTATGGTTTAAATTGATATAATCCCTAAAGTTTAGGGGTATAAATTGAAATTTGTCTTAATAATAATAATAATAATCTAAAGGCAAAAAAAAGTTAGCATTGTTTAGAACCAACGTTATAGTGAAAAGATTAAATTCACCTTGATATATTATATCTCAAAATTATTTACAATAATGTGTTTTTTTAATAAGTTATAGAAATTCGATTATATGAACGTACATTACATATTCATCCATAATTGAATGTTTGGTTGCTACTTGGATTCATCGTGTTATATATATGAAATAAATATATTTATAAAAAGATTTATATTATAAACAATAATGAGCAAATAATAAATAATGAATATAATGGGCGACAAAGTGAGAGATTTTAAAGTGGGGAGGATGACAAGCAACAATAGTACAATTATTGGCAGTGTAATTTAACTTTATTTAAAACATTAGAATATTATATATGTGGTCTTTAGCCATTGAAAAATAATATCAACTTATCATGTGATTAAGATTGTGACTTCTTCATCATTTTTTATCAATTGAATGTATATATATTTACTTTAGAAAAATAAAGATTTATTAAAGTACACATTTAGGTCGGCCGACTTAAGAATAAATTGATTTGATAAAAATCAGTAAAGGACAATTTTCATGCATTTGTTGTCTAATTAAGAATAGACTATATCCTTGACCACCTCTATTGAGTATATAATATATTTAGTATGAATTATTTAAAGAGGGATTTTTAAAAAAGAAAAATAAGGGAAATTATTTACATAAAATAGTAAAATTTTAATTTTTTTTTATAAAGATTGATAGAGGCTTATAAAAGTCCATCAGTGTTTATCAGTGATATCAATGATAGAAACAGATAAAAATTTATTACTGATAGAAGTCTATCAGTATCCATTACGATTTTATTTTGATATTTCTATAAATAGTTTGATATTGTTTCTATTATCTTTTTAAATTACTAAACAATAACATGTTTAATTATTGTTGTACAAAATGATATTAGTGATTTTGTATCGCGGAGATTTGAACCACTATTCAAGTGAGATGAGTTTGTCTATTAAAAAAAAAAAAATCTAATTTCCTCCTTTTTAAAATTACATAAAAAGTATGAATTCAATACTAATTGTATTTAAAAACATATTAGATGGATGTCAGTTCAATTTTAAATTAGGTTGAAAAGTAGCTTATCTTCACTTCGATATGTTAAATGGTTCCGAGTGTAAAGTGGTAAGCTTTGCCAAAAGATGATGTTAAATCAATATGTTGATTTGACCTTCTCAAAATAAATTATAATTAATAAAACAGGTTCATTTGGAAAAGGTGGATTGAAATTTTATTTTCCCCCTGTTTAGAAATTGTATTAACCACCCAACGCTTCTTTTTTTAAAAAAACAAAAAAAAAAACAAAAAAAAAGGGTTATGTTAGACTGGGATAATAATACTTTAACTAACTGGAGTATTTGTTGTACTAAAAAAAATAGATGACTAACTATGTTATGTTGGTATCAAATGTTTTGTTATGAGTCGAATAACAAGTCATCTGAGACATTGTTTTTACTATATCATTGGACTTCAACGTGTCGAGGTGAACAATGAGTAACGTCAAGGTCCTTTTGACCTAACCAAAATCTTTTTAGACCTGATCCACTTGCAGTTTAGATTAGAGATAGTGCCAGTGTAAAACCTCCAACTATTGTGGTTTAAGAAGATAGGTGCGATAGAAGAATTATGACATATCTTCACCAATAAATGGAGGAAGGGATCCCTCTCCCCCAAAGGTAAAATGATCGAATCTAGTAGTGAAAGCGCGTGAATGCATGTGTTTTTAATTACATATGGAATATTTAGGAAAATACATAAAATTTTAAACATATTTAACTAAGTATGCTTTATACAGAGAAGATTTTCGAAGAAAAGTTGCCTTTGAAGACTTTCTTCAATATCTTCTATTGTGATTACAGTCTCAGCAACTAGTCTCGCACAAGACACCGCCACCAAGATCTTCCTTGCTATTCTCCAATAAGGAAATGATTTATGGGAACCTTTTTGGAAGATTGGGAAGAATTTTACACTTTTACAGAAAAAACTATTTCTGTCAAATACTGTGTAAGTGATGAGAGATTGAGTGAGTTGAAAGAGGATTCTTTTGTGAGTGTTAGAGAACAAATCTTCTTCCTTTTACCAATATAGAACTATTCTATATTTTGCGGTGAAAAGGGAGATAACTCCCCTTCTTCACATTAACCCACATTAACCGTAGGGGAGTTAATTTTTTAATTAAATTAAATCATATTTAGTTTAATTAAAATAAATAAACATTAATTAATCAACTAATATTAATTAACTAAATATCATATATTTAATTAATGACTCAAATGTATTTTCCTCTCATATATTATAGTTTTGATATGAATCTTATTCATACTAAATTTAACCTATGGATTTAATATGAACCTCATTCATATTAAATTTAACATATAGTTTTAATATGAATCTCATTCATATTAGATTTAGCCTATAGTTATAATATGAATCTCATTCATATTATTTAATATTTGAATCTTATTCAAATACATTATTCTCTCATATTATATAGTTTAATTTTGAATCTCATTCAAAATTAACTTTATGATATAATGTATCTACTTACATTATATTAATTGTATCATATACAATCAATATAAATTATCTTATAATTTGAACCGTTCAAATTCTTCCAAAACTAAATATTCCTTGTTTTTCCTTAATGAGCTAGCAGGGGGACTTAATGGATCTACATATTAGTAGAAGCTTCAATGATACGATATTATATTAAACTCTTTAATTAAAGTAATCAACATTCATTAACTGCGGGTCACTCCACTAAAGATCCACAACTGCAACATTCGTACTATAGATATATTTTTTTTCATGAATATAATCAATTATCAGTAAGTGAACCCTTCACGAATTGCTCATAACTACAACTAGGCCAAATTACTGTCTTATCCCTGTAATTACCTCTTACTCCTTAAGTCTGATTGGTCCTCTAATGAATAACATGTTTATGATCCTACCAAAAACAAAACCCTCTTGGGTCAATGAGAGGGAGGGGTCCCATTGTTCAAGACTTGAATTCAACACTTAAGGGAGAAATTCATATACTTACCCTAAAGATGGGAAGAAGTGAATACCATCATGTGAAGCTATGTTCCCAACTCTCTACTCGTACACATCCTCAAAATGGTAGGCTTATTTAGTCAGCGAGTCAGGTCACTCTCACCTATACAAATTAAATGACTGCCCTCATATACAGGAGTTCATAACTCACTCAGTGTCAAGTTATCTATGGACATTTTATGAAATGTTAATATCTTTAATTAACGGTGTTATAAAGAGAGACTAACCATTTCACAGTCCCGTCTTATACAAACTCTTTGTATAGGATACCTCTACTCGCATGTCTCCACGTGAACGATATGGATCAAATCATTTGTAACACTTACAACTCTTGTAACTTTATCCATATACTATAGACTTTATGTTATTACTTGAACATGATCCACCTGCATATCTACCACATACTGTTTAAGTTACATAAAATAACTGCGTATCTTTCCTTAATGGATAATTGCATATATAAAATAACCAACCATTATTTCGAATAACTTATTAATTACAAGGCTTTAAGGCATACATCCCAATCAAAGGAATACATTACACCCCTACAAATTTGCCTCAAGTTTGAACTGAATAATAGTTTGGGCACTATAGTAGTGTAGGTTGGCAAGCAGCACATCAATGCGAGGCTTTGTGACAGGTCAAGAATTTTACTAATTGAGACCTAACTCAAACACCACATCCATAATGACCATTGTCCACATATACACACGTGTGCATACGTGCACGCACGCACACAGGCATACACACACGCGCGCACGCACGTGAATGCACATGCCCACGTACAATGCACATCACATAACACGTGCACACACGCATACACATACACTGAGTCTATCATATGATATTTTCAAATATAGGAAAATGAGTCAACTTATTTACAAATCTAGCCAAATATCATTGTCTATCAGATAGATGTCTACACTGATAAATAGTGACATTTTGCTATATTTTAAAATACTTCCGATAGTTTTGCCATTTAAAACAATTACCTATAAAAATATGTCTTTTCTCACAATATGTGAAGTATAAAATAGAATCTCTAACCTTGAAATCGATAATACAAATTTTGTGTCGGTTGAACTATATTCGTATTGGCATAAATATCATGACAATTTGAAAAAAAAAAAAAATCCTTAACACAAAAAAGAAAAACAGTTATTTTTTAGTCATAAAAGTAGAATAGGGTTTTTTTTTTAATATGGGTTGAAGATATATATTCTAATTCTAAAAATGTTAATAATTCAATGCATAGCAAGTTTCTCTTTGTTGTCATTCGAGAGAGTTTCAAGTTGTCCTTTCATATCTAAAAAGAAGGAACTGTCCTTTTATTCTCGATTAATTTTCAATTTAGGATATGGATTTATTTAATTAATCATCATGTCAACGTCTTTAACACAAATATATGTCTTCTAGAAAAAGTTTTCCCAATTTAGAAAAATGTTAACAAATGATTATGAATTTTTTTAGTGTTTAAGATTTTAATCACTTTACAAATATTCTTCCTCAAAATCACACCCCAACAAATGCTAATTCATTTTGACTTTTCCCTATCATTTAGTTCCTTAGTTAAATAGGATTTGCCTTACACCAAATTAGGTTGTATAACTAAAATTATCCAAACATATTAGAATTCTAAAATTATATAAAACTCTATAATGTATTGGGAAATAATATTCGTTTTGAACGCCCTATTAGCACTATAATTCTTATTTGAATAAAAATTTGATGGAAAAATTTTGAAACATAAAGAATAAAATAAAAAATTTGAAAGTGTACCATTTCTTAAAAGCGATAACTTTTATAAGATTGTGAACAAAATTAAAAATCTAAAAGATGATATATTATATTAAAGATAAAAGGATACATTGAACTTAGAAATAAGAACATACCTAAACAAAATTAAAATTAAATAAATTAAATTCAAATTAGTTTGAGAGGGCCATATTGATTATTCTTATATAATTAAGTATTCATAATAGATTTGAATTCACCTCCTTCAACCTTACTATTCTTTCTCTGAAAGAACAAAATATAAAGAATAATTTCTAGGCTTGGGTATTGTTGTTTGTACAACTTATATTATGGAATGTACATATATTTTTTCTTTAACACTAGTGACTCCATACAGTAGAATTTCCAGTGGAATGAGCTTCATTTTTTAAGTATAAATTTCCATTGTATTAAGTACACTATCATTAATTGAGGACCAAATTTATCTATAAAATCTGAACAAAAAAAGAAAAAGAAAAAGAAAAACAAGTTGAAATGGATGATTTTTTTTTTCCTAGTGTTTTGTTTTGAGGAATGAGAAGTTGACATCTAGAAATAGAAGTCAAAGGGGCAAATTTGAGTGGAAGCAAGCCATTCCTCCATATCCTTCTTTCATCAATCTCTCCAATTCTTTTGCTTCATGTGCCTTTGCCCTCTGCAAAAATACCCAAATTAACCCTGGTTACTAATTAGAAGTATAATCCAAAGTTTAGAGATGTAATTAAAATTTAAGGTTCATTTTAATTTACTTGTAATTTTGATATGGCATCTGCCTCTGAGTTGAAGTCATAGAAAGAGCTAGCTGCAGCAAGTTTCATAGATAGGAACTGAAATTCAAAAAATAACAAGAATTTATATATTTAAAAAAAAAAAAAAAAAAACAAAAGGAATATTTTCATTTATATGTATAGTTTGAAGAATTAACTCACCTCCACTTGATTCTGCAGAGACTGGACATAATTAATTATCTCATCCAACATTACTGCCATGCCCATGGTCTGTTATTCCATTGAATATTTAGTTTCAATACATTTTTTTCTTCCTAAAGTTACCCATAAAAATAAAGAAAGAACAAGATTCTTCACATTTCTTCGCCATTTTATTATTATTATTATTATTTTTAAATTACAAGAATATGCTTAGGTTCTTTTTCTTACCTTGTAGCATCCTGGGACAATGTCTTTCAAGCATCTCAGTCTTTCATTGATTTTTCCTCTTCTCACCTGATTGATTGACAACAATTAATCCATATTTCCTTAACCCACAACCAAAAAGGAAAAAAAAAAAAAAAACCTTTCTCTTTCTAACAATAGAAAGAGGGAAGAAAAGTTTAAGTTTATGCAAATATTAATAATAAGAGCAATAATTAAAAATTCAGTTAAAAAAAAAGTTTGTTGCAAACTTTTGTATGATCTAATATTAGATGGGATGTAAGTGTAATTAAGTGCGTATTTAGGAGTGATTTTAAAATTACTAAAATCATTTTTTGTTATGAAAGATATATTTATATTATTCTAAATCAATTTAATATTAAATTTTATAAAATTTGGTTTGAATCATTAAAATTATGTTTTGTAAAGATTTTAAAAATAACAAAAATGATTATAACATCCAATTTAAGTAAATTTTTTTTCTAAATTTAAAGTTACCCTTTCAGCTAAGCTGTGGCTATCAGTGGCTTGGCCTCTTCTAGCTCTAACATGAACCACTTCTCTAGTAGATTTCTCCTCTTCTTTCTCTATACTTTTCAATCTCTTCCCTTTCCCAGAGCTCTGTAACAAACAAAGAAAACAGAGCAAACTCCATTAAACAAACGTCATGAATAATAAAAAAGAATTGAGATGTACTACAGACTAAACGTATAAATAAATACATACATATTTAGTCTTGAACCCAGTTTCAGAGACTTGGGGAGTAGAAATTCCAGAAGTACTTTCAGAAACATCCATAGATTTTCTCTTGTTAATATCATGAAAGTGATGAGTAGAAACAGAGTGAGATGGCAAAACAGAGTGAGATTGCAAAACAGAGTGAGATGGTAAAACGGGGGAAGTAGTGAAGGAAGTAGTTTCGGGAAAATTTGTTGGGGTTTGATGAGAAGGGAAAAACATATCAGTAGTAGTAGTAGTAGCGGAGAATGGTAAGAAGTGAGTGAAATTGGGAATTGAAGGAGAAAAGTGAGAAGCCATTAGCTCTAAATTTGGATCTTCAAGAGGGAAGGAGGAGGTGAAATCAAGATCTGCCATGATTGAAGAAGAAGAAGAAGAAGAAGAAGAAGACTGTGGTTTAGGATAATGGAAGGAGGGACTGAGGGGATGTTAATATTTATATATAATAAGAAGAGAAAGGGAATTGTTTTTGGATTACAGGGATTGTAAGTTTGGAGTTAATATCAAGAAACTGTTACATTTAAACTAAGAGAGGGGGGCATTTGGTGGGTGGCCACGTGGTGAGACCAGCTTCTATGGTTGTGTTCCCCTAAGTAGGCCCCATTCTCAGGAGATATATAATCCAACAACAAATATGGCCCCACGTCATGCCTTTTAGTTTTCTTTTCTTTTTTGAGATAAAATTTTTTTAAAATGAGTAATTGAGTTGCTTTTACTTATATCTTATTATTGGTATTTATATTCACATCAAGATTAATAGATGATAATTTGTTAGGTTTTATTCATATACTTAAAAAAAAAATTGGTAGAATTGATTAATCTATAATAACGAAATGAAATTATTTGATTTATGGATATATCGATGTATCAACGGATATGTTAATATTTGTGACAATCATGCTCTTTATGTTGAACAAATACAATATTGAAACCAAGAGCTTTTAGCTAATGGATTATAATAAATTTAAGAGTGAAATATTACTTTTGTTTGATCCCTCTATTTTGGGATTTGTTCCATTTCAGTTCGAGTACTTTTACCTATTCTAATTTCGTCTATATATTTTCGATAAATTTTAAATATAGTCAATGTTGTTAGTTTATTATTGACTTTTTCTGAGTTAAAAATGGTCTTTTATTAGCTTTCCCTTTATATATATATATATTAATAATCTAATCACATATCTTTTTGAAATATTAAATTTAAAGTTTATTAAAAATATCGAGATTAAATTTAAGATTTATTGAAAGTATATACACTAAAATGAAATGAAATCCAAAATACATTGACCAACATAGTATTTTAAGCTAAATCTAATTATATCAATACTTCGACACTTCTTTTATTTGTGGACTTAAAAATTTACAAAAAGTCGAACAAGTAGAAAAACCGACCTACCTACGTACATACACATATACATATTGAAAAATATTTGAGTGTATTCTCAGTTGCACTCATATTTATGCATCCCACCTAATTGTCTAATTAAAATTTATCATGTGACAAAATAATTTTTTAAAAAAAAGTGAATTATTATTTTTCTTCCATATAAAAAATGAGAATTATATGGATCGATAGATGTGATCTATGTTGTATCTAATCATTGATTTTTTATATCTATGTGTGTATTACAGCAAATATATATTAATGTCCAATCCTTAGATACCAAAGACAAATAGATAGAAACCATTGTTATATGGTTTTGTAAAATAAAGTTGATACATAAGGATTGTGCAATAATAGTGTATCGAGTATGGTTTTAGTGGTGCATAATGTATATAATCTTGCACAGGCTGCACCAATTTCAATTATAAGAATTTTGTGGATTCAGGTTTTAATCTTGTTTTCATTTCTAGTGCTTCAATTTTAAAAAATGTTGTCTCTCTTAACTCTTGTACTTTTAATTTTTATCTATTTTAGTGTACGTATCTAATCATAACTTTTATTTAAATCTTCTATACTTGAAAAAAAAATTGATTTGATCTTTATTTTATTTTATTTTCTTTCTATCTCATTTTCCTATCATAATTTAGGATTTGTTTGGATTGACTACAAATAAAAAAAATATATTCTTAAAAAAATCATTTTTATTTGAATTTTTTTTTTTAAATGAATTTTGAGAGTGTTTTAAAAATTATTTTGAGTTGTTGCCAAACAATTCAATTTTTTGACTTATTGTTTAAATTAAACACCTGAAAAAGTAATCCAAATTTATCCATTAAACACATAATACACAAAATAAAATTCCATATATTGAATAGGTTACAATTATGCAAATAAGGGAATAAAATGTTCGCTTTTTAAAGTGTTAAAATTAAAAGAAATGTCATTCTAATAATACAAAACGAATTAAAAAAAGGTCATTCTAATAACATAAAAACTAAAATGAACTTAACAAAACGAAAATGAGCCTTCTAAAAATACAGAGACAAACATTGAACAGAAACTAAAAATGCAATAAAACTAAATAGATTTATTTGAGTACAAACTAAATAGAATTTGAACTATGAATTTATAAGAAAAGAAAATATGTTCTTTTATGTAAGTTTATGCATAAACTAGATAACGCGAACAATATAATATTTGATTCTAGAAATATAGAATTGATTCCAAAACAAAATCAAAGATTCTAAAGACAATTTTTGATTCTCCAAACAGCTTAATTTTCTCAAAATGAATGGCCCTCAAATTTAGGATATGGAAAGGTTTGAACTTTGATTTTTTGGGTCACTATCTATATCAATGGTTCTTGAAAGTAGAATGAGAGTGAGAATAAAGGGATAATTAATTTCACTGTAGTTTTGAAATTAATGCAATATTTACTGTCTTCTAAACTTGTGCCCTTTCAAGGACCAGTTTAACCCAAACTTCAGAACAAAAATGGTGGGAAACAGAGTAGAATGGAGATGAAAGTTATGGCTTACATATGGCTTGTGTGCATTAGCTGGCAAATTATCACAAACTTAGGATTTCAATAGTTATGGAAGGATTTATTGCAAACCCTAAGGCTAGAGTTTGGTTTTATTAATGGGAAAATTACCTTTTTTTTTTCTTTTTTTTTTTTTTAATTCTTCGAATTTTGGAGAATAGGTACGTTTGGTTCATAAGTTTTCAATATGTAACTTTTTAGTCTCCAAATTTTGAAGAATAGGTGTATTTTGTCCATAAATTTTCAAAATATATCCTTTTAGTCCCTGAATTTTTAGAAATAGGTTTAAAAGATTCTTTCAATATTTTTTCATTATTTTAAATATGATTATTTAAAATAATTAAGAAAATTACTTTAAATACTTTTTAAACGTATCCTTACAAATTCAAGGACTAAAAAGTTATATTTTGAAAATTCAAAGACTAAACGCATCCATTTTTAAAAACTTGATGACTAAAAAATACATTTTTAAAACTCGGATACGATATGCACATAATCTTCTAAACTTATGACTAAAAAGGTCATATTCCTTTTATTAATTGAAAATTTTGCCTCTTTCAAATGTCAAATATGGTTTGAAAAATGCCCTTTTTTATTTCCCTCTTATATATTTAATGTCTTGAGGAAATTGTTTGAACTTTTGGCAAAAAGCCCATTAAGAACTTACAGTTGCTTTTTTCTTGAAATTTCTCCATTTTGAATCAAACCATAAGAAGTAATGGAGGACAAATATGAAAATTTTGAATCTCTCTTTCTTTGACTTTTGTGAAGCATCCCACTCTTTTGCCTAATGTATCCATATTGAGAAGGTGCATATAGCAATTCATCTTTAGTGTGGCACCACTATTTGTTAATAGTTTTTTTTTTTTTTTTTGTATCTCAATTTACCCAAACACTGAAATATTGTAAACCAATTTTACAACACTTTCATTATCCAAAATTATTTTTTTTTTTTTTTTAAATTATTATTTTTCTTAAGGACTATTTGTTAAATAGTTGGCTTATAGGGTTAATTATGGGAAGGACCTTGAATATATTGGAAGGGTAAGGTGTTGTTTTGGATGAGCATTAAAGAGTTCTTGTTTTGTTTCTACCAATATGAAAATGAAATTGATGGGAATGGCTATGCTTTATGATTGAGATGTTTTGAAGGAATTAATTATTGTGGGTATCAATCCCAAATGATAATCCTTAATCAAAGTTTAGGGAATATTATATATGTTGGATAATGATTAAGGAAGGAATTATACATGATAAATGCATGCAAATGATTGCTATTATCAATAATGTTTCCTTAATATGTATGTAATTAGTGACATTGATATAAAACCAAATCTAAGAAGAAATATGAGACAAATGGCTATTTAATGAATGGGGCTAGAGGGAGAGAAAACGAGTTCCTATACCATATCAAATAACAGTTTCGTGTTTCCCTTTGTTTGTTTTGGTATGTGGATCTCTTTCTATATTATAATTATCATAGTCATATCAATTGAAAGTTACTTTTTCATCGTATTTTTATCCATTCTCTTAATTTTGATAATTTCAAAAACAATAAGTAGAAATGTTTGGAGCTTTCATATTTTAACCTGTCACATTTTGACATTTTTTTAACTAATAAATTTTTAAAAATTCATTATTTTTAATTGTTCATCTCAATCCTTTCAGATTTAGGAGAAACAAATATTTTGATGTATTCAAATTTGGAAAAAGACTCTATAGGTCTTTAAATATTAATTAGGTTTCTGAAAAAGATTGGGTTAACCCATTAAATTGGATATGCATCTATTGCAAATATATATAATTTATAGATGCTGCATTTGTATTACATGTATATGTCTTAACAATATGGTCAATTCTTTAGACAACAATCCATGATATTGCCCACTTTTGGTATAAAGCCTCATGACTTTGCTTTTAGAAGCACCAAAAAGATCTCATATCAATGGAGATAGTCATCCTCAATCATACCCATGATCATCTCCTTATTTAAGCAATATGGGATTTTGGTTGCATTTTCAACAATGTAAAGATAGAGGAAACTATATATCAATTATTCTAGTTATGTCCATGTAAATAGTGTGGCAAAAAATAAGTTCCTATGGGTTATTTTAAAACTTAAGGAGTTTCTATATTAATAGCCTAATTAAATAGGTCCAATTATATAGGAATGACTTAGCATCATTTTTTTTCATGAATAACCTAATTTGTTAGGATATTAGGTCTGAAAGTTACTGCATAATAAAAAAATATTAAAAACGTTCCAAAACCATGCTTACATGTAGGCTTCGATGTTTTGTTGACTAAGGCTCTTGCTACTCCTTGGGCTTCAAATGCTAGGCGAACGAGGTGTTTCAAATTGCTGGGTGGAATTGGATTGTCAATCTCTTGGAAAAGCTATTCATTCTAATAATTTAATTGAGTCTAATCAGGGTGTTAATTTGAAGGAGATTCAAGAATGAATGAATAAAACCTGTATTAAAAGTGTTAATTTCGTCCCTCATTCTACTAATATGGCAGCTCACACTTTAACAGGTGCGCTATGACTGATGGGCAATGGGTTAGTGGGAGTCTTTGTCTCTAAGTTGGCTTACTTCTGTTATTCTTATGTGAGACATTGAAAATTGTAGCTCATAGACATTATAGTTGATTAATGAATGTTTGTTTTCTTAAAAGAAAAATGATGAACTAATAAGTAAAAATATTAAAATAAGCATAATTCTAAGATAATTGACATGTATTAAAAGATGTGACTGGACAAATTTTCGTACACTTTTTTTTTCAAGTACCAAGGAAAAAAAAGGGTAAAAACGATCAACTAATAAGAGATAAGAGTGAATTTCCATAAAGTTGAGCTTTCTTTATGGGCCGATATCTATTTAGGATCTGTAGTTGGGCCACTATTGGGCTTGGGCTTTCTTATCAGCCTACGCCCTATATTAAAGTGCCATTCAGCATCTGGTAGATGAAAGGTTATTTCACCATTTTTATTGCTATACTTATGGATATAACTTGAACTTACTTTGAAATGTAATATTAATTCTTTTTTTAAAACAAAAATTAATGATACATATTACCAAGCAAGAAAAAGCCATCCCTAAAGAGAGAATTCTTTCAAAGAGCAAGTTCTATATTAAAATTAAGAATAAAAAAACTTCTCCAATTACAAATCCTAAAGTGACTATTTATAGTTTTACAAGAAAATTAAACTATTAACAATTAAATAAATATTAAACTACAACATACCAATAATCCTCGTAACATATTGATAAAACCAAACTTGGACCCATATTTTGACTTGTATAACTATATTTTTTTATTATCATTTTTAGATTTAAAATCATAATAGGTTCGGTAAATAGACATCGATCATTCTTATTTAGAAAATTATTTTTGACCTTTTTTTAAGTAAGTAGTAAAATTATAATAACAACGTTTTTTTATATTTTCCAGTAAATCTTAGATTTAAATATTTTAAATTCAGAATGACATTTAAAAAAAGATAAAAACCTTTCACTTCTATTAAAATTAAAATGAGTACAATATAATATATTCTAGATAATTAAATATTGTAAAAGTTTAAAATTTATAAAGTACACCGTTGAATATGTTCATGTAGTTTATATTTTACCAAATATTTAATTTTTAGTTACAACTATTTTATGTTTATAAATATATGGGTAGTTATTTAAAATGGTAAATCTACTCTAGTTATTTTTTAAAATAGTAAATATATCTTTTTGCCAACCAATACAGTTACACACTATTTAAATGCATAATCTAATTAAAAGATTCAAACCGAAAAACACATCATCTAAACCAATAATTCAATCTAAATAAAGAAAGAGATTTGGAAATAAATCAATTCAAAAAATGAATAATTCAATTATTGTGAAATCAATAAATTATTAAAAAAAAAAGTAACAATATTAAAATGAAAATTGCACCCGTAAAAAACATTTGTGCATAAAGATAAGCCAATATAATATAGCTTCTCTATGATAGTAAGGAATAGAGCGTATACAAAATTTCAAAAAATAAAACACAACCTCTAAACCTTCTCTATGATAGTAAGTTATAGACAATATATGAAATTTAAAATTGAAACATTGCTCTATACCTTCTTTCTCTACGAAAGTAAAGAATGCAAAATATATGAAATAAAAATAGAGACCCACAACCTAGAAGGACATATGGTAATAATTTTCTGTCTTTCACTTAACTTTTTCTATATGAAGATGCATAAAATGTATCACAGATATGGCAATTATATGTACAGATATGACAATTATATGTATGTACATGCATATTGAGGTTGCATTTCAATGCTTTTTTATGTATGAAACTAAATTAAATAAAGTTAAATCCGAATGAGAAGCATAAGAAGCAATAATCATAAATCTTAGAATGTTGGAATTCATTGTTCCTACAAGGAAGAATATGAAGAAAAGCATAACCTAACAATCATAATCTCCTCATCTCTTCTAATTAGGCGGGCGGGTCTCCTGCCAAAATATTTGGGAGATAACCAAAATTCAAGGATTGTATCTGACACACGTATCTAATCTTCTTTTCATTCTTAGTTATGATCTTCTTCCTCCCAGTCAAAGGATTATACCAACAAAAAAAATCAAAATTAACCATACACAATATCTCTCCATCTTCAAAGGCTTTGATGAGAGTAAGCACGTTCCAATCATTTGGTATATCATCAACCACAAATTCTCTAATCCATAAATCTTTCTCTTGCATCCTCCATACTTGAATGGAGTTACCAGTTGGTTGATTGATCAAAAAAATTGCATAAACGCTATCATTAAATTGTTGCATGCCCCCCACCTTAGAAGTACACAAGGGAGGACAAATTTCCAACACAATACTCAATTCAATTTTTTCAGTTTCAACATCGAGAACATATATGGCATACTCATTTTCTTTTTCTTCTTCTTTTCCTATCCAATAAATGAATCCATTTAAATAAGCACCATTACTATGAATGTCAAGAGGGAGATAATGGAGATACCTCCATTGATTATGGTTAGCATTGGTTCCACTTCTACTAAATGTCAAAACATCCATTATGGAGCCAGATTCAAACTCACAATTTCTAGAAAATGAGTCACAAACTCTAAACAATTTATATTGCTTCGTTGTAGTGGTGAAACCAAATCCAAAGTAATAAATATCATTATCTAACTGACCTCGAGGAACTTGGAGAAACTCATTAGTCATAGGATTAAATATGCCATCACAACGAGTGTAATTAGCGCACTTACAAATAAGTAGCAGGCCACTACAATAATTCATAATGGCCATAAAGGTCCATTCACCATCAAAGCATAATGAGGATGATTTAGTCCATTCCGATTCCAAATCAAAATCTACATCCAAATGTTTGGTAGTATCAAAACGGATACAATGCATCTTGAGATTGCGTGGATCAAGACGATTATCACATGTGCTGAGAAAGAAGGCATTTGTAAGGAATTCATGATGAGAGGAATTTGCATAATCTAAAACCATATCATTCCAAGTTTTAGAGATAAGTCTCAAGTTGGGCAAATCCGAGATAACAAGTTTAGAGAAGATTTCACGAACAATACGCCGTGGAAGCCCCCTTCCTAACTTCATACTCTCCATCGTATTTTTTTTTTTTTTATGAAGAAATTGCTAATTAATTAATTTAGAAATAATGATGAATCGATCCGATTTAAATACCTGAATTAGGATGAATTAGGACGAAGCAAAAACGGGATAATCTAAACTATAAAAACCACTCTAACCAAATTTCCGTGTAAAGTTTAGATTTAGAATCAAATCTCCCTATAAAAGTTTAAATTTAGACTTTTAGTATCCATGAATTCTACTTTATTTAATTTAGTTTTTAGTTTTGCTCCTATTTTATTGTGTAGATACTCCCAATTCCTATTTTCAAAATGATTTCTCTTTAAATTACTTAAAAATCTACCTCTATAATTCATATTTCATAAGATATAACTTTTATGCCCTTTAAACGTTTAAATTTAAACAGAAGTATTTATAAATTTAAAATCTCATTTCACTTATTTATTTATTAGAAATAATGATGAATTGATGTGATTTAAATACCTGAATTTGGGCGAGGGGATAACGGGATAATAACCAAATTTCCGTATAAAGTTTAGATTTAGAATCAAATCTTCGTATAAAAGTTTAAATTTAGACTTTTAGTATCCATGAATCCAATTTTGTTTTGTTTAGTTTTTAGTTTTGCACATATTTTATTACGTAGATACTCCCAATTCCTATTTTCAAAATGATTTCTCTTTAAATTACTCAAAAACCTATATCTATAATTCAGATTTTATAAGATATAACTTTTATGCCCTTTAACAGTTTCACAAATATAAAATCTCATTTTACTTATTTATTTATTGGAAATTTGCAATATGTGGTAATCTGAATCAAATGTGTTATTTTGTAGGGGAAAAAAAACTTAGTGGGCTGCATGGTACAACTTGCATCCAATTTAAAACGGTCACATGGTAAATTTTTTAAAAAATATATTAAGAATTACTTTTTATGCATAGAAAGAAATGGGGAGTATATTACTTAGGTGCAACCTAGTATTGCTCTTTTGTAAGTGTATTAACTATATTTGATTAGGGATTTTCAAAAAACTCGATGACCCGAAAAACGATCAACCCAACCCAATTTGTGCAGTTTGGGTTGGGTTATCAATTCATTTGGGTTGGGTTTGGTTCAAATAAATGAAAATTTTATGGATTGGGTTGATTTGTGGGTTCACCTAATATAAGCCAAACCAACCCGAGTTTATTATTAACTTTAAAATATATTTTTTATTATTTATAATACAATTATTTATATATATTGATTTTAATTTTATTTAATTCCAATTTTTTTTGTTGAGTTGTTAATCTTAATTCAATATATGAAAACAATTAAATTAGATTTTTACGTAATCGGTACTATATCAAATGTATGCATCTTTTATATATGAATTGAACTTCGTTTTGTCATTTTCCCAAACAATATATACGTGGATTATGGGCCTAATAAGGGTAATTTAGGGTAATTTATTTGGTCATTTTTGCATGTGCCCCTTATTTGTTTTTAATTATAATTCGAAAGGAAGTGAAAACCTATGTCATCCGAATTTGTTCACTTATTTATTTGTCGTATAATTATTTTTTTGTTATATATATATATATATATAAGTTATTTAATAAAATAAATATTTTAATAATTTAAGAAGAATATGTAATTATTCACCGCATCGATATGGGTTAACTGAAGCAGGTGGCGCTTTTACATCAAAAGGGGTGGAGGACTCGGCTGACAAATATGCTTGAATTGGTTTGGTTTTGCTGCTATGGATTGTTGTTTGTGCTTGTGTTGATGGGTTTCTACCTTAAAAATTGATAGCTAAAGGGTGTCTGGTGCTTGCTGGTTTGGTTGGTCTGGGTATGTCTTGTAGGATGTTTTGTGAGTCGTCGTTTCTGCAGAATTGTTTTTTCCTTATTTTTTCTTCTGTCGGGTGGATTCTTTCCTTATTTATGATTATGTCGATATTGAATGGGCTCTTTTTTCGCTGCATCTTTTAAAGAGCAAGTTGCTTTCTTGCTATGATTGTCATTTTGATTGAACATCTTTATTTTGATGAGTTTCGTTTGTGTGTGTAGTCGAACGTGACATAAGAGATTTTGAATTTCAATCAATCTTGAAGGAGTTCTTGTCTCAGCAATAGTCGTTGAGAGGTTGTTTCTTTTTTATCTGCGAGTCTAAGATTTCTTCATTGCATGAGAAGGAATTTTCTAATTTAGAGAGGCTAAGTTCTTTACGTGGGAAGATTACTATTGAGAGGTAAACTTACTCTTATGGGAGCCTAAGTGAAACCATACTAATATTCAAATACTTAGAGGGAGATTAAGTTTCCTTGGTAGAAGGTCTAGTCACACTTAAGAGAGGCCTAAGTACTCCTCTCTTGAGTTGAGGTATTCATGTCTCACTATTTTTGTCATCCATTTATAGATAAGTACAATTTGTAATTGATTAATTTCATATCAGTATAAGTATCTTTCCACGAGCATATTGCCCCCAGACGTAGGTTGTATTTCACTGAATTGGATTACCAAACTTTGCGTTATGTCTCTCTCTATTTATCGCTTTATTTTCTGTCTGTCCTTGAAATTGCAGACATGTCATATGTGACATTGCTATATTTTCTAGTCGAATACCTTTATTTCAACTTTGGTAAAGTAAGAGTAGGAAGAGAAAAAACCCTTTTTTTATTACTAGTAATGAACACATGTGTTGCACTAAAAATATCATAGTTATAATTTAAAGTTTTAAATAGTATTTAATTGCCTAAAAAATGTTCAATGCAAATACTTGATATAATATATACAAATATTTCATTTTCTAAGACTACAATATAATAAGCAAAGCAAAAACAGATTCATCAATTAAATTATTTATGCTATAACTACATCCAAGATTTTCAAATGTACCCATAATCAACGTGTAATATAAATAATATTTTATGTCATAAGAAAAATAAAATAGTATTATAAAAATAACTTAATTTTATTTGTCCCTTTAGGCTCTTTTTAAATCTATCTTACCCTTTTGTAGTTTTCTTCGTTTTCCAGTTTTTTTTGTCAAAAATGTATTTAATTATCTGTAATTTTCTCTCTCTCGTCCATGCATTAGTTTGATATGTTTGATATAACTAATACATGTTTTTTAAATTATCGATATTTTTTTTAATCTAAAATCTTTCTTCATCTTAAGATAAAACATTGTTTCACACTCTAAAATTTTTTATGTTAGACTCTTGTATCTCCTTTACATTTGAAAATTTTAATAACCTTTTTATCTTCAAAATATTTACTTTTTCTTTATATTCTTTTATGAATATTTTCTAAATTCTATTTTATAGATTTAAATTTTAGAAAGAAATTCGAAAACTCCATTTGTATCTGTTCAACTAAATTTTTATTTCTAAATTCATTTTACTAAGTTTTTATTCTTTTCTCTAACTTATTAGATCATGAACAAAGAAATTTAGTGAACAAATCTAACTGTGTGGATGAAATCCTCTCAGATAATGAACAAAGAAATTTAGTGAGCCTTATCTGTGCTCTATCTGGGTTGATAAGAGCAAGTATGATCCATGGAGTTGACCTGAGATGAACAAGATGTGCCTCAGGTTAGAAAAGCAAGTTGACTCGGGATGAAGTGACGTATCTCGAGATGAAGAGCAAGTGACCAAGATGAACGGGAGGTGCTTTGGGATTTAGAGCAAGCTCTCATGGTTGGAAGTGAAACGGATTTGTTTGAGGGGAGGCTCAATGTGGTACTTTGTTCAAGGGGAGGATTGTTAGGAGTGCGAACAAAATCCCACATTGGTTAGAGAAAGAAGTGATCATGGGTATATAAGTGAGAATAACTATCTTCATTGGTAGGAGGCTTTTTGGGGTGATTCCAAAATATTCAACCCCTTACGGTGTCGTTTATTTCCCGAAAAGGACTATGAAACAAAAGTAAAATTTGTATATACCCGAACTACTCAACAAATCGAAAACTTTTTTTCATCATCCAAAATAAAACGAAAAACTATCCTAATGATACTGAAAACATAAATGACACTTTTTTTTTACCTAAAATCGAAGACGATCACTTGCACGCGTGCGACTCCTCGTCCGTCAGAGCTCGTAGCATTGCAACACTACCCATTTTGTCTTACAGTGTTGGACGAGCGTCAGGCCAGGCCAACCCACAAGCGTTGCGACGCTGAAACAAGGGCATTTCAGACTTTTTGACACCTTTGAAGCCCGAAAGCTCACATCATCTCCAAAATAGGGAAATAAACACGTAAAATCTGATAACGAGCCCGAATTAAGCTAGGAACAATAGCTTTTTTTAGAGCTATCAAACACCCCCAACTTAATTCTTGCTCATCCCGAGCAAGGTAGAAACACATAAAATAGAATATAAATCAATCAAATATATGCTAGCTTAATTCGCAATGTTGTTGCTCCAATCTCAACAATCAAATCTAATGAAATTTGAGATCAAGAACGAAATTCAATTATGATCAATCAACGAAGCACAAGTTTAAGAATGATTCTTAATCTATTCATGCATAAGTGAGCCTAGAGTTTTGCTAGTTAAGCTTGCACAGCCCGAAAAAGTTTTAAAAGGTCCTCATCCTATTTTCCCCTACTCTGGTTCGATTATCAACCTCGGACATACCACACTTGCAAAAAAAGATGGCAATACTAAGATAAGGGTGCCTAAACACACACACACAAAACATAAAGGGAATTTATTTTACCTAGAGGGTTAGCTTTCACACCCCACCGTCGGGAACCTATCACTCTTTTCCTGCGGGCCCTAACTAGACATGTCGGAGGTAGCTCTTTTCACCTCTATCCATACACACACACACTTTTTTTCCTTGTTTTTTTGCAGGCACATCGACAAATGCCTCTTTTTTTTTAATTTTCAGAATTGCAACTAATTTGCTTTCCTTTCTTTTTCTTTTATTTTTTTATTTCATAGTAGGCCCTATTTTATCCATTTTATCTAGTTTTGTTCTAAAAAAAGTGTGGTCACTCCTAGGTCAAAGGTGGACTGGGGTGACAACAGAAGTATAAACCAGATGACCCAATTCTAAGCATGCAATACACTAATTTCGCAAAAGAAATGACTTAAAGATGCAAGAGGCAAGAAATTTTTTAAAATTTGGGCTAAAAATCATGATCATGCATTCCTAACGTTCTTTCATGCAAATTTCATCACAAGAAGAGTGCGTCATAAACTATCATGATAACAACACAACAGACAAGCAAATAAAGCAATTAAGTAAACAACATTGTCCGAGTATAGCGCTCAAGGACCCCAAGCTATATAAAAACTACCCAACAGGTACTCCACCCCCAACTTAATATATTGTCTAAAATGTATTTTAAACAAAGCTTAATAAAAATAAAGACAAGGGAATAGAAAACTTCCCTTGAAAATGAAGCGCACACAGGATGGTGGTGGTCGGGCATCTCTTTCTTACTTGATTAAGCTCTGGAGAAGCCAACAAAAAGAGAAAAAGAAAAGAAAAACTACAAAAGAAAACCTACAAAACAAACAAAAAGTTAGAAAAACTAAAACTAAAAATAACAAAAAATGAAAAATAAAAGAAAAGTAAAAATAAAAATAAAAACCGAGGACAAAATAAAATAGGAAGGGAAAAGAAAACTAGCCTCAGTTGGAGTCAGGAGAGTCTGGGTCTCTCTAAACACCGCTCTGAAATCCAATGTTATCGTTGAGGGAACTCTTATTCAAGAGAACCATTGAGCGGAAGCAAGATCATTCCAAACCCATTGTGAAAGAATAAAGCATTTACAAACATACAAGAACACTTATGCATCATCGAGTAAATTATAGCATGCTTTTCAATTAAAAACAAAGGGAATCAAGTAACATACCTTTGAAGAACTCCTCTTCAAGTGTTCCCTCGATCTACACTAGTCACGCGTCCATGCAAACTTGATCACGAGCACGAACGCAATGACTAGTGAAATCATGAACTATCTGATTCTCAAACCCAATCGAGTAATATTCGATCCTCGATCCTCGAACAGCAACATTCGACATTACCACTCGGTTACCTTGGTATTCTCGGTGTGAGAATTCAGGAGGTGTGGACTCTTTGTGAATTTGGTAGAGGGAAGGAGGATGTATACAATCGAGTAAGTGGGAGAAAGGTTTAAGTCTATCGTATAGACACTGGGTACTCAATCGTCTGGTAACGAGGAGCAATCGTCTAGTAAACTCGCTCGTCGTTCGCTCTCTCAAAGGGCTATCGTATAGCTCTTCTTTCACCCGATCAAATATGATGCGCTTGTAAAAAATGAAAACAAATTTCACTTATTTCTTCGGTTATTAAACTGAAAGAAACTTCCGACTTAACAATCGGTTAAGGAAAGAATAACCAACCAAACAATTATCTAATAATTGTTTTTATTATAAATAAATATAATAACTAACTTGTCATATTATATTTATAACCTATAGTTTTAATATTATATCATATGCAATATTTAAACCATAATTATTTTCTCCTTTATTTAATATAAATCATATTTAAATTAATTCCTCCAATTAATGTATCTAATACATCAAATCAATTATATCACATATAATTAAATTAATTTAATTATATCATATATAATCAAATTCCCTCTTGTTAATTTGAACACTTCAAACTAATCTAAAAACTGAATCTCAACTTAAATCCACTGAGCTACCAAGGAGACTTTATGGACCTGTAGCTTGAAGTTCCAACGGTACGTGAATAACTGACTAAACTTTTTAATTATGATATCCACCATCTGTTAACAGCCGGGCATTCCACTAAAGACCAACAGTTGCACTCTTCGCACTACAAATATATTTCTGTGTCCATTAGATATAACCAAACAACAATACGATGATCTTTCACAAATCGCTCATAAGTATAGCTAGACCAATTTACCATTTTGCCCCTGTAGTTATATCTAACTCTTTAAGTGCCACTGAATTCTCTAATGAACAATACATCATAGTCCTACTATGAGTGAACACTTCGTGGGCTATGAGAAAGTGTGGCGCCACATTGTTCAAGCCACGAAATCAGCTCTTAAGGGAGCAATATATCTACTTACCCCTACTTCGGGGAATAAGTGAATTCCATCTTGTGTAGCTGAGTTCCCAGCTCTCCAATCAAACAAATCCCCAAAGTGGTAGATGAGTCGGCAATCTGGCCACTCACATCCATGTAAATCAAATGACCGCCCTCATAAACAAGAGTTCCCAACTCACTTAGGATTAAGGTCATGTTACCTATGGTCATCCTAGTGAAATAAAGTCTCTGTCATGAACGGTGTTATATAACGAGATTAAACACTTTGTGGTCCGGTCTTATACAAACTCCTTTGTATAGGATACCCCGCTCGCATGTCTTCACATGAATGATCAGGATCAGACCATCTGTAGCACATCACAACACTTGTAACTATCTAAAAAGCGAGTCGTATCCGTAGTGTCACCAGGATAAGGTTTCCCTCTTATATCCATATACTACAGACCATTTAGATTATCACTTAAGGCGTGATTCACTTGTATGTCTCCACATACATGCTTAAATTATAACGACAACCAGGGATCTTAGTTTATTGGTTTGTGGTAAATTCAAATAAAACATCTTATGTTTCATAGACAACAGTGAAGAAAATATCTCATATTATTACATCACAAGCACTTGTTCATACAGGTGTTTACAAACTAGAGGACCCTATGAGAGTTTAGCCATCAACCCCAACAATATTTGTGTTATTTTAAAACTTAAATGTTGTTACAAGTTTATGGCGCCGTTGCCGGGGAACTGGTAATAGGGACATGGACTTGTAGCTTAGATTAAAATTTATGTCAACAAGTTTATGGCGCCATTGCCGGGGATTGGTTAACGGTTTATTGTTTGAGTATGTTTGTGGTGTTTTGCAGGACAGATCTCTTAGTAGTTTTTGTTAGTACTTGAAATTTTATATTATTATTATTTTATTAGTTTCAGTTAGATCTTTGATTAGATTTCTATAGTTTCAATTTTATCTGAATCTTAGATATCTTATTTATTTATTTGAATAAAAAAATTTACTCTTTTTTCATGTGTTTGAATTTACATGGTTATTCATTGTGTTAGGAGAACTACACATGAAAACAATCACAATGAGCAACAAGATCAAATTTGATAGATTCAAAAGATCTAAAACAAAGGTATTAGTATCATATATATCTCTAACCTTGAATTAGACAAGCATGCCAAAAAAACCAGTATTCATCAAAGATATTATTCTTGAGTTAGTTGATAATTTATATTATTATTCCATCTTTTAATTTCAGGTAAAAAAATTATAGTTTATACTACTCCTATCAAAAGTATTGTGCGAGAGATTTGATTGAATATTTTTTATCAATGATTTGAGATTTATATAAGGAATTTACACTAAAGGATGATTAACTAATTTCCTAAATCTATAGCCTTATATTAAATATATGCATAATACATAAATTAAGGCATAAATATGGCAACACCCTCCCTCAAACTCAAGGTGGTAGAGACAACATGAGTTTGTGAACGATGAACTGAAGCAACTGGATGACAGGAACTAAAGCAAACTTCTTAATCAAATCGTAGATCTAGGTGGGAAACAAAAACTCACAAAGAACTAAAAACACATAAAACTTCTAGGCTGTAAATAAGAACTCAGGAACTTCTGGGTTGGAAAAAGAGACTTACATAAAGAACTAAAACAGAACCTACGAACATCTGAGCTAAAAACAGAGATTAAAGATTTGAAAACAAAACCCACAAACCACCGATTTAAAATGAAATAGAGAACCCAAAGACTGATAAACTAAAAAACAGAGGTTGAAACCCATGAAAAGAACCAAAACTAAAACTGACTTTGCTGAACCAAACTAAATCAAATGAACCCAATTAAGCTAAGGAACTAAACCAATAGAATCAAATTGATTCGATTACATTAAACCGAACTGGTTTGGACAAATCAAACCAAAGGCCATACAAAATATGGGCGTGGTTTCCTTCTTCTTCCTCATATGAGGCTCACGGTGGAGGGCACTAGAGGGTGTAGTGGATGGGTTTGGGCGGCACGACGCAGATTAAGGCAGGGATAGTGGCAAATCGGAGCGAGGCGACGTGGCTTGGACGAAGCAGGGCGGAGAGGTGTGAATCTAGGCAAGGAGACAACAATATGGATCTAGACGGATGGAAAACCCACGAACGGATCTGGTACAAGTGGCGTTGATTTTCAAATCTGGATCTTGTTAGCGTGGCGTAGTTGATGGTGGATGTCGGTAGAACCATGATCGACGGGACGATTTGCACGATGGATCTAAATAAGGATGAGTATGGATTTACGAACGAATTTAAACAGAGATGAATGATTTTATTTTTATTTATTTTCAGCATAGAAGTTTGAATAAGGTAGCGTGGTCGGCGTCGGGCTTCAGATCTAGTGCGCGGATCTGAAATATGGGCAAGATAGAGAAACCCTCGACCGGATCGAGCTGAACTTCACGAGCTGATAGTGATGCTTGATGGGACAAAGCAGTGCGGTGTGATCTAAAGTTGCGCAAGTTGGAGACCAGTGGCAGATTGAGGCAAGAGTGGCACAGCGTGGTTCACGTAAAGCTATGCAAGGTACTGGGACAAATTGGGATGGTCTACACGAATCTGGTCTATCTCCGTCAACGGAGATAGAGAGGCCATGGTTGAACAACATAATAAGAAAATATTTAGAGCTCTGATACCATGGGCAAGATATTTAATTAAATAAGTTCTATCAATTGATTTGAGGCTTACCTAAGAAATTTATACTCAACGTTGATTAACTCATTTCCTAATCTATAGTCTAAATACATAAATTAAGGCATAAATATGGCAACAAATATATTGATTCAAAATTTATGTCGCCATCTAAATTTATGTTTCAAGTGTTCCAAAGATTCTCAAATATGTACAACTCAGTTTAGATTTGTTGTTAATTAACATAAAATACATATGTATATAGTTTTGGCTATTAACTATTTTATTATTTTTAATTTTTATATCAGATATTTATTATTTAAACTTAATAAAATTTATATCAATTTGTTATTGAAATTTTACTAACAAATTTTTTTTCGCAAAGGTATTGTATGAAAGAAGGGGTAGGGGAATCGAGCCTCTAACCTCAATGTTGATAGTACAAACATAGTGTCAATTAAGTTATACTCATGTTGACTTCACCAACAAAATTCACGTTCTAAAGATCTTTAGTCACCTACATTTAAGGTTAGTTAGTGTATATAAATTAGAAAATCTTAAATAGAGTATATGGATGTTAAATATTTTTTTAATGATAAAATATTTTGATGAAAACATTCCAATTTTTAAAAACTTTGTCATTTGTTTTGAAATGGCTGCTTTTTCACTGGTTTTCCAATTATAAAAATATCCTTAAACTTGTCATTTATCTTAACATCTCTATATTCTCAAAAGTTGGATATTACTTGTATACTTTCGTAAATATTTCAAAAATACCTTTGAAAGTAGGCATTTTTTAGAATTTTGAATGAAAATTAAAATATGAAATGGTATGGCCATGACTTTGACTGAAATTTTAGATCATCACGTCATTTTGGTCATAGCCACATAATTTTAAGTTTCAAAAAAATTTAATATTTCGAAGGATATTTTGAAAATTATTATGTACTTTAAGGAGTAATATTGTAATTTTCTAAAATATAGAGGTACTTTCTAGGGGAAAAAAAGGATATTTATTGTAATTTTTCCAATTCCGAAAGATTTCTAATACAAAATAGTCTTGAGGTATCTTTTTAAAAAATTTAAGCATTAAATTTTGTAATTTCATAGTTTAAATAGTGAAAAGTCTTGTCAAGAGAAAAGAGAAGATTATTAAGAAAAACCAACCAACTAAAGGGGGAAAAACTTAGAATAAAATGCTAAGGCATCGTTTGGTTCGTGATTTATTTTCCTTTTTATGTTTTCAAAATTCGTGAGATACAATTCAAGAAAAACAATTAAGACGTGTTTGGTATACTTATTTTCAAAAATGATTTTACTTGTTTCCAAAAAAATGATTTTAAAAAATGATGCTTAAAATAGCTAAGTTTCAAAAATAATAAATTGTCATTTTCTTTGTTTTCAAAAATTATGAATACAAAGTACACTTAGTGCATTTATGTCAAACTACACAAGTTACAAATTGAATATTATAAATTTTTTCTTCAGAGTCGAAAAGTCTGTTTCTATCTACAAATTGTATCTCTTATCAATTTTTAGTGAAGAGTTTTTTTATCGTTAAATATATGAATGAATATGAATATACCACTAATTTAAATCGTGTAACATCTTATCAACATTAATCCTATAAATTTGTAAGATCTTTCTTTTCAATAAAGATTTTTTTTTTTACTTTATCTCGATAGGAAATTATTTATATTATTTTCTCATAAATAATTTTTTATTCTCTTACACATTTTATCACTTGAAATTTCCACAAGTCAAAATACTTTTCTCCATCATGTAATCTCTCCCACTATTTTTATTTCTCTTATTAACAAAAATTCATTATAATAACAAAACAATAAATTATTGCTTTTAATTATCTAGAATAATGAATTTTAACAACACAAATTAATTTTCTCTCGCATTTTTCAAATTCACAACCAAACACAAATTTTGAATTTTGAATTCAAATTTCAAAATTTTAATTTGGCAAATGTGTTTTCGGATATTGTAAAAAGAAGAATTTGTTTTTGTTTTCTACTAATTCTTTGTTTTCGAAAGCAAATTTCCGAATCACAAACAAATCGAGGCCTAAAAGTTATAAGTTCAAACATCAAAAGACTTACAACAAAAACATAGAAAATTGGGTGGAAGCATCTGTCTGGTCCAAAGCACTATCACGAATACTTTTTTGTCGTTCACTAATGTGTCCTTATCTTTATTTGAAAAACATATCGTAATAAATTATGAGTATAAAAATGCTCAGTAAGTAACTCTATTATCAAGGTCAGGCTATGCAATTACACATAGTGAATGCTTTATGGTTAGTGGGACATGCACTGCAACTGGTCTTGGATGGTCATCTAAGTGAATAATTTGTTTCATCCTATCATGCATATCTGGTGGCCCAGAGGCGCACAATCATACGTGGTAGTGAACCCACTGGCTCACGGTCATGACATGGGAATGAACCCATAGGTTCATAGTATCATAACATGGAAGTGAATTCGTCGATTCACGGTATCATAATATGGGAGTGAACTAGTAGGTTCACGATATCATAACCTGAAAGTGATAGGATGGTAAATTTCTACTGGTTATCTAACATGCAACATACATATCATCAAAGGTCCCATATCACAAATCATAACATACCATATAGTTCTAACATACTCATAATCTTTGTTCCTTTCATGAATCATAGAAAATACTCAACCCAAATCATGCTTCTAAAATCCATTAAATAACTTAGTATTTCTAAAGTAGGGCGCCTGGTACAAATGCATTCCAATAATAGCATTACTTACCTCAAAATTAAGCTCAAGTAACAAGCAAATTAACCTTCCTCCTAACTTAGATAAACTTGGATCAAGCCCCCAACACAAAACATAAACAAACTTAATTCCAATTTTAGGGAACTCATTCCAAAACACACATTTAACTTACCAAAGCTCCAAATTACTTATCCAATACATGTTTTGACTCAAAACCACTTCGAACTTCAATCAAGCAATCCAACCTGAACATAGATCACAATTAAGATTTAGTAACTTAATCTTCAACAATTATTTTTAGTCCAAAAGGGCACAAAGCATTAAACTTACCAAAATCCACCAAGAACCACCTTAAAAAATGTTGGATGGCCTACTTTCGATTTCTAAATTCCTCCAAACATCGAGTTTAAAGCTCAAACATGTTGGGTAAACATAATCTTAGATCAATACTTAAGAAGTCATCAACACCACCCAAAACTCAACAACGAAATACCTATAAAATCTGACCAAAATCTGAAGAGACACAACGGTTCACGGAAGCGGCACCCAATGGGAAGTGGCAACTGGCAGCTGGCAGCACGAGTAGATTTGGAAGGGGCGTGCGGCTAGTTGGGTGACGATTTGCAGTTCGACGTCTATCTCTTGATCTAATGACTAACATAATGGTTATGCTAATGTCTTTTTTTTTTTTTTTCCTAATCCTAAGTTCATTAATAATAATTACAAAATTTTCCACTCCAACGTCGAGCTATTTCGATTGATTTCTCAAAATAATTACAAAATTTTCCACTTCTAGATTTGTTTTTCATTATTAATTTGAAAGAGTTATGGTGAATTAATAAGTAAAAATATCAAAATAAATACAATTCAACAACAATTGATATGACTAAAAATGAGAGGTATGAATTCACCTACACAGTTGTAAAAAAGAAAAAAGAAA
Source organism: Benincasa hispida (assembly GCF_009727055.1). Taxonomy (NCBI): domain Eukaryota; kingdom Viridiplantae; phylum Streptophyta; class Magnoliopsida; order Cucurbitales; family Cucurbitaceae; genus Benincasa; species Benincasa hispida. Next base: position 87,793,863 of record NC_052349.1, on the reverse strand, counting down.
AAAAGGTAAAAATGATGAACTAATAAAAAGACAGAGTTCCTTTGTGGTCATTTCCGTTAAATTGTCTTTATGGGCGGTATCTATTTATGATCTCTACTTGGGCCACTATTGGGCTTGGACTTTTTTATCTACCTACATTAAAGTCAAATTCATCATCCGGGAGACAGAAGGGTATTTCACCTTTCGTTGTATGCTTACGAATATAAATCGGAGATGTTACTTTGAGATGCAATAATAAAAAAAGAATCGGAGCATATGGCAAATTTTAAGATTTGATTTTGAAAAATGGTAAAATTAATAAATAATAAGATTTACGGTAACTCACATGACATGTACACAGTCACAAATTTTTAAATACCAATTTTATCCTTATCTAGTTCGTAGTTTTTGTTATTGACGTAAACAATATGGAGTTCTGTATACACGTAATTGCAGATGCCTTAGTTCTCCACTTCTTCAAAATAGTGATTTTTCTTACCTAGTTAACATTTTAATGCATAATTTATTATTAATTTAGATCATGTTTAACCATTTTTCGAAATAATCTCACTTGACTTGAATATTCATATTTTTCTACTAAATTTATATTTTAAATATCCTTATATTATCAATTTTCATTTATTTAATCAAATTTTAAATTTGTTCAAATGTTTGAATTGTTTTTCGTTATTTTATACCTATTCTTAATAAATTAACTATATATTTTTCCATATTTTTTTAGGTTTAAATTGTTTTGTATACGTTATTGGATTCAATTATACATATTTAATACAATGCAAATGTAAAGCTTTATTTATAACCAACATATAAATATGGTATAAGTTGAGGGCTTAATTAATAACCCGGATATAAATACAATGTAATTTGAGAGATTAATCCATAACCAAATTAATCATATTATAATCTAACATATCCAATTTCAAAACTGAAAATAAGCATCATTTCCTAATTTTCGTCCTCTTTTAAAATTTGAATTTATTTTTAATGTTCAAGTTAGATTTTGATAACTATTTCACGAATTGATTTAAAATAAATCAAAGTCTTCCTTATTTTTTTCTCATCTAATTGATTCAAATTGGCTATATGTTTTTATTTGATTTAACCATTTTTTGAAAATATTCATAATCAATTTATCTTTGATTTGTTTATCACCATTTTTTTTTCGAAAATATTCATAATCAATCTATCTTTAATTTGTTTATCACAATTTTGATTTTAATTTATAATATATCTTTAGATTTTGCGTTATTTTATTGTTTTAGATTTGGATTAATTTTTTTTTATCCTAATTAGGATTTTACTTAATATTCTATATATATTATCATCTAACAAACTGTATGATTCATTTAAGTTTTATCATTTTTTGTATTTTTTAATCACCCTTTATTTATTATATCATTAATTTATCTTTTTAACAAACAAATAAGTAATCATTTTTGCAATCTTGGTGTTTTCGTTATACCTCTACAACGAGTTAGGTTTCTTTCTTACGTTTTGTAGTTGATGGAGTTATAAATACACTTGTTGAAACTTAAATGAAAATGGAGCAGTATAATTGTAAATAAACAAAGATCTTCCTGATTTTCTCCTCAAATTATATTTGAATTTATATTTTATTATCACATTAAATTTTATCTAACTATTTATCGAATTAATCACAATAAACAAAAATTTTCTGATTTTTTTTCAATTTATATTTTATTATCAAATTTGATTTTATCCAACTAACTTTCGATTTATTTAAATGTTTGTTACAATTCAATTGTATCTAAATATTTTTTCACTATATCAAATTAATTTGATCTTTTGTTTTCGTTCATAGTTTCGATGTTTTCAATTTTTCATATAAAAACACGTAAAAATAACTTGTACTTAAAAAGAAACACATAAATGAGAATTAAATTTTAAATATTTGAAATATGTGCAATGTATTTTTTGTTCAGTTTATTATTAATATTGTCATCATCATATTATTATTATTATTATTATTAAAACAAGATAACAAAAAACCCTAAATCTCATCCTCTTCATCTTCTGCACTTAGCCACCTTCGAAATCTCTTTTCTGATGTTTAGGATTGTTGGTTCAGCAACCCTTTCTTGAGTTCCATCGTCTTGGCTAGCTTTTGATGACCATCTTCGCCAGATCGCGCAATCGTTTTTGCTCGCACACATGTTTCATGTTTTTGGTTATACTTTGAACATCATTTTCAACAATGACGTTCTAGTATTATTAGTGTTTAAAGATGGCTTTCAAGATTTTATGAGCAAAATGGTCACATGGAATGAAGACGATTAAACTCTCTACAACTGGTTTGATGTCAAACGCAATCATATTTTCAATAGTCACATCGTTCTGAAGTTGCAATTCCTTCAAATACTCACTTGCCATCAACTTTACTAATATAATTAACTTTGCTTTTTCCCACCTTGGAGGCAGTCCATTGTTGTAGACATCTATAAATTTCTAATGACCCCATCGCCTAGTCATCATCTTCCCTCACATACATGCATTCTATAGATAGCTAGAAGCGACCATATTGGGTTATTTTTTATTTTTGCTATTTCTGAAGTCTTTAGATGTGGTGTATTTGTGGTTCTAGAATGTTTAGTAGAGTCTATTTGTGGTATTCATGTTGCATTTGAAGCGATGTATTTTTGCATTATCGTTTATGCTTAATTTTGTTGTTTTAGGGTAGTTGTGTCCTTTACCAATTAGTGTTTTCTATTATATAAATTTATTTTGCTATTTTTATAAGTTTGAAACATTTTTACCATTTTTCCAAATGAAACTTCAAAATTTGTTATTTCTCTTCCCAGTCCTAAAAAAAATAATCACAATTTTATCAAATAAAAATCATAGATATATATTGATAAAACCATACTTGGATCCATATTTTGACTCGTATTATTAGATATTTGTATTATCATTTTCAGACTCGAAATTATAATGGTTAAGTAAATAGGTTCCGGTCATTTTTGTTTTGAAAATTGTTTTTGAACTTTTTGGTATAGATGGTAAAATTATGAGGACAATGTTTTTAATTTTTTCAGTAAATCTTAGATCTAATTTTTTTTTTATTATGTAATTACATTTAAGAAAGATAAAACCTTTTGTTGATGTCAAATTTTGGATAAGAGAAATGTACTCGACATTCACGTGACAACAACATAAATTTGTTTAAAGGGGAGAAAAATGTGGCTTGCAAAATAGAAAACCTACACACTAGTATAGCGTTTTCCATACACACTACGATGCCTACTCAATAGTGAAAGAATATAGAAGCTAAGGAGGGAGTAAGACTCGACATAACTTATATGAAGTTATAATGATGTCTTTATAGACAAAGTTGAACTTGGTTGTTTCCTAGAGTTTCATAGTTGTCTTAGGTTAATTAAATAACCCCACGGGTCAAGGGGTGTGTCTGGTTTCGTGTTTGGCTAGGATCGTCCTCAGTCTTGATCGAGGTCGAGCATCTTCGTTAGACCATATTTCGAATCTAAAATGATCTCTTGGACGCATGGCTTATTGGGTATTTGGCAAGGCTCAATGACGAACCCAAGCCATCCTCCTTTTTCTATGTCCATTTTGGTCTTTAGTTGCCACTCTAAGCCTATATCATACTTATTCTTGACTTTGTCGTTTCCAAATGTTAATTATATCATTCGGTCCAAATCACATATGACGTTTTTCATACCTGTATTGTTTCAAATTATAAGGTTTTTCACTTTTATTATAATTAAAATGAGCACAATATAATATATTACAGATAATTAAATATTGTAAAATTTATTAATGAAATTAAAACGTAGAACATGTTCATATAGTTTTTATTTTACCAAAGATTTAGTCAACTTTTTATCTGATTCCCCTCTTTTGGACTGGACCTCTTGCATGGCGCCCCCTCGTGGGCTTGTTTCTCGGGTTGGCCTCGTGGCATGAGTTTCGGCCCATGCTTCCTCTCTTCCTTAGACATAGCTTTTTGTTGGGCTTTTCCCTTTAGCCCAAGGTGTTGTTGTTTCCTCTGTTATTTAGGGCTAATAAGGAGAATGACGGATTTAATTTTTTATTTATAAAAATAGAAAATCAACATTTCATTTGTAAATTTGACAAAACGAATTAAAAATAAAAAATAAACAAATTTATAAAAGTTTAAACTGCTTCAACTATACAAATGAGATTGTAATTGATTTATTAAGAAATATTCGTAATTACACTGTAATTAAAACAAACATTTAAAGATTATCAGTTGGCCATGCTCTGAATGCCACACCGTCCTCTTCTCCAACCAAGTTGCCACCATTTTCCTCTCCAAAATTGTCCTCCACCAAGAGTGGCGATACCTCCGACTTGAATCCTACCTTCATCCTTGCTGATAAAAGAAACGTGCAAATGAAAAAATTAGCTATACTGTAATTCCGATGAGAGTTTTGTAGTCATAAAAGGCGTTTTAAAAGTTTTTGGGGCTATACTTCCAATGAGATATTTATATGACCTACATATATACTATAATTAGTCTCCAAACTACATTCAATAAATACACTAAACTTAAAAACAAATACACTACAATTGAAAATCAATTAACCAAACCATCTAAATTGTTTTTTAACTTACCCAAAATTTTATAACAATACTTTTTCCTGTTCTAGACCCAAAATACTAGTTTAAAAAGTGAGAGTTGAACTAATAAAAACTTTATCTAATAATTGCATTCATGAAGAAAGAAATCGACTTTGGACTGGATTATGAAAATCTCAATTAAAAATCGTCAAGTGAAATTACTAACCAATTATGGTTATGGTGTGGCGTTGAAGTCAATTGTGGAGATCTCATGAATAGAAGAGAAACAAACAATATTCAATGATGGTACATGATCGAATTTGTCAAGGTTGATTTAAGCTCCCCAAGGCAAACAGGTTAATACCAACACCGTCCATATGCTTGGCCTACTTTTTCACAATGGCTGGTTAGGAAGAGCCTTTCATTTATGCACCAGCAGATTTGATTGATTAAGTCAAGCCTCTAAAGTAGACTTCTCATCGATTGAGAACAAGAAATAAAATAGGTAAAAAAAGATTAAAATTGAAAAAAATGTGTTCGAAGTAACAAAAACTTCAATAAATCGGAAGTCATGATAGTGGTTGTTTTCATCTCACTTTGAACAAAACTCTTAATTGTTGAACAACCATAACAAGAAAATCTTCGGTATAGAGGATGAAAAAAACTAGGACTACGTGTTGTATTCTAAAATTTTATGTTTGAAATAAAATAATGATAAATATAACGTTCAAAATAATTTTAAACACGAAAATCTTGATTAAGATTAATAGAAAGTATAATAAAAATAATAAATCTCAATTAATAATGAATATACAATGATTTTTTAAATTTCAAAATAAAATTTGAAAATTAGTTGATATACAAGATTCAAAAATTCAAAAATAACTATTAAATTGCAAGATTTATGACAAATTTTCCACATGAAATGATGATCTTAGTTGAGTTGAAAGTTTGATAGGATATATAGTTGCATAATTAATTACAATCTCATTAATAAAGATGTCGACTTAATAACCCTGCAATTAAAAAGGACGATGAAGGCATTTTAGGATTTTAGAAATTTGAGTGTTTTGCTATAATTCAAAAGGATTCTGCCTTTTGCTATTTTTCTAAATGATAGTGTAATTATTGCTATATAACTAATTGTTCTTTGTTGTTTGATCCAAATTAGCCCACAACAAAAATATATTCTTAAATTACAATAATGGCTTAAAAAGACAAGTCAATATGTCCCTAGCTTAACAATTGAAGACTTATTTCTTTGGAGAAGTTGGAGTTTCAAATTTTTTATTAGTAAACTCGTCTTACACAAAACTTTTTTTTTTTTTTTTTTGGGTTAAAAAAAACATTAAAAAAGAAAAATAAAACAAGAGTTATCTAAAATTGATCGACCAAATAAGTACAACAAATGTGGATCAATATAAGCTAGGTTTTGAACTTCCTAATTAAAAAAAAATGAGTGTCAATTAGGCAATATTCTTGTTGATAAAGTTATGGCATCAGAATTTAAACATTATCCTATAGCTTAACTTATTGCAAATTATGAGAGTAAAAAACGATGAGAGAATAATCTGTCCAACAAGGCAACAACTAGTAATTAAAAAAATAAAATAAAATAGCTATCATATCTGATAAAATGGACGACATTACGACTTAAAAAGACCTACAAAGATTAAATATTTGTAGAAAGAAGAATTCATTTAGGCTTTTTCCTTGACCACAAATGGAACCGCCAACACAAGTTAAACACACAACCTATTGTAATTAATCAGTAATTTAATTCTGTCTATTAATCACCACAAACTAATTAAAATCCAAAATTATAAAAAGAAAAGAAAAGAAATTCAAATTCAAGCCTCTTCTTTTGACTTGGTAGTAATCAGATTCCATGTAGTTTTTGTTCTTAAAACTATTCAACACTTTTTGGGCTTCGTTTCACTTTCCTTAAAGCAAGCCCATGCACATGCAGTCTTTACAGTCATATCGTCATCATAAAATCTTCATCCTTAATTATATTCTAATCAATTCATAAACAAGATATATGTATTCAAGATAGAATTAAAAGAGATAATATAGTCAAGCATGGGAATTTAAGCACGTGAAAAATACTGCGCTTTTTTTTAGCCCTTCCTTAGCAGACTTGAAATAACTCATATTGTATTAAATTTTTGTTATTTATATAAATAGTAGAAGGGTGTGTGTGAAGAAATTGTGCTCTTCAATGGCTTCTCCTTGTAAAAACCGGAACCCGAGCGAGAGCCAGAGCCAGAGCCAGAACCAGAGCGAGAGTCAGAGCCAGAGCAGTAGCGGTTCATCTATTGTTATTGAAGATGATCAGAGTGAGGTTAGAAGAGGGCCATGGAGTGTTGACGAAGATTCTCTACTTATTCATTCTATCTCTGTACATGGTGAAGGGCGTTGGAATTTGCTTGCTATTCGTTCAGGTTCTTTTTTTTTTTTTTTTTTTGTAATAATTAAAAGATAAATTTGAATGTGTTTAATTAAAATTATTGTGGGGTTTATTTATTTAAAGGGCTTAGAAGGACAGGGAAGAGTTGCAGATTGAGATGGCTTAACTATCTAAAACCTGATGTGAAGAGAGGAAACCTTTCTCCTCAAGAACAGCTTTTAATTCTTGACCTTCATTCCAGATGGGGCAATAGGTAATTTTACTATATTTAATTCTTCATTTTATTATTGGTTTAACCTGATTTTCTCTCTCCAAATTTTTCTTTAAAAAATATTTAAAAAGGTTGAGCTAGGTTCAAAATAATTTGATTATTCTATACCGTTTGATAGGGCGGTGATTAATACTCTCTTTTCCTTATACATTACAAATAAAATTAAAAATTTTAATTTTTCTTTTAAAAAAATTAGACGCATAGCATATTGCTATTGGGTTTTGTCAGGCTTAGACAAAAAATGGTTACAGAAAAAAAAAAATAATATTATAATATCAACTCCTTCTAATCATAAAATAAATGATTAAATAATTTAATGACGTACTAAATAATGAATATAAAGAATTTAAATTCTTATTTTTTATTTGACATGTCATTAGAAAATTTTTCATATTATCACAATACTAAGAATTTTCTTCGAGCACAACTTTCTTGTCCGATTTATGTAACAAATTTCAAGCTTTATATTTAAAACCAATATTAATTGTACTTTATTAAGATGAGAGGAACAAACTTTTTTTCACCTAGCATTTCTTCTCCTCAAAGACTCTAATGAAGTTTTCTTTTTCTATTGAGAAATGATAATATTGTGTGAAACCACAATTAGATTGTGTAATATTTTCTCTATAATCTTAAAATATCAATGATTAGCACCTAGTCTTATACTTAGAACACACTGAAAAAATTAAAAAAAATATATTTTTTCAAAAAACAAAAATTATCATGTAGCAAATTTTTATTAGACAACTCCTTAAAATACACAGAGATAGATATAAGAGCACATAAATATTTTACGTCTTAAAATGATGAAAGTATTACATAATATATTTACGTCTCATTTTAGTGTATAAAATTGTTAATTTTATGTTATTTATTTCTGTTAGATGGTCAAAAATTGCACAACTATTACCGGGAAGAACAGATAATGAAATAAAAAATTATTGGAGAACAAGAGTGCAAAAACAAGCAAAGGTTCTCAACATCAACATCAACAGCCCAGAATTCAAAGACATTATCCATCGCTGTTGGATCCCCAGATTGCTCCACCAAATAAACGAATCTTCTTCTTCTTCTCCTCCTCCGCCGACCACGGCCGCGACAAGTCCAACCCCTCAACTTTCCGATTCAGACTCTGTGCCGGCAACCGATGGTAACCGTCGCCATTTCGACAAGGAGCGAAACAGCACCAGTTCGGAATCTATGGATATATCGCAGGTCTCCGATCCATTATCCGACGTCCCATCTTGGAACCACGGCGGCGGACAGACGACGGCGGCGAATTTTGATTACCCAATAGGCGATTCCGGGTTGCAATTAACGGATTGGATTGACGACGACGATTCTTTTGGCGGCTGCTTATGGAACTTTGACGGATTGTGGCAATTCTAATTGGAAACTAAACAGCTAATTGGGTTTTTTAAAAAAGATAAACGTAACGTCTTATTTTGTTTTTGTTTTTAATTTATTTCTGTGAAATATAACAAATATATTTTAACTTCCCAAATGTGTATTAATTTAAAATATTTGGTTGGTTAAGTATTTGTAATTGATTCTTTTTGTTAAATTATAAATTCATGATATGCAAATAGTATACACTTTTATAGTTTATAGCCTATTTTAAAACACATTTTTCTAAATTTTAAAGTTATGCTAATGTATATGGAAATTACTGAGATTTAATTTGCAAATTAAAATAGTGGGGGATGTCGATCTCTATGGACCTTATCTATGTGAAGATGAGTTTGATGAAAGCCATTTGATTGTGATGTTGACAGTGACATATATCATGAACAATTTTTGGATTATTATTCAAATACATTTGATATATAATATAAGGTCCTATCCAATAACTCAAAAAGTCTCAAAGTCAAAGCAACATCGCATTTTGGAATAAATTTTAGTGTTTCTTTACATGATGAATTTGGTAGGTTGCGTAGTTGGTCCTGTTGTTTTCGGTCTAAAATAAGTGTATTTGTATGAAATAATAATATCTAACAATGAATAAAAAGTAATAAACGTGCTTCCTTTTAAAAATAAAAAATAAAAAAGAGTAAGAATTAAACGTGCTTCCTTTTCAATATATATATATATATATATATTAAAAAGGAGTGAGAATTCAATTCTATCCTATGTCATATATTCATTATTAGATACTATTATTTCATACAAATTACACTTATTTTAAGACCTATTATTTTTCGTAGGTATTGATATTACATATTGATATAATAGTAGAAAAAATGTTAACTATAAATAACTAAATTAACAATAAAATAAATATTAAATGTAACTTAAATATTGTTATTTATTAAGTCAAAATATCACATATCAAAATTTAAGTTAACATTTTTATTCTTCATATCCATGAATAAAAGTTCGATTTATATGGAGTATATATCAGATTAGTTGGGTTTATGATTTCTCTAAAGAATAATATATTGGATTTTAACAAGTAAAACTATGTGAAATAAATTAGAATATTAATTGCCAGTTGCAAAGCCATGAGTCCATGATATAATTCATAAAATACATCTAGTGGGGTAATTGAAATAAAAAATATATAATTTAAAGTAATTAGAGATGTTACTTTTATTATCACACATCACATCAGAAGCTACAGTGATACATCACTCTTCATTAAAATGATGTTACATTCTAGTTTCATAACTTTTTTTCTTCTCTCATACTATTCAAAGCATCTATAAAGTTCTTTTTATAAAATTCTCCTTTCTAGTTTAAAAGAGAGAACTCTTTTTGCAATTTGTTTTCAAATTGACTACTTTCTCAGTCTTGGTATAGCTTGCATTTTAAGCAATTTTTTTACCTTTGACAAAAGTGTTGATTAACTTTATTAAATCTATAAATGTATGGTGTATAGAATGTAAATTATTTAATGAAGAATATTCTAGAGAAAACTATATAAAAATTACTAAATTCATAAGAATTGTCTGGCTTAATAAACAAAATTTGATCAATAATGTTATGTTTTGATTCTTAATGACATTTTATATTTACACGTGGTCAATACTTCTAATATTTTTCATGTAATTTCAATAACCCCCATTTCTATAAAATATATTGGGAAAATTACCTTTTAGTCTTCCGGTTTTAAAAAAAATATGTGTGTTTATTTTATTTATTTTTTTAAATGACTTTTTTAGTCATTAGATTTATAAAATAGATCAATTTAGTCTCTGAATTTTCAAAATTTAAATTTTTAGTCTATTGTTTTTTAAAAATAGGTTAAAAATGTTTCTCAAATAACTTTAAATTATTATTTTAAATAATTATATGATATTTCAAATTGGAAAATTATTTCAAATGGTAACACTATTGAAAATATTTACAAAATATGACAAAATTTAGAATTATCAATGATAGACATTGATAGACACTAATAGATACTAATAAACTTTTATCAGTGTCTATCCGTGATATTAATAGACATTGATAAAAGTCTATCAACGTCTATCATTGATAGTTCTAAAATTTTGCTATATCTTGTAAATATTTTGGTTTATTTTTCTATATTTAAAAACAACCATTTCAAATTAGAAGAATAATTTTTAAAAATCACATCTTCTCTAAAACGATTTTTTTAAATTTTAAATATCATATAACTATTTTTAAAAAATCAAACAAAAAATACTTCAAAGACTTTTTAAATCTATTTTTAAAAACTCAATAACTAAAAGAGTATATTTTAAAAAAACCCAAGTTTTGGCCAAAGATCAGTTTATAAACTTATTTTTATAAACTTACGATTAAAAAAGTACATTTTTAAAATTAGAGATCAAACATACCTATTTTTCAAAATTTGGGACTAAAATGGTAATTCTTTTAAATATATTACATTAAAAAAAAGTATTTAGTAATTCACATTATTTTAAATAAGAAAAATAGTCTACATTTTGTTTATATATTAGAAGTCCAGAAAAAATCTAAAACAGGTAATTGTCAAATTAGCAATAATATACTAATGTCACCAAGATGCAGCCTTTGGAGAAGTCTTATTTTAGTTAATTAAAAAGGAAAAACTTATCATTAGAATAGTTTATAAATTATACAAAATAAAATCTACAAAGAAACTAAGCAACACAGTCAAAACAAAGAAAGAAATAGCAGTAAAGTTGATTTTGAACAGATAGTTTGAAATTTCAATTGACATTCTATGAGGTCACAACAGACATTACATAATGCATGACATACTTAGGTTAGCATAAAATGCATATATTTAGTTATAAAGGGAAATATTTTGTTTTAAAAAATAATAACATATGGTCCAAAGTGACATAATATTAGAATTGGTGTGGAAGGCAAGTAGGTGTTAAGTAAAAGAGGAACGTGATGAAATTAAAGGTTAAATAATAAATCAAAGGAAAGTCAATAAGGAAAAGTCGGGAGATGACAGCGCCACCATCTTATTATTTAATTTTTTTCGTCCCAAGTGAATGGATTCATGGAATCGGGTGTCTTCCCTTTCTTTTTATCACCTCAAAAGGGAGAGAATTATTGGACTATGGATTAAAAAAAAAGATATATCAATATAGAATAGAAATGGAAACGACATTATAAAAAATATATATATAAAATAACATTTTCACCAATGAGACATGTCCCGTATGCATCGACTTGAGGAGATAAAAGTTATTCTAATATAACACAAAAACTCTATGGAAAATAATCTAAGTTATTCTAATATAACACAAAAACTCTATGGAAAATAATCTAAGCCATTTATTCCTATAAACACATAATTGTAGTTGCTTTAGGGAAAGTAAGTTCATTTTCCACTCACAAATTATCAACTTATTGCACTAATGTTTCAGTCTCTAGCTTAAGTATCGGAACGTGTGTGACAAATATCACACATGTGTATAAATCTTTTCTATTTTGTAGGCCACACATTCTTCTTTTTATAAAACAAATATACTATTATTATCATATGAAATTTATACTATTTTCTTTGTTCGAATTTTGACAACCAATGAAGTATTTATCTCTTATACATGCCTCATTAGAGTGTTCATGGATTGAGTTCAAAGAATTTTTAGACCCAACCCAATTGTTCGAATGGTATATTTTTTCCAACCCAAATAATCCTTATTAAAAAATGAACCCAACCTAACCCAACCATGAAATATTTGGATTGGGTTGATTCGAGTTAATCGGGTCCTTTATTTAAAATTTTGTTCTAAAGATAAGCAAAACATAAATATGTAAAAATCTAATTTAATTATTTTTATATATTGAATTATGATTTACAACTCAATTTCAATTTATATAGTGATTTTTTTTTCCTAAAATGCAAAGAAATTACTTTTAGGAGTTGTTGAAGAATAAATTATTCAAAAAATATTGGAATTAAATAAAATTAAAATCAAAATTATATAAATAATTGTGTTATAAGTAATAAAAAATATATTTTAATGTTAATAATAAATTCGGGTTTGTTCGAGTTGGTTTAGATTATATTAAATGAACCCATGAACCAACCCAACTCATAAAATTTTCATTTATTTGAACCCAACCCAATCAAAATGAGTTGATAACCCAACCCAAATTATACGAGTTGGATTAGATTGATCGATTTTTTTGGAACATCGGATTTTTTGAACACCCGTATGTCTCATAGAATAATTTCTTAAAATAAGAAGAAGAAGAAAAAAAAAAAAAGCTGCGTTTGTCTTTTCTTCTTTTTCCTCATTGGAATTTGATTGCCTTTGGTCTTATTACACGTGGTTCTATAGTTATCTTACTTTTTAATGTAATTTTTTGTGTTTTATTTGGGTAAGCTTTAAATTATCTTTTGTGTTTAAATTTTTTTAAAAAATACTGTCACATTTATGAGCCTATATCTATTTTTTTTTAAAAAAAAATCTATTAACTATTTATTTATACAATTTTATATTTTTTTATCTCGACATGATTCAAAATTCATACTACTCGATTAGACTCAAGAATATTTGTTTAAATCAATTTGGAACCATGTTTTTTAAGTTGGCTAACTAGAATTTTCTAGATTTAATTATAGGTAGTATTTTAAAGATAATAAAGGAGATTACATTGAATTTAACCAATAAAATGAACCAGCTTTCAAATTATTTATGTATGACAAGCCTAGCAGTAGACTAACCTAGATATGGTGGCTATACGCATACATTGATTGATTGATTGATTGATTGATTGATTGATTAATTAATTACATTGTAGTGGATATGAAGCCATCAATCATGATTAAAACTTAGGTTTCGTTTTAATAGTCGGTTTGACTAGTCAAGATTTGAGAAGTACCAAACTCATCGAAAATCTTCTTACTAACTAAATTGAATTTGGCTTTTCTAATAATTCCTAACACTACAAACTATATATTATATTAAAAAATAATAATAATGCAATTGCAACCGTTCAATTGCCATTAAAAGGAAGGTTTCGAATAATGCTGGTAGAATTTCATTTTAATGTTACAATGGATATAGAAACAAAAAAAAAGAAGATTAACATTTTCACATTTAATTCAATTTAGGTTAAAAGACACTTTTACCCCTAGATTCTATAAAAGTAATAATTTAGTCATTGAATTTTGATTTGTAATAATTTAGTCTATATACTTTCCATTTTTGTAACAATTTAGTCTCTGAGTTTTAGTATGTAACAATTTATTCTTTGTACTTTCATAATTATAACAATTTAGTTCCTAATGTGAAAAAACTCATCAATTTTATTATTTTATGATGTAGACTTTGTATTTTATAAAAATTTTGAGTCTCTAATTAATTTATGGGTTTATTTATGCAAGAAATCTCATTAAATCTTTACCCTAATTTCTACGATAGGAAACTAAACTGTACAATGACTAAACTATTATATAGTAAAGTTTATAGACTAAATTGTTATAAACCAAAATTTAGGAACTAAATTATCACCTTTATAAAAATTTAGGGACTAAAAGTGATTTTTAACCTTCAATTTAATATTTTAAACATTTTTATTTCTTTGGTTTTGTTCATGCTAATTTTATACACGTTGTGGGTTTTTTTTTTAATATTTTAATAGTAATATTTTTTAAAAAAGTTAGTATAACTATTAAAACATTAAATTAAAGATGGATTATTATTAATAAATTAAAGAAATATCTCACCAATTAAGTTTAGTTTTTTTTTCCGCTTGTCATATAACCTTTCTCCACCGATGTGTAAGTTAAAACTAAAGCATAATTATCAAAATAAAACGCTAATAAATCTTAGGTAAGCATAATTATCAAAATAAAACGCTACATAAATCTTAGGTAACATTACTTTGTAATTAATACAAAAATTTAATGTGGTAGGCTATTATAAACTACCACACTATAATCTATAAACTAAGAATAATGGAGTTGAAAAAGAAGAAAAAATACAATTTAAGAGAAGATACAAGATGTTTTATCCTTATAACGAACAACATATTACTTCTTTATACCGTTTTAAAGTGTAAAAAAAATTACAAAAATTTTAAATTTTAAAACTTTTGACATTCTATTTTTAGTTATGATTTAAAATAAATTATACTTTTTAACCCCTTTGGCCTTTATATTCAACCTTTATTAATTATAAAACTCATTTGAGAGAATTATTTTAAAATAGTTGCTTAACCAATTTAATACTTGTGACTAACTAAAAGGAATATGATAATAAAAGTGGAGATGAACATATGAGTATCTAATAAGAAATTTTGAAATAAATTAACTAATAAAATTAATATTTGAAATAAATCGACAAAACCTTTAGAATTCATCCTGAAATTAATAATTTTTAAAATATTTTTTTAGCGAGGAGTAATTTGATTGAGGAAATGTAATCAAAAGTTAGTATCAGAGATAGATGGAAAAGAGAGAAAAAATTGTTGAATTGAGGGAGACAATATAAAATTGGAGAGAGGTGTGGTAATAAGAGAAAAGTAGAGTTAAAAATGAAGATTATAAGCTCATACATTCAACATTCAAGAACTATTTCACAATTCTTTAACTTTTACAATTAGTTATTGTAACTACTTGTATCAGAAATTAGTATAAATATTCATCATTTACAAATTTTAGATACAACAACATACATAGCTTCAAGAAGAACTTGAAAAATCTGTAAACGAAAAAGAATCTGTGATTTAGCTTCAATAAAACTTTATCCTTTCTGTGGACGTAGGCTTTAATAGTTGAACCACGTATATCGTTGTGCATTCCTTCCCCTTCTTCTCATTGTCTACAAGATTGAATGATCGTTTACCATTTTCTTCACATCGTCTACAAGAACGACTGATCGTTTACCATTTCCTTTTGCCGTCATCTACACGATTGTATGACTCTTCCATCGTATATTCAAAGCATTCGCACAGATCAAACAAGAAGGAACTAGGGTTAGAAGAAAGTAAAAGAACTCAGAAGGCAGAGAATGAGATAATCAGAGAGCAAGAGAGAAAGAAAAATTAATTCTGCATTAATCATCCATTAGAAAGAAAGTAATTCTTTCATTTTTCCATTAGACAAAGAGCAGTGGTACAAACCACGTGTAAGGCATCAGCTAGAAAATCGTGGGCACATAATAGCCAAGCTTTTTACCCACCAAAGTTTTTGAGGCAAAATAACTGGGCTCACGGTTTGGATTAGCAAAAAGGCCTCACATATACTTTTATCATTTGGGCTAAATTTCATTAATTCACATTTGGGTTTTCTGAGCGAGTAAAAGGATTTAAAATGTGGAATCCTATTAAGAAGAAGTTTGTTATAAGCAGAGATGTCACTTTCAGAGAAAAAGAAATGTTTATGCAAAAATAAAAGACATCCTATGAAGTTCCTAATAACCCTAATACTACTAGGATTGAGGTGGAGTCACCTAAAGTTTCTTCCACTAACCAAAACTCTCCTATAGAATTAGAAGAATAAGAGGATGCCTCAAATGAGAACATTGAGAATACTGAAGTTGTACCTGATTTAAGTCAGTATTCCTTGGTTAGGGATAGACAAAGAAGAGTGATAGTTCCACCAGTTAGGTATACTGAAACTACCTATATGAACCTAGTTTTAAATGCCACAATAGCTCCTAATGACCAAGAACCAGCCACTTTTGAAGAGGCAGTGAACTGCCCTAATGCTAGGTCTTGGATTCAAGCTATGTGTGAAGAGATGGAGTCATTCACTGTCAATAATACCTGGACCCTAACTCCTCTTCCTAAAGGTTGTAAACCTATAGCCTCTAAATGGATATATAAACTAAAGGAAGGTTCTACCAAAGAAGAAAAACCTAGGTACAAGGCAAGGTTAGTGGCTAAAGGGTTTATTCAAAGGGAAGGAATAGTCTATACTAAAAATTTTTCATCAGTAGTGAAACAAACCTATATTAGGCTACTTTTATCTCCAGTTACTCAGTATAATCTAGGACTAGATCAACTAAATGTTAAAACTGCCTTTCTACATGGAAACTTAGATGAGGTTATCTATATGGTACAACCTAAAGGGTTTGAGGAAAAAGGAAAGGAAGACTTGTACTGTCTCCTAAATAAGTCAATATATGGTCTAAAACAATCCCCTAGATGTTGGTACAGAAGGTTTAATGACTACATAGAGAGTATTGGATTTCAAAGAAGTTCCTATGATATTTGTTCTTATATTAATTCTACTACCTATAAGGACAAAGTCTATTTATTACTCTATGTTGATGATATGTTACTAGGAAAATCTAAGGAGGATTTAGCTCATGTCAAGAATCACTTAAAGAGAGAATTTGACATGAAGGACTTGGGTTAGTCTAGAAAAATCCTTGGGATAGAAATTCAAAGGGACGGAACTTCCTCAACCCTAACCATTAGTCAACTAAGCTACTGTGAAAAAGTAATCAACAGATTTAATATGACAAATGCAAAACCAGTCACCATACCTATTGCTACACACTTTAAACTTTCCTCTGAAAACTCACCAAAAGAAATAGGCATAGAACATTTGACTCAAATGCAATAAATTCCTTACAATTAAGCAGTAGAGAGTCTAATGTACTTAATGATATCTACTAGACCGGACTTATCATACAACACTAGTCTAGTCAGTAGATACATGTCTAACCCTGGAAAAGACATTGGGAAGCAACAAAATGGATTTTAAGATATCTAATATGGTTTAAACAGTCGAAATTAACATATCAAAGTACTAATTAATCAAATTTAGAGCTATATGGATATGTTGATTTAGATTTTGCAAGTGACCAAGACAAAAGAAGATCTCTAACAGGTTATCTATTCTTATTTGGTCCTAATTTGTTGTGTTGGAAAGCAAATTTACAGTCAATGACAACATTGTCAAACACAGAAGTAGAATGCATGGCTTTATCAAAAGCAATAAAGGAAGTATTGTGGTTAAAAGGATAGATGAAGGACTTTAGTATTAATCAAACAATAGTTAAAATCTATTGTGATAACCAAAGTGCCATTCACCTTTCCAAAAACCCTTAGTATCATTCAAGGACCAAACACATAGATATCAAGTATCACTTTGTAAGAGATAAAATAGAGAAAGGAGAAGTTGAGGTGCTAAAGTTCATACCACCGAGAACGCAGCCGACATGCTTATCAAACTCGTGAGTAAACTCAAGCTTGCTAACTGTCTTGGTCAGATTGGGTTTCTGCTTCCTGAAAAAGGGTGAAGACATGTTAAATCCAAAAGGAGAAGAGCTTGCATGTTGAGCTTAAGGTGGAGATTTGAAGATTATAAGCTCATACATTCAACATTCAAGAACTATTTCACATTTCTTTAACTTTTACAGTTAGTTATTGTAACTACTTGTATCAGAAATTAGTATAAATACTCATCATTTACAAATTTTAAATACAACAACATACATAGCTTTAAGAAGAACTTGAAAAATCAGTGAAAGAAAAAGAATTTGTGACTTAGCTTCAATAAAACTCTCTCCTTCCCGTGGACGTAGGCTTTAATAGCCGAACCACGTATATCGTTGTGCATTCCTTCCCCATCTTCTCATCGTCTACAAGACTGAATGATCGTTTACCATTTTCTTCACATCGTCTACAAGAACGACTGATCGTTTACCATTTCCTTCTGCCATCATCTACACGATTATATAACTCTTCCATCGTATACTCAAAGCAGTCGCACAGATCAAACAAGAAGGCACTAGGGTTAGAAGAAAGTAAAAGAACTCAGAAGGCAGAGAATGAGATAATCAGAGAGCAAGAGAGAGAGAGAAATTAATTATGCATTAATCATCCATCATAAAGAAAGTAATTCTTTCATTTTTCCATCAGACAAAGAGCAGTGGTACAAACCACATGTAAGGCATCAGTTGGAAAATCGTGGGCACATAATAGCCAAGTTTTCTACCAACCAAAGTTTTTGGGGCAAAAGAACTGGACTCACAATTTGGATCAACAAAAAGGCCTCACATACACTTTCATCATTTGGACTAAATTTCATTAATTCACAGAAACAGACCCAACAAAAATGATACTCATCCATTTATGTTTAAATTTTTTTTATATTTAATATATTTTAAAAATTAATCTTCATGTATATTTTGATGTCTAAACTATTATATTTAATTATTTCATGCGTGTCCAGAAAATGTTTGAGCATTATATTTGTCTTATTTGAACTTGAAAGGGGTTTTATTTAGTTCTTTTATTAATATTCCAAATTAAAGGGATATTTTAGTAATTTAGATTTAGTGTATAAAAATTATTCGCGAGTGTTGTTATTTTTATATGACATATATGAAATTTTTGAATTTGTTTCAAATTTAGTATTAATTTAACTATGATTTGTAAAATACTCATGAACTCATTATATATAAATGAATAAAAGACTTACGCATGTCAAATTTCTTTATATAATTTTTTTTAAAAAAATATGCATAAGGATACAAAATATATTTTAACTAAAATTTTTAAATAGTTTATATGAAGAAAAAAATTATAAACCAACAATAACAAAAAATGAGTACAATAAACGATTAATCATTTATCATAATTTGGTGACAATTGTTGTAACTAACAATATTCAGATCGATAGTCATCAAGAAACCATCCAATAATGAAGCTTTCATGTGATTTTAAATAAGACATTTGTTATTATTGTGGTTGAAGAAGTATTAAGTTATGTTGTGGGTGGTTCCAATTTTAGTTCTCCTATTAAAAAAATGAAATAAGAAAAATACACATGCAAATATGTATGCAAAATATATACGTGTGACTACAAAGAGAAATAACATTAGATCCAATATATATGTGTGACTACAGAGAGAACTGATATCTGTGAATTTGATGGCATATTGATTAGGAACAATAAAAGATATTTCATTACTTTTATTGACGACTGCTCTGATTTTTCTTTTGTATACCAGCTGAAAAAAAAAAGTGATGTTTTTTATGCCTTCAAACTTTTTGTTTCTAAAATAGAGAATCAGTTTAATAGAAAAGTTAAAAGATTTCGTAATGATAGGAAAACCGAGTACGACTTGGACAGTTTTAATGAATTCTCTAACTCACATGGAATAATACACGAGAAGAATGCACCTTATTCTCCTGAAATGAATGAAAAAGCCGAAAGGAAAAATAGAACTTTAGCTGAACTAGTAGTTGCTATTTTACTTAGTTCGGGAGCTGCGTCTTATTGGTGGGGTGAAATCATCCTTACCATGTGTTATGCCCTAAATAGAATCCCGAAATCTAAAAATAAAACTTCACCTTACGAAATTCTCAAGAATAAGAAACCAAACTTATCCTACTTTAGAACATGGGATTGTCTAGCCTTTGTAAGGATTCCTTACCCAAAAAGAAGAAAGTTGGCCAGCACAGCTTACGAGTGTGTCTTTATAGGTTATGCCTTAAATAGTAAAGCTTACAGGTTCTATGATCTAGTGAACCAAGTGATCATTGAGTCAAATGATGTCGACTTCTTTAAAGATAGGTTTTCTTTTAAATCAAGGAATAGTGGAGGCTCTGGTTCAAGTGGTATAACCCTAGTTAAAAATCCTAACCCTAGAGAGGAAACTGACCCAAAATCTAGAAGAAGCAAAAGAGCTAGAACCACCAAAGATTTTGAAAATGACTTCCTGACCTACAATGTAGAAAAAGACCTTAAAGATCTAAGAGTTGCTCTGTCCTCAGTAGATGCCAACCTATGGCAAGAAGCCAAAAATGATGAGATTGACTCACTTGAGTCAAATAGGACTTGGCACTTAGTAGATTTATCCCCAGGATGTAGGGCAATAAGGTGCAAATGGATCTTAAGGAGGAAACTTATACCTGATAGAACTGTTGACAAATTTAAAGCCAGATTAGTAGCGAAGGGCTTTAGACAGAGAGAAAATGTAGATTTCTTTGACACCTTCTCCCCTGTCACTAGAATTACCTCTATCCGTGTCCTGTTCTCTCTCGCTGCCCTTTATAACCTCATAGTACATCAGATGGATGTAAAAACTGCTTTCTTAAACGGTGAACTTGAAGAAAAGATTTACATGGAACAACTTGAGGGTTTTGTTTTCCATGGTCAAGAAAATAAGGTGTGTAAATTAGACAAATCTCTCTATGGACTAAAACAAGCTCCTAAGCAATGACATGAAAAATTTGACAACCTTATCCTGTCTAAAGGTTTCAAGGTCAATGAAAGTGACAAATGCATCGACCATAAGTTTGATAATAACCTCTGCACTATCTTTTGTCTATATGTAGATGATTTATTGATCTTTGGATCGAACTTGCACGTCATAAATGATGTAAAATCAATATTGAGTGCGAACTTCGATATGAAAGACTTAGGAGAAGCTAGTGTAATCTTAGGCATAAAAGTAAATAGGTATGAAAAGGGAATTTCTTTAGATCAATCTCACTATATAGAAAATATTCTAAAGAAATATAATTACTTTGAGTGTAAACCAGCCTATACTTCTTATAACCCTAGTGTCAAGTTATTCAAGAACACTGATGACAGTGTTAATCAATCTAAGTATGCAAGCATCATAGGCAGTTTTAGATCGCTACCGATTGCACTAGGCTTGACACAAGCAGACCTAGTAAAGAGCATTGGAATGCTATAGAACGAGTCATGAGATACTTAAAGAAAACCCAAAACCTAGGATTACATTATCAAAAGTTTCCCACTATTCTGGAAGGATCCAGCGATGTTGGTTGGAACTCTTTTTCGGATGATTCAAAGGCTATAAGTGGCTATATCTTTAATATAGCTAGTAGAGCTGTCTCTTGGAAGTTCAAAAAACATACTATTTTAGCCCAATCTACGATGGAGTCAGAAATGATAGCACTAGCGACAGCTAGTGAAGAAACAGGTTAGCTTAGAAGCCTGCTATCAGAAATTCCCTTATGGAAAAAACCGATACCAGCCATATTGATCCATTGCAATAGTACTGCAACAATTGCAAAAGTTCAGAATCGTTACTACAACAGAAAAAGACGTCAAATACGTCGTAAGCACAGTACCATTAGAGAGTTTTTCATTACTGGTGCAGTTAGAGTGGATCACATACGGACGGATAAAAATTTGCAGATCCTTTGACAAAAGAACTGGCCAGAGAAAAGGTTTTCAGAACCTTAGAAAGGATGGGACTAATGCCTATCGAAAGATGAATCACCGGGAGGAAAACCCAACCTATAGATTGGAGATAACAAGAAACAGGTTCAATGGGTAATAACTGATCACGAGTGATATATAGTGAATCATGCTAAACTAAACACAGAATTTCGTTCTTATGACTTAAAGTCTGAGCATGATATCTTAAAGCGTAAGAAAATGTTGAACTCAGTTCTTAATGAGATATATATTTGATGACAAGTGGGGTACCCAACTACAGGAGTACCCTTGATAGACTCACCTGTGTGAATGTGGAAGTGAGGGCCACTTCCTATGGAGCTTTTAGGTAAACTGTCTAGAGCATTCACTAAACCTGGATTCACGTATTAGGCCTTAAAAGCATGGGCTTTCGTACTACACCCTAATGACATTCTGTGTGAGATGCTGTTCGAGATAGAGTTTAAAATCAAGGGTTACTCTAGTATATTTTGAATCATCTACACTATGTAAAGGTTCAAGTCGTAAGACACTTTTGCTTATGCACAGTATTGTATAGATTGAAATTGCTCGATGAAAATCTTTTCTCTCTTTTCCTTTTGCTTAAATTTCCAAGTGGGGAATTATTGGGTGAAAATTTAACTTTCAAAACAAAGAGGGAACCGACTTTGTTAGTTGGAGAATCCCACATTGGAAAATTTGCTGTTGGAAGTCTCATTTATGTAATCCAACCTTGTGTTTTAGGTTTGGGCCCTAAGGGGTACCCTTGTTTTGGAGGGAGTGAGGAGATAGACCAATGTGGGTTCAATGGACATCCCACACGCACGCCGCCGCCTGTCGAGCGAGGCGAGGTGTGTGTGATGGTTATCTTTAATAAAAAATACTATTATTATTATTATTATTTTTAAAATGGTTCGTTGATTAATTTTAAAGTGGTTCGTTCTGATGCTGAAGACCTATAAAAGGTGAGGCCTTCAACAGTTCGTGAGACATATAATTCATTTTTCTAAATTTCCACCTAATTTTCCTCTCCTCCTCCATCTTAGCTTTCAGAGCAGTGAGTTTAGAAAGGGTGTACATTCTGATCGGTAACGGTGCATTTCCAATCGGTTTTCATTTGGTTGTTTTATCCTGAGGACGATGTGGCAATTTTTAGACCTGCTTGCACACTTGGGCAGAGCCGCGAAACGTCTTAAAGAGAGCGAGCTCCGCGACTCAGCCTATAATGAGTTTNGGTCAAGAAAATAAGGTGTGTAAATTAGACAAATCTCTCTATGGACTAAAACAAGCTCCTAAGCAATGACATGAAAAATTTGACAACCTTATCCTGTCTAAAGGTTTCAAGGTCAATGAAAGTGACAAATGCATCGACCATAAGTTTGATAATAACCTCTGCACTATCTTTTGTCTATATGTAGATGATTTATTGATCTTTGGATCGAACTTGCACGTCATAAATGATGTAAAATCAATATTGAGTGCGAACTTCGATATGAAAGACTTAGGAGAAGCTAGTGTAATCTTAGGCATAAAAGTAAATAGGTATGAAAAGGGAATTTCTTTAGATCAATCTCACTATATAGAAAATATTCTAAAGAAATATAATTACTTTGAGTGTAAACCAGCCTATACTTCTTATAACCCTAGTGTCAAGTTATTCAAGAACACTGATGACAGTGTTAATCAATCTAAGTATGCAAGCATCATAGGCAGTTTTAGATCGCTACCGATTGCACTAGGCTTGACACAAGCAGACCTAGTAAAGAGCATTGGAATGCTATAGAACGAGTCATGAGATACTTAAAGAAAACCCAAAACCTAGGATTACATTATCAAAAGTTTCCCACTATTCTGGAAGGATCCAGCGATGTTGGTTGGAACTCTTTTTCGGATGATTCAAAGGCTATAAGTGGCTATATCTTTAATATAGCTAGTAGAGCTGTCTCTTGGAAGTTCAAAAAACATACTATTTTAGCCCAATCTACGATGGAGTCAGAAATGATAGCACTAGCGACAGCTAGTGAAGAAACAGGTTAGCTTAGAAGCCTGCTATCAGAAATTCCCTTATGGAAAAAACCGATACCAGCCATATTGATCCATTGCAATAGTACTGCAACAATTGCAAAAGTTCAGAATCGTTACTACAACAGAAAAAGACGTCAAATACGTCGTAAGCACAGTACCATTAGAGAGTTTTTCATTACTGGTGCAGTTAGAGTGGATCACATACGGACGGATAAAAATTTGCAGATCCTTTGACAAAAGAACTGGCCAGAGAAAAGGTTTTCAGAACCTTAGAAAGGATGGGACTAATGCCTATCGAAAGATGAATCACCGGGAGGAAAACCCAACCTATAGATTGGAGATAACAAGAAACAGGTTCAATGGGTAATAACTGATCACGAGTGATATATAGTGAATCATGCTAAACTAAACACAGAATTTCGTTCTTATGACTTAAAGTCTGAGCATGATATCTTAAAGCGTAAGAAAATGTTGAACTCAGTTCTTAATGAGATATATATTTGATGACAAGTGGGGTACCCAACTACAGGAGTACCCTTGATAGACTCACCTGTGTGAATGTGGAAGTGAGGGCCACTTCCTATGGAGCTTTTAGGTAAACTGTCTAGAGCATTCACTAAACCTGGATTCACGTATTAGGCCTTAAAAGCATGGGCTTTCGTACTACACCCTAATGACATTCTGTGTGAGATGCTGTTCGAGATAGAGTTTAAAATCAAGGGTTACTCTAGTATATTTTGAATCATCTACACTATGTAAAGGTTCAAGTCGTAAGACACTTTTGCTTATGCACAGTATTGTATAGATTGAAATTGCTCGATGAAAATCTTTTCTCTCTTTTCCTTTTGCTTAAATTTCCAAGTGGGGAATTATTGGGTGAAAATTTAACTTTCAAAACAAAGAGGGAACCGACTTTGTTAGTTGGAGAATCCCACATTGGAAAATTTGCTGTTGGAAGTCTCATTTATGTAATCCAACCTTGTGTTTTAGGTTTGGGCCCTAAGGGGTACCCTTGTTTTGGAGGGAGTGAGGAGATAGACCAATGTGGGTTCAATGGACATCCCACACGCACGCCGCCGCCTGTCGAGCGAGGCGAGGTGTGTGTGATGGTTATCTTTAATAAAAAATACTATTATTATTATTATTATTTTTAAAATGGTTCGTTGATTAATTTTAAAGTGGTTCGTTCTGATGCTGAAGACCTATAAAAGGTGAGGCCTTCAACAGTTCGTGAGACCTATAATGAGTTTCTGTTTTGCAAGTTTTGCTCTTTGCTTGATCGCCGTGCCTTGACGGCTTACAGTTAATCGTTCTGAGGGTCCTGCTATTTCCAACATATATCATCATAGCGCTTCAAACAACCCCTAAAAGAAGAGAATAATTAGGTGGGATACAAAGATGATTTCACCTCTTGTTTTTTATTGTAACCTTTGAGAGGGGGGAAGAATTGAAGGGTTGGAGAGATAGTGAAAGGTTTGGGAGAGATATTGAAGAGTTAATGAGAAGGGTGATATGAATAGATGAACGAATGGAAGATTAAGAGGGAATAATGTGAATTAACAAGTGAGAGATAAAGAGAAGTAATGAAAGTATTAATTAAGGAAAAAAAAGTGTAAGTATGAAAGAGTTGGACAGAGGTATAAGTATTAGATGAGAGAGATAGAAGGAGATAGGTAGTTGAAAAAGAGAGTATAATAAGGTTAATTAAGACATTACCAAATTATATGAAGGTAAAATTGTCTAAAAAAAGTTATTTTTCACACTCGTACTTTTATATAGATTATAATTATAGATTATAGATACTTTATTTTCCCCTTGTTTTTAATATTTTAAACATTTGATTTTTATGCATTTGTTTATGTGCTTCATTTTTCTTATGTACAATATATTAATTATACAACACATGTAGCGTATCAGGGATATTCATGAGATGAGTTGGATTGAGTTAAAATGAAAGACTTTTTAGACCCAACCCAATTGTTCGGGTTGTAAATTTTTTGAATTCAAATAACTTTTATTAAAAAATGAATCCAATCCAACCCAACCATGAAATAGTTTGGTTGTGTTGGTTCGGGTTAATCGTGTCATTTATTTAAAATTTTGTTCTAAAAAGAAACAAAACGTAAATATGTAAAAATCTAATTTAATTATTCTCATATATTGAATTAAGATTAACTATTTAATTTCAATTTATATAGTGAAAATTTTCTTTCTAAAGTGCAAAGAAAATACTTTTAAGAGTTGTTGAAGAATAAATTATTCAAAAAATATTGAAATTAAATAAAATTAAAATCAATATATGAAAAAATAAGTGTGCTATAAGTAACAAAAAGAATATTTTAAATTTAATAATAAATTTGGGTTGATTCGGGTTATATTAGGTGAACGCATGAACCAACCCAACCCAACCCATAAAATTTTCATTTATTTGAACCCAACTTAACCCAAATGAGTTGATAATCCAACCTAAACTGCACGGGTTGGGTTGGGTTGATCGATTTTTTTTTAGTCATACAGTTTTTTGAACACCCCTATAGTGTACACAGAAAGTTGAGATAGTTAGATGTAATTTTCTCACTATCAGCTTATGGTTGGACATTGGAATCAATACTTAGGTTTCTGGTATGTTCATATGCTATAATATCTAAGGTCCAATTACTCTTATATGTTTATGCAATTAAAATCTTACATTACCAAAAAGAGAGAGATCATAGCTATATAAGTATACGAAACTATAAGAATTATTGGAATGCAACCTCAATAAATCATAAAAAGAAAGATTGTATATATAATTGAAGACAACCATCATGAAGCTTTTTTTAGATGAAACCAAAAGTGAAGCTATGATTATATTATGTCAATAAAGTGAACAATATCATACATGTGTGGACATATGTACTCTTAGTCATGTCGGTAGAATTAAATCTTTATGTGCCAAACAAAGATATGACTGTGAGCCTCAACAATGTAATAATGATTGATGTCACAATTATAGCAAAATTCACAAGTTATCCATTTTTAATGTTCTCTGAATTTATTAATCATAAAAATATATAATGTTCAAAATATTGATATCATTACATTTTCCATCTACTAACAACTCAACAATATAGTCAACATATAACACTCATAATATATAGTACAAAATATTTTTCATGTTCATAAAAGATGTTCTTACCTTTACAAGAACCTTAATACTCAATTTGAACACACAGTAATAATTTGGAACTACAAACAAAGAGCTTATGACTTAATTAGAAAGCTTGATCTACTATCAAACTTAATTAGAAGTAGAAAAATACAAATAAACAGTATAATAAACAATAAACATCAATCTTGCTCAAAATATTTAAGTTCAAACACTTTGAAATAACCTTGAAGTAGAAACAAAAAGTTTAAGACATAATTAGTAATCTTGAACTACAATCAAATTTAATAAAAAGTCAAAAAGTTATTAATTCTCACAATTATAAATTTAAAACTTAATTAGAAATCTCGTTGAAAGATTATATTTCTATAGACAACTTAACAATTAAGCATGTTTCTCAATAGTATATTTAACAAAGCATCATGCCTATCATCCAAAATCACAATAACATAATCAATCCAAAGCTCGTTACAATACAATAAAATTCGTAGAAATATACATGCGGCATATTATAATTGATTAAGTAAAACAAGATACTGACATAAAACAAAGTATAATTCCACCTACCTGATGTGCTTCGAAAACTAATCCAGAAGCTCTTTAACAACTAATCTCCCTTTTTGCTTTCACAAACCTTAAAATCAAATCATAAGACACAATCCCAAATTAAATACAACCCTTAAAGCCTAATTCCAAACATAAAATTCATTCTAAAAATTTTCAAATGGTTGAAATACAAGTTATTGTTCTCTTAAAATTGGAATAATTAGGATTAAAATGATGTACACGTATTCATAATAAAAGAAAAACACATGGAATTGCATATACGTGATAAGCTCTTAAAAAAACATCCGTTAAGTAGAAATCGCATCACTAGCGCACTTTAGTGCAAGAATCAGGAGAATTTACTAAGTGTTACAATATGATATTTATAAACTATGATCTATCACTAAAATATGATCTATCACTAATAAACTTTGAAAGTTGGATTTTTTTTTTTTTTTTTTTTTTTTAATATATTAGCAGTTTCCAACTTTTCAAGTATTTCGATGTGGTTGCTAGGTACGCACAAATTGTTATAGGTGAGGTTGGGTCAGGATAGACGTTTTAGGGCTCGGCCCAATCTAATCTAAATAGCCTTAATTCGGCCCACTTGAAAGATAAGGGTCCAGTACTACAAAAGACTTGGCCCGCGAGGCCCAATACAATTGGACCTTACTTTCGTAGATGCACGCTGCTGATTAAGATTTCATAAATTAATAATTAATAATTAATTGTTTTCTCAAACGGGTCAAATTAGCGACCCGATCCGGAATACTATATCTGGGCCGTTGATTATTTTAGTAGCCATCTCAACCGTTCAGTCGGGCCTTTTATATGCCCATCCTCCCTCGCTAAAAATTGTTAGGGTTTTCTAGGGTTTTTAGTTCTCCATACTCGGTTGGTGCCGTTCCTTGCATTCCTACAGCGCTTCTACAGGTTTCAATCTGAATCTGATCGTTTAATTTGCTTTGCACATTGATTCAAGCATCATTGTGTTTATTCTTTTCTCGTTTGTGCTTTTGTTGATTGAAATTACTCGGGAAATTGCAGCCATATGGATAGTCTAAAATTGGATTTGGTATAGTACTTTTTCCCCTCGGGAGCTTTAAGGTCTCAATGTATGCGCTGCTCTCTTTTTTGTGATTGTTCTTAGCTTACTTGAAGCTGTATCGTTAATGTTAGAGTTCAATGAGTATCAATGCTCAACTGCAGATAGTTTTGTTCTGTAATTTTCCATATTTATTTTCGTATTTGTGAAATTAATCTCGTTTGTCTCCATCGTTTATTGGTAATTTATGTTTTATTTTATGCTAACGGTTCTTCGAAATTTCGGAAAAAAAAATTGTGCTGAGGTATTTATATTTCATGATTTGTAGCTTGACTCGAAAGTATGTACACGGCGAGGAAGAAGATCCACAAGGATAATGATGCCGAACCCTCAGAATTTGAGGAAACTGTTGCTCAGGTGAATTATTAAATTATCTGCCGATTGCTTACCTTGACAGTGTTTGGTGTTCGTCTGAACTTATTATTCTTCATCTCTTTATTAGGCATTGTTTGATTTGGAAAACACCAACTCCGAGCTTAAAAGTGACCTGAAGGATCTTTACATTAATTCTGCAATGTAAGAAGGAAGGATAGATAATAGTGCATTTTTTTTTTCATTTAGGCTGTTGTTTTCTCGTGAATTTAATATTTCATAACGTCATTGCAGTCAAGTTGATGTTTCTGGAAACCGCAAGGCAGTTGTGGTCTATGTCCCTTACAGATTGAGGAAGGCCTACCGCAAGATTCACCTTCGGCTTGTTCGAGAGCTTGAGAAAAAATTTAGTGGAAAAGTAAGTAGAGAACCTCTTTTTAAAAAAATTATGGTGACTTCTTAATTACGCTACTAATTATGTCTAGTTAGCCACCTCAGCCAAGTAGTATGTATATTCGGTTATAATCTAAGAAGCATAGACATGTACGACACAAGAGATGCCATTTTTTTTTTTGAAGTCTAGGACACGACACTGCAAGAACACATTTGTTAAAACATTCATTATAAAGAAATATACATCATCTTTATAATGCATTTATATGTTTAAATAACTTAGTTTTATGTCCACACTCAAACTTTATTATTATTGTTATGTATGTGTTTTTTTACTCTATTCAACAAGTGTTCTATGCATGTCTAACACATTTGTTATACTAGTAAGTGTTCGATATGTGTTCAACACGTGTCAGACACAGATGCGCTAATTTGCTTCCTAGGTCAATCAACTGGCCAAGCAAATTGTGTTGCATATCACTTTGGATATTTATTAGCAATAGTACTATCAGAACCAGTTTTATTTGATCGGTCGTTTTTATTATTTATGTTATTTTCGTCTCATACCGGCTTCCAGCAATGTTCTCATGAAAGGGTGAGTGTATGCCTCAAATTCAATTATATCAATGGATGGAAATAAAAAAGGTAATCGTTATAAATGAACATAATGGATTAAGTTATTAGTAGGTCTAAATTAATTTTGGGTTTATTTATTTACTAACTAATAATGTTAATTTTTGTCTTTTAAGAGATTGTGGTAAAGTAGTGTGATGGTTGGGTTTCCAAAACACTCGGGCTTTTTGGCATTAAATAAATTAGTGAGCTAACCAACACTCAGGGGCTTTTTGGCATTAAATAAATTAGTGCGAGCTCTATCTGTTCTCGAGACAAATTTATTGTACTCGTCGGATTATTTTTCAAATTTGAGCATCCTCATAGGTGTGAGCCTCCTTGATTCAAATAAGGCATAAGTTTGTTTTGTGTTAATGGTGTTTTACATATTTGTTGCCTCTGCATGTTCATATTCTATTTGTTCATAAACCATATTTATTCTATGATAGGATGTAATTCTTATCGCTACTAGGAGGATTTTGAGGCCTCCTAAGAAAGGATCAGCATCTCAGAGGCCCCGTTCCCGTACTCTGACTTCTGTGCATGAGGCTATGCTCGAGGATGTTGTATTGCCTGCTGAGATTGTTGGAAAGCGTGTTAGGTACAGAGTTGATGGATCAAAGATCATGAAGGTAAATACATTGTGTGATTATTTGGATAATGAAAATTCTCAGCAGGTTTCTAATCAAGGAATGATGGAAAATTGTTTTCTGATTTAATTTTGTGATTGTCTCGTAGATATATTATGGTTATTATTCCTGAGGATGATATATTTGTATTCTTTATGATCTAGACTTAAATCATTTAAACTTTTGCAGGTGTTCTTGGACCCTAAAGAACGGAATAACACTGAGTACAAATTGGAGAGCTTTGCTGCCGTTTACAGGAAGCTTTCTGGAAAAGACGTCGTTTTTGAGTACCCAATTACTGAGGCTTAAGACACCTCATGTGTTGCACACTTCCTCCTCCTAATGTTTATTTATGATAGGGTTGCAATCAGGTGGGAGCTTTTCAATTTTGATTCCAAGTAATAGATTTTGAGACCTCGTTTTTTTAATCTGTGATCTTGTGAACCATACTCTTTTATCACATTGGATTAATTTTCCGGCTTTAGTGACATTCTATCTACTTTTTTCTTTTTTGAATTTCATTTGTTTCAACCATGGCAATCCTCCAAAACCGGCTCTCTACATGCACAAAGCAAAGATGAAACAAAATAAAAAGGTAGCCCGAGTGCACACCTCAAATTTATTCATGTTCACGATATTTGATTTTGTCATTCCATATCTTGATTTCAGTGAAATGGTTTGCTTTGTTGTCTTGTGTAACATTACTGGTTTGTAAGTTTAAAATGTGTTTTTAATTTAAAAAAAAATGTTATTTTAAGCCCTTCAAAATAAGTTTATTCTGGTCATTTCAGGAAGCTTGTGATGTTAAATCTAAGAGTGGCCTCGAGTATATTTCTAAAGAGACCAATCACATTTGCAAGTGAAAACTTACAGTTCGGTTTTCGTTGTTTATTTTTAAATTTATCATTATTGTTCTTTTGTTGAGATCCTCTATTTTTATTTATTGTAATCCATGTATCCATTTTCATTATTTTTTCTATTTTCAAAATATTCTTAATAATTCGGATTGTTCCTTATTACAAGCGTTCAACATAAGAACCTTATCAAGCAAATTACACAGTTCGAGCAATCAACAAGAGCATTTATACTTGATTATAAGTATAATTACAGTAAAATGTTTTTCTTTTAGTTTCTCATTCAACTTCAATGACAACAATTTTTTTTTTTTTTTTTTTTTTAACTCTGTGGATCAATAGAATTCAAATTACGGAGTTCTTTTAAGTGTTGAATAAAATGAGGGCAGATTCCCACAATGTCCGTTCCCCTCTAAGAAAACTGCAGGCTGTACATATCTTCACAGCCAAAGAATTAGTTGAGTTGTTCTTCACCAATACAAGTAGCTGAACCTGGCCACGCTGTCAAAAAACTAGCATGTTAAGTGGAAATCAAGATCTCTTTTAGTTCAGCCATTGCAAGAACGTGGTCAAATATCGAGCTTTGGGATTATAATTGGTTCTTTAAATCAAAAGTCATGTAGCAGAAGCTGACTGTACCTCAAGACAAGATCACAAGACCAAGGTACATAGCTCCACAAAGAAAGATGAATGATATGAAACCCCTGACATTTCGTATTCAATTATAAGCATCTTCCTTTGGAAATATGAATTGATGATACCATAATATAAGATACTCACCAAATAATACCCCATCCAACACCGTTACACGGGCAAGGACACACTTCCGCAAATTTCTCAGCATCACTTGAATGAACCCTTCGGGATATTAGATCATCATAAATATCTAAAAAGAACATTAAAACAATTAATATAGCAGTAACAATCGATAAAGTGGAATGTATTTTGAAGCTATACCGTAAACTGAGAACAGGCTGTTCATTACACCTGCAGTTTTGATAAATAAAATGGTCAGTCTTTGTCTCCATCTCATTGTGAGTTTGAACGAAGCATACAATGAGCTTCTGCACAAAAATGAAAGAAATTCTGGAGTGATGTAAAAGGAGATAAATTTTACCAATAAAGAGGATTACATAACGAAGAACACGCACTTTCGTTGTTTCTTGCAGGACCCAGATGACACCAAGAAAAATGATGAATCCTAATGGCACAAGGTGAGAATATTTCATAACGGACGTACAAGCTTACAGCCAACAAGTTATGTGTATTATAGGCTTTGACACTCACCAATGCACAGTCCGCGTAGTGTCCACTGCAAAAGGCCGTAAAGGACATAAATATAATAGTCAATAAGCTTAGCTATTATTATCAATTACCGACGGACATATCATCAAGTTAAAATAAACGACATTTATGATTTATCCGCAGAAGAGAGGAAAGCATAATACGCACAACCACAACACAAGGAGTTAATATAGTATGATACATCAGATATGCTATATCAGAAAAGCTAAAATGCTGCAAAGCGAACAAAGCTCAACAAAATTACAGTATATGTTAGTGACTAAGAGGTCTGTTAAAAATTCGAATTCCTCACCCTATTGTACTAAAAAAAAGACAAAAGAAAGCTAAAAATAAGATTGGATTAGAAGGAACTAGTGAGTTGTCTACCTAAAATATATGCATCGCCCAACTTCTCTACGTAGCCTCTAGCATTTAAAGGTCAGGCTAGAAACCTTGATTTGAAAACAGCGAATATAGAAAGGTTGGGGAACTAGAGGGAGAATACATTTCCCATGAAACCAAATTCTGTGGATTCTATTTTACTTTTCTAGTTTCCGGTAAGAGCACAAATACACAACTAGATGCAGAAACTAATGCATTTAAAAGATAAATTGAAGGTATAAAAAAAGTTGCTTACATTTTTAGCTACACAAAGTACTACAAGAAGAGAAACAAGAAAGCACCCTGCAGCTATTCTGGAAGTAAGCAGATTTGTAGATGCTAGTATTAAGAGCATCCCCCAGAATGATGAGCCAATATCTACAATGAAAATAGTGTAATCAGCTGGTATCATTCACATGAAATGTGGGGTGTGTGTGAGAGAGAGAGAGACATCCGGCTGGCAAGATCAACCAATACACGCCACCACGAGTTTGTGTAGCTCCACCTTCATCAGCATGAACCTGAATTCCTTCTACCTAGAAACTAGAAGCAGTTAACTTCATCTGATAACACTAACTAATGACAATTTTGGCATGTTGGTGAGAGATTAAGTCAACCTATATTAACAAAGGGTCCGCATAGCAATATTTTGCAAGGCCAAAGATTACAAGGAAAAGTGGCTTTCTCTGATATTACTCGAAGTGTACAACCTCAAACGCCTAACGACTAAACAAGATCAATTTAGATCAGCTCAATAGGTGTAAGGTAACTCATCAGCTTTATCCAAGTTTACAGGATAATAAACTTGGATAGACAGAAACCAAAACTCTGTTTATTATGGACAAATGCAACATGGACATCTTGCTGATGATTCCATTTCTTAAGCCCAGAAAATGGCATGGTGATAGTGAGATAAATAAACTAAACAGTAGACTTGCATATTAAATAAAATGTCTAAAAAATTTTACAATAGATGATAAAAGAATTCATATACTAATGCAAGACCAAGAAAGATAATGAAATAAGCTGATCAACATGAATTATACTAAAGCCACAAAAAGTACTAATAACATAATAATCCTTGCAATGCCCCAGGGTTTCCTTATCCAAAATAGTAAAGCATCAATGAAAACTTTAGAATTGACATGATAAAGGAAGTTAATTACTTGTTTTCACTCAAAATCAAAGACAAATAATATTCATTTAGCATCTTACATGACCACAAGTAAGCTTGCAAACAATGGCATGGCTTGCCTCATGAAGAAACACCGTGACAAGTTTGAATGGTTTCAGCAGTATCGTCCTCCAGAGCTAAAATAACCTCAGAAGAGAAAGAAAAAACGATAACACTACTTTTGAAGTGAAAATTTTAAGTTGAACGTTAAAATTCCCCTGGTTACTGAAATAAATGGTAATCAAGTAATTGCAACTTTCCAATTTAAACAAACACTAACTTATTATAAACAATTCAAATATTTCAATCGATCTAATAATTTGAAGGAAATAATAGTCTCAGTGAATTAAGAGAGATACCGCTAGTATAACAACTGTACAAACAGACACGGTGATCAGAAACACAACTTGCTCGTGATTGCAGCAGTGCTTAAGCTCCCAATTAGGTTTCATTTCGAGGAATTCGAAAATATTCAACTAATCAAGAGAAATCCGAAACTCGGCTTGTCTGATTCGTTTTCGATCGATCTTCACTAGCTGAACTCGCAGACTGAGATCTACAAAGAGAGCAAAGATTGAAAATGCCGTTTCGTTTGACGCTTGGCGGAGGAGAGAGTGTTGATTCCGATCAGTGATAGGCCGTCAGAAGGCGGAGCTGAAGAACAAGAGAGAGGATTAACAATTCCGACGAGGATTGAACAACGGAGGAGACCATTGGGGACTTCATCTCAAACCGGAGTCAACTTTTTTTTTTTTTTCTTTTTCTTTCTTTTTTTTTTTTAAAAAAAAACTGAAAAAACTAAAAATATCTACGAACATTTAATATTATTGTTAGAAATATTCTTTAGTAATTAAATTAAATGAGGAAATTCGACTTTTTATGATTTCTTTTTAATCTTAACAACTTTTGCCTTTAATTTATTAATTTCTTTTAGACTATAATACTATTTTTCTCCAATTGACTTGCCTATGAGAATAGAATTTGTTTAATATCTATGACCCAGGGTTGTTGGTCTATCAAAATTGAATTTGTCAAAGGAAAGTTTTTTTTTTAAAGAGAAATAAAAAGTTAAAATATCATTTTTTTGAGCCGGTTATAATTTAAATTAAAAGCTCACTATCTTTATTGATCACTATTAAAGAGAAATTAGAGTTGTTCTTTTTGCAGGAGAATAAAGAAATTTGAACTTTCAACCATGGAAGAAGAAATATATTACGGCTTAATTATGTTAAAATATTAGAATCGATATTTTGAAAAGTGGTCAGTTTTTACGATATAACAAAAATAAAAAGGTAGAACTATAAGAATGAATAAGAGATCAAAACTACAATTAAATATATATGTATACATATATTTCACATTATACATACTAACTTGTAAAGATTAGAGGAAATAAAATAAGAAATACAATTTTCTTTTGTTTATGCATTTTCGTACTAATTTTCTTTTCATATATAATCTTGGACTTTTTCACTTTTGAGGCTAAAGAAAGGAGTGGAAAGGAGCGGTTGAAGGATGGTCGATTGGAAAGGGGGAAAAAGTGAACAAACACATACACCAAAAGTAAAAAAAAAAAAGAAAAAAAAATCATTTTTCAAATAAATCTTAAAAAATAATAATGGCCCAACCTTTTTTCGTATTCATTTTTAAATCAGAAGAATGTCACTAGTTGTCAGAGAGGATACATGAATAAGTCGAGATCAAATTTAAATAAGAGGGATGATGAAAATATGAAATTTACCTATACCAACCAGATATGTTTTCTTTTTTAGTAGCTCAATTATTTTCCAACAACAAATAGAAAGTGATATAGGAAGAATATGGTTAATTGGCTAATGTTTTAGATCAATTTCCTTTTTACTCCACTTATATAAAATCTATAATGAGTTTTTTTTCCTTATTTTATGAAACACATATCATTCTAATAAAAGATTTACCAGTTTTTTTTTTTTTTTTTTTTTTTTTTTTTTTTTTAACAAAATTAATTTTCTCTTATATATGTTTTAAGATAAGATTTCAAATAAAAAAAAATTTATAAGCTCGATTCATGAAGGATTACTCATTGAGGCTACTTAACTATACCACAAGATTAAAAAACACATTATTTTTGTTTTTATTTAATAATTTGGTCTATGGATTATATAATATGCAACAATTTAGCTTAGTACTTTAAATTTTGTATTAATTTAGCAATTTTACTTTAAAGTTTTAAATAATTTAATTTTTACCATAAAAAATTCCATCAAGACCAATTACATTTTTTCTTTTTAATGTAAAGACTCAATTTTTATAGTTGGTGAAACACATTTTGTTTCAGGTTAGAATTTTAATTAAATCTTAATAATAATATATTTTTCCACCATATAGGAGATACATTTTTATAAAGTTCAAATAAATGAATTAAATTATTACACGCTATAATTTATGTACCAAATTTTTACAACATGAAAAATATGGAGACTTAAATTGTTATAAAAAAATAGGTTCTCAAAGTGTTAAAAACTAAAATTTGGGAACCAAACTGTTACTTAATTGAATTACATATTTGGTCTTTAAATTTTGAGGTTTGAATCTATTTGCTCTTTAAACTTTTTTTACTAAGATTTGTCTATACTTTCAAAATATAATTTAGTTCTTGAGCTTTCAAATTTTTTAAATTAAATTTTACGAATCTTCTAGAAACTAAATTTAAATTTGGTTCATCAAACATACATTTGAAATTCTAAACTTTTAATTTCGTGTCTAGTAGATCTGGAAATTCAAAAAAAAAAAAAAAATTGATAATTTAGAAATTAAAAAGACACAAACTTTCGACTCGAATGACAAAATTTATAATTTAAATTTACTTTTATTTTTACTAATTTTTCTCTTTTCCACTGGAAAATTAAAAGTCTGAAAAATGTTTCTAACTTATGGAACAATTATTAGTATATAACTTTAATACATTTCTGACTATGTTTTTAGTGGTCCTCCTACTAGTCTATGGTAAATAATTTTGATAATGTAATGAAACAAAATTAAAGGACAACTTTAGTAGAGTAAATGAATGTGATATTATTTTACCGATGACTATTGATTGATTGATTTAAATTATGAAAGTTTTAGACATTGGACCAACTTATAGGGTTGTCCAAATCTTTCCTCCCAAACATGAAACAAAGTCTATATTTTTGTCAAATATGAGTTCTTTTTGCACTCAAGATACTTCTTTTTAACGAAATTATAAATTCTCACTTACCTATATATATATATAAATAAATCTCTCTCTAAAAGCTGATATGACAAGCCAGCTGACGTGTAAAATTTAAAAAAGCATATTAATCCTATCTACGAACATAAACGAATGAATAAAAGTTTAAGCTACCCTCAACCATACAAATCAGATTGCAATTGACTTATTAAGAAATATTCGTAATTACACGATAATTAAAACAAAGATCTAGAGACTATCGGATGGCCATGCTCTGAGCACTCCACCGACTTCTTCTCCAACCAAGTTGCCACCATTTTCCTCTCCGATATCAGCTCCTCCACCAACAGTGACGACACATCCGACTTGAATTATGTCTTCTTCCCTTGCTTCGTCGAACATGACTCCTACTCCTTCTACCAATATTTCACCATCAACTTCGACTTTGAAACCTTCTCCATCGGCTTCATTTATTGCTCCTTCGGAGCTATTAGCGATTACTCCAGTTCCATCTTCTTCTATCTCAACTCCTTCGACACAACCTCCATCACCGACCTCAACTCCTAATAATAGTGTAGTCGTGAATAGAATGTTGTCTTTGAATCTATCATCGCAACCATAGTTTCTTTCACCCTACTATTTTAAATGTGATTGGTCTATCTTCACTCTTCGCTCTAAATTTTTCAAATTAATTAAAAAAAATTGATATTTGATTATATAAAATTTTCAAACTAATTAAAAAATCAAAATGTAAAAATATAAAATAAGTTGAAAAGGTATTGAAAATTTAATACAAATAAATAAAATGATATATGAAAAAAAAGGTTTAGTTTTGATATTTGAAAAAAATAACAATATGATTTGATGATTTAAAACATGAGAGATATTTTAGGAGAAAATAAAGATGTATGATAAAAGAAACGTGCAAAGGAAAAAATTCATTACACGATAATTCAGATGAGGGTTTTGTAGTCATAAAAGGTCTTTTGAAATTTTTTTGCAATACTTCCAATGAGATATTTACGTGACCTAAAAATACACTTTAATTAATCTCCAAACTATGCCCAACAAATATATTAAACTTAAAAAGAAATACACTTCCATTGAAAATCAATTAGCCAAACCATCTAACTCGCTTTTGAACTTACCCAAAGTTCTGTAATAATACTTTTTCTTGTTCTAGATCCAAAATATCAGTTTAGAAAGTGGGGACTAGACTGATAAAAACTTTATCTAAATAATTGCATTCATAAAGAAAGAAATCGATTTAGATTAGAGTGCGAAAATTCCGATTAAAAATTGTCGATCAAATTACTAACCAATTATGATGTGGTGTTGATGTCAATCATGGAGATCTCATGAACAAAAGAGAAACAAACAATATTCGACGATGGTACATCCTTCCTTGATCGAATATGTTAAGGTGTGTTTAAGACCCCTGAGAAAAATTGGTTGATACCAATACCGTCCATATGCTTGGCCTACTTTTTCACAATTGTTCGATAGGAATCATTTTGGAAAGAAGAGACTTTGCGCCTTGAACTTTTGGTCAACGGTCGATTAAGTCAAGCCTTTCATCTATGCATGATGAATTTGATCGATTAAGTCAAGTCTCCAGAGTAGACTTTGTTGGAGTAAGCATGCAATTAGTGGAAGCAAACTGAATCATTAAGCGCTTTAATTCATCAATTTTAGCATTTAATAAAGCATATTCACAAGATAAAAAAAGGGTTTTTGATATACCTTTGAAAACCTTCTTCAATCTACGAATTCAACTTCAATCTTGACTTCAAAAGTGTAGTAGACCACCATTTGATCTTCTCTACTATTCTTTAGGACCTTAGATTGAATTGTGAGATTCAAATTGAGCTTAGATTTAAGGAATTTTAGAGAGAAGAAGTCACTGATTTTTCTTCTCAAGTTGAAGAACACTTTTTCAATAAAATTTCAACAAAATTTTCTTTTGCATGTACCTCCATCTCAATTCAATCATCTGAGTTTTATTCAGCTTAATTAGTGCAATCAAATTGCATAGCAAATTGACACCAAATCTACATCAAGTGAGTAGATTAAAATGGAATTGTGAGTATCAAAAGATGGAGAAACCCACTAAACTGGGGCTTTTCCAAATTTTTAATCAAAATCCAATTTTCTTTAATTAAAATTTCAGAAAATTTATATTAAAACTAAAATTGAATTTAATTTTTTAATTTTCCAAAAATTCAAATTTCTAATTTTAAATAAAATTAATTAAAATAATTCAATATCGAATATTAAATTATTTACATCACCAATTCCACAAACATGGATTTTCATTCATATTAATTTTAATATTTAAATCATATTTAAATATTATCCAATTCTCCAATTTCGTTAATTTGAAAATTAAACGTGTAATTATATCGTATATAATTATTTATTCCCTTAATTCAAATTTGAATACTTCAAATTTACTCTTCACTCTATCCTAAGGTTTAATTCATTTGTGAGCTAGCAGAGGGACCTAATGGACCTACAGATCATGGCTCCAACAATCCGAGATTAACCGGCTAAATTCTTTAACTCGAATTAACCAACATTCGTTAGCTACCAGATCACTTTACTAAAGCCCAATAGTTGCACTCCCCTCACTGTAGATACAATTGTGTCCACTCGATATAACCATAATCAGTAACTCAAACCTTCATAGGTTATTCGTAATAACGGCT
This sequence comes from Benincasa hispida, assembly GCF_009727055.1. Lineage (NCBI taxonomy): Eukaryota > Viridiplantae > Streptophyta > Magnoliopsida > Cucurbitales > Cucurbitaceae > Benincasa > Benincasa hispida. Next base: position 87,753,695 of record NC_052349.1, on the reverse strand, counting down.
AGGTCAAAAGTTGTTTTACCCCTGAGATTACATCTTGTTCCTTAAGTCCCACTGATCCTCTAATGAACAATTTTGATCCATAAACTAAATCACGTCCCTCTCAAGCCAATAGTAAGGCCCTTGCTCAAGAGTTGGAGTCAACATTTAAGGGAACAACCTCTCTACTATCCCTAAAAGCCGATAGGAGTGAATTCCATCTTGCACCTTATGTCCCCAGCTATCTACCCAGTCTTACCCCTGAAATGGGAGGCTTATTGAGCCAACTCTCATCCATGCAAATATAAGGATAATCCCGAATAAACAAGAGTTTATATTTAGCTCAAGATTAAGGTCAAATTACCTAGGTCATCGCTTTGAAATAGTCAGTTTTAAGTAGTAAACAACGTTAAAAAAGTAAAAGTGACTTATTTCTTGGCCCATCTTATACAAACTCTTTGCATAGGACGCCTCCACTCTCATATTTCAACATGAACGAATCATGATCACTTCGTTTGTAGCACTTTACAACAATTGTAACATCTACAAAGTGGGCCGCATCTTATAGTGTCTCCAAAATAAGGTATCCAGTCTTATCCATATACTATAGACAATTGTGGCTATTTATTTTAACTTGATCCACTCTTATGTGTTGGGGTTGATGCCCTAAAGTCTCGTGTCCTGTAGTTTGTAAATAGTTTGTACGAACATTTGTGTTGTTAATATATGATATTTACTTCACATCTTGTATTTTTGCTCATTAGCTTGTTTTATTTGCTTTACCACAAACCAATAAACATAAAATTCCTGGTTATCTGTATGTGACTCAAGCATGTATATGGTGACATACAAGTGGATCATGTCTTGAATGATAACCAAAATGGTCTGTAGTATATGGATATAAAAGGAAAACCTTATTTTGGTAACGCTGCGGATGCGGCCCGCCTTGTGGAATGGTCACAAGTGTTGTGACTTGTCACAAATGGTCTGATCCTGATCATTCGTGTTGAGGACATGCAAACGGGGGCGTCCTATACAAAAAGTTTGTATAAGACTTGATCACAAAGTGTTAATGTCTCGTTATATAACATCGTTCATGACAGAAACTTCACTTCACTAGGATGACCATAGGTAACATGACCTCAATCCTGAGTAAGTTGGGAATTCCTGCCATTGAGGGCGATTCTTTGATTTGTATGGGTGTGAGTAGTCAGGTCGCCGATTCAAACCTACCATTTTGGGGATTCATCTGATTTGGGAGCTGGGAAGTCAGCTATACAAGATAGAATTCACTCATTCTCCGAGGCAGAGGTAAGTAGATAGATAGCTCCCTTAAGGACTGATTCCGGGCCTTGAACGATGTGGTGCCACACATCTTCTTTTGGCTCTAGAGGTGTTCACACATAGTTGGACTATGTTGTATTGTTCATTAGAAGAATCAATGGTACTTAAGGAGTGAGATGTAACTACAGGGGCAAAACGGTAATTTGGCCCAATTGTACTTACGAGCATCGTCATCATACTCATGATTGGTTATATCTGATGGACACAGAAATATATCTATGATAAGAAGAGTTCAGCTGTTGGTCTTTAGTGGAATGCCTGATAGTTAACGGATGGTGGATCTCGTGGCTAAAGAGTTTAGTCAGCTGTTCACGGACCGTTGGAGTTTCGAGCCACAGGTCCATTAGGTCCCCTAGATAGCTTATATAAAGTCGAGAACCAGTGTTTGGGTTAATTCGAAATGTTCAAATTGACAAGAGGAAGTTTGATTATATATGATATAATCGGACTGGTTAATTATATATGATATAATTGGCTAAATGTATGAGATATATTATTTTGGCGGAAATTAGATATAAATATGATTTATATCAAGTAGAGGAGAAAATACTATAGTAGATATGTGATATCAAACTATAGGTTAAAAATATAATATGATTATATTTATTAATATTTTAGTTGGTTAATTATATGATAATTAATTCAAAAATCACGTTTGGACGTGGGATGCGTCGGTTATTGTAATCGATAAACAAAAATGAAATCATTTCATTTTTTTAAAAGATGGTTCATCGTCGTTCAAAAGAAAAACAGAGAGCATGCGTCGGTGAAATCGTAAACGATCGCTTAAAAGAATCGAGAGCCTATACAATAGTTGCTCTTCGTCTACCTCGCGTCTAAACGATCGCACACTAGTTTCTACACAATCGCATAGATTCTCTAACCGATCGAATAGTGTGTCGAGTTTGCTAAACGATCGTATACCATTTCCTAAATGACCATTCAATAAAACCTACACGATCGTGTAGCTTCTCCTAAATAATAAGCATTTTGCTATACGATAGCGCATTTTTCCTCCTACTTGTTTATCGCCTACACGATCCGTGTTTCCTCCTTCCTCTACCAAATTCACCAAAGACCACGCTTTGGGTTCCCACTTCGAGAATACTCGGGGCTCTTTTCTGGTGGTGTCGTCCCTGCAACGTTCGTGTTCGTGCGGTTATTCGTGCTGTTGTTGTTGACGCTGCTGTTGGGCATTGGTAGATCGCGTGGAGGGTTCTGCTGCATTGAGTTCCGAAGTTTGAAGACTGTCTTCAACTGGTATGGCAACTCATTCCCTTATTATTATCTTGTTCTTAGCATGCCGATAATTACTTTTTTTTTTTTTTGCATAACTATATGTTTTGAATGTATAATGTGTATTTCGCTCACGGTGAGATCGGAGCAATCCGAATGCGCTCATGGAACTCTTCGGTAAGAGATCCTTCATTATGTCTACACATAAAGTTCAAGTACTCATGTAATAGCCATAGATCTTAGTTTATTGGATTTAGATTATTTCTATAAACGAAATGAGCAATTGGACTAAAACTCTAGTGGTAACACACATTTGTGCACATAATATTGAGTTTTTGAGTTTTTAGAGAGAAATACAATAAACTAGGGCATGACATACCCATAGTTTGTCTTTACTAGGTATCATACACCTATGGGTTTTTCTCCCACTTGCCCTAGATTATACAACCTGTAGTCTTAGATTCATTAGGTGATCCTCAAACACGATAGTCGAGAGGACCTCTGTAAACCAATAAGTATACAATATACTTCTTGATTCTTGATGCTATCACCAAGTATTGGTGACTTGAATTTCTACTAAACTCATATTATGGCTAGGTTGTCACACAACCCTCCCACTATATCAAGGCACTCTCAACTCTTTGAGAAAGATGCATCTGACCAATCTTAACAACTCTTGTTTTACGGTCAACTTAATCAATAACTCTTGTTGATTTTCTATAACTACTATGGAAACTTGATACAATAATTTATGATCTCTCATGTATACTTCTTCAAGTAAAGTAACATTTGTCAAAACAAATATTTGATTTTCTTTTGGGTTGAAGAAGTATACTGCTTTTGGGTTGCCTACTGATAGGTATACTATTTTGAACGATATTCCAATTCCTTAGGATTTGGCACCAACACATGTGTCGGTCGTTCCCAAATTATGAAAATATATAAACAACCTTTACATGTCATAAACAACCTTTTATGACCTCTCCACATCTCATGTGGAGTTTCATAAATGCTTTTAATGGAATGATGTAACAATCATTATTGTGTATTCCCAAAACAATTTAGGCAACTGAGCATAACTCATCTTTCAACCGAACCATGTCTAATAGGGTTCTGTTTTTCTTCTTGAAAGAGTTGTGACTGGGTTCCATGTTCTATCAAATAGTTCTGGAAATCTCAATTTTTATGTACATTCTACCTCGATCTGATCGAAGTGTCTTAATTGTTTTACCTAACAAGTTTTCATACACCTTGAACTTTTCAAGTGTTTTAGACTTATGATCAAGTTAGGTAAATAAAACCGTACTTTGAATAATCATCAATAAAATCGATGAAATATTCATACCCTTCTCGTGCTATGACATTCATTGGACCATAGAAGTTTGAATGTGTGAGCTCTAAGGTTCTTTGGCTCTTAAGACCTTTTCTTTGTAAAAGATCTTTTGGTTAGATTCACATAATGCTAAAAGGTTGTCTTTTAACTAATTTAGATGACAACTTTTAACCATTCTCAATCATATTAATATTTATGTGACCAAATCTTAATTGCCAAAGATAAGTGTTGAAGTAACCTTTACCTTTTGTTTTTCAGTCGTTTTAAATATCTAAATATTTGAAATGGCCTGCTTTGGTCGATTTTAACATAGAAGTTTTTATAAGAAAAAAAAAAATTAAAAAAACATCTTTTTCTTATGAGCATTTCATTTATGTCAAAAGATACTTATATACAAATGTTCTTACAAAAAATAGATACAAGACTTTTCATTACATTAAGAAGTATATTATCTAATATAATGGATCTACCTTTTGAAAAACAACTTCAATAACTCCCATTGATTTTTCCAAGATAGATTCCTTTATTCACAATCTTGAGAGTCATCTCTTCATCTACGAGCATTCTTCAAAAACTAATTTCCTTGTTTTGCTTTTTCCACTTTCTTTTTCGCAAGGTACTTCGGCCAGTTTCTCTTTCAGTGCCTGTCTTCGTTGCAGTAGAAACACTTTCCTTTATCTGCAACTTTAGCCTAGCCTTTGCGGTCAGTAGGAGCCTTCCACTTCCCTTTACTCTTTTTCATCTAAACACATTTGTTCTTAGAAGAAGAAGAGTAGTCAGATTTTATATTATAAGACGACCCTCTTTTATCTGCAGTGGCAACATTTACCTCTTCTTCCCGTCCCTTAGTTTTCAAGAGGTATTGATAAGTTTATAGCTCATTGAGAAGAGTGGTCAAGTTATATTCTACCTTGTTCATCATTGCATTTTTGTGAAACTATAAGAAGCTCTTCAGAAAAGACTCTATAATAAAACTTACATGACTTTTATCGTCTATGACAGCTTTGTTTACTTTTGCCACATTGAAATAGACCATCATGTCAAGGACATTTTCTCTAACAGAGGCCTCTTCTTTCATATAGAAGTTATAAACGTACTTAATGACATCATGTCTAAGGGAAAAGGACGATTGTCCAAATATCCTCTGCAGAAATTCCATAAGCTCTTTTGCGGTATGCATGTGATCGTGTTTCTTTACCAAAACATCAGATATGCTGGCAAGAATATAGGCTTGGGCTCTATCATTAGCCCTTGTCCACTTGCCATATGCTTCCTGAATAGTTCAGTTTGTGTTTGAGTCGGGGTTAAGAGGACATTCCTCAGTTAAAACGAACCTCGGATCATCTATTACCAGTATTGTATTCAGGTTTGATTTTCCCCATTAAGTTTCTCAAAAGCCAATAACTGTATTAATGAGCTAGTCATCTATGAAAGTATAAACAATCTATTAGTGATTTTCTTTTAAGTCCAATCATGTTTTAGCAAAGTAATAATGTACCCAAATTTTATTATTTTATTTGCAATGATACTTTAGTGAGTTAGAATAGATGCTATCAAGGGGCAGTCAAATACTCCTTCACTGAAGCAAGACATTCTTGACTAAATACTAATTCCAGAATAACTCGTATTTCTATAGTCATTTAGTTACCATTTTCGGTCAAGAACTTACTAACACTTAGTAATTCTCGTAAATGTAACCCTCCATTTCCAGACTTCAAAGGTTAGCCCCAACGATGCTACCGAATTGGAGAGTCAAATTTGAGAATCGACCTAAGAAATCCTATTCATTTATGGAGTTTAAGTTGTTCTGAATCCCATGTTACAACCCTTCGAGGGATAACTGCCGTAGAACGGCTAGTGTATGTCGCATAAAAACGACAAGCAGGTACAACATAGGAATCTCACGGTTCAAACTAATGGAAGAGACTGCAGGATACGTTGACACATATCCTTCACCCACCTACTATGAACTACTTCCCCTATTCACCTTACTATTGACCCGTACAAATACTTCCAAATGGAGGTCACTCCCAGGGTGACACAAAGCCAAGCATGAATCTCACGGTGTGAGCTCTTAGGACATGAGAGCTAAGAACAACATATCGTATATGTTATCAATCTCCCACTGAAATGTTCCATTGTTTTGGGAAAACATTTACTTAGGTATATTCCGACTAATAAGACAACCTAAGTTTTGGTGATTATCCAAGTATAACGTTTATATTTGGATTTTAACCTACGATGTCTAGGTGATAAACTAGTTTTAAAATCTTACAACGCTCACACATGCTCATAAAATCGGGTTAACAATGCTCAATTATTCGGTTATAATCCCCAAGTAGGAGGTGTTCTGTAAACCGTCAACTTAAATACCTCAATCCTTAGACTGGATTATAGACCTGTTGAGTTTGTAATCAAATTTTACAAGATAATGATCTATTTGAACTATTAAAACAAGTTGTTATTTGTTAACCTTAGGTGAGCATACATCTTATCTTTGTTATGGATTTTAAATATCTAATTCAGTTTTTGTAAAAACTATAAAACAATAGACATGTTGAACATCCATATCATTCATTAAGCATTTCGGGATTTAATATAATACTTTATATTAAGCACTTGAAACCCTAAACATGCATACTATATATTATAATTCTCTATAACATACTTTCAATGCAGGGATTTTAAATCTTCATGGCATACTATATGTACATACAAGATTTATTTAATTATAACATACATTCATAATGCATAAATAATTAAACACACACTGATATGGACCAGTTTTGAAATTTCAAGGAAGCAAAAAGCCTAAAATATTCCAATAAAAATTAAAAACTCCTCCAAAAATCTTTAGGCCTTCACGAACCGACTCGAATCGAACCTTCAAATCACCAAAAAAGGTTGAACGACCAAAATGGAGTTGAACCAGACCTCATTGACCTGAACTAGCTGAACTGGTTCACTTGAACCACAAGTCAGGTCGCGCGCATTCAATCTGGGCTGGAATAAACAGCATTGTGACGTTTCACTCCAGGGTTGCAACGCCATGGGCAAATGAAGAACAACGTTGCAACGCTCTGTGGGCAACGTTGCACCGCTGCCTAGTAGCAGCTTCATTCTTGAATTTCTGCAACTGACCTTTCTTGCTTCTTTCTTCAAATACAACCTAATTACAACTCTATTGACTCTATCAAATTTAGAGACTCTTAATCACACATTAAGGGCCACAAACGAAGAAACAAATACAATAACTAACATTTAATTGAATAGAATTTTAATGCGAAAACTGAAATTATCCATATTAGCAACCATTTCATACAACCTATGCAAATAATCCACAAAGCTGAAATTAACATGAATTGAGTGCTTAAATCATGCTCGAATACCGATTACGAGAAAGCATGCAATTAGTAAAAACAAACAAAATCATTAAGTGCTCTAATTCATCAATTTTAGTATTTAAGAAAGCATGTTCACAAGATAAAAGAGAGGGTTTTTGATATACATTTGAAGACCTTCTTCAATCCACAAATTCTACTTCAATCTTGACTCCAAAAGTGTAGTAGACCACCACTTGATCTTCCCTACTATTTTTTCGGATCTTAAATTGAATTGTGTGATTCAAAATGAGCTTAGATTTAAGGAATTTTGGAGATCCCTAATTTTTCTTCTTAAGTTGAAGAACACTTCTTCAACAAAATTTCAGCAGAATTTTCTTTTGCATATACCTCCATCTCAGTTGAATCAACTGAGTTTTATTTACCTTAATTAGTGCAATTAAATTACACAACAAATTGACACCAAATCCACATCAAGTGAGTATATTAAAATGGAACTGTGAGTGTCAAAAGATGAAGAAACCCACTAAATTGGGGTTCTCAAATTTTTAGTTTAAATCCAATTTTCTTTAATTAAATTTTTAGAAATTAGATTAAAACTACAATTGAATTGAATTTTTTAATTTTTCAAAAATTTTAATAATTAATTTTAAATAAAATTAGTTTAAATAATTAATTAAAATAATTTAATATCCAATATTAAATTATTTACACCACCAATTCTACATACATGAATCCCCATTCATATAATTTTAATATTTAAATCATATTTAAATATTATCCAATTCTCCAATTTCGTTTAATTCGAAAATGAAACGTGTAATTATATCGTATATAATTATTAATTCCCTTAATTCAAATTTGAATACTTCCAATTTACTCTTCACTCTATCCTAAGGTTTAATCCGTTTGTGAGCTAGTAAGGAGACCTAATGGACCTATAGATCATGGGCTCCAACGATCCAAGATTAACCAGCTAAATTCTTTAACCCGAATTAACCAACATCCGTTAGCTACCGGATCACCCTACTAAAGTCCAGTAGTTGCACTCCCCTCAATTGTATCCACTCGATAATAACCATAATTAGTAAGTCAACCCTTCACAAGTTGTTTGTAATAACGGTTGGGACAAAAGTTGTTTTACCCCCAAATTCACATCTTGTTCCTTAAGTCCTGAACAGTTAATTTGTGATTCAATCACTAAATCGTGTCCTTCTCGGGCCAATGAGAGGGTGAGGCTCCTTGCTCAAGATCTAGAGTCAGCACTTACGGGAACAACCTCTCAACTATTCCTAAAAGCGAGTAGGAGTGAATTCCATATTGCACTTTATGTCCCAAAAATCTATCCGGTCTTACCCCTAAAATGAAAGGCTTATTGAGTCAGTGCTGTTGAGTCAATCCTCACCTATGCAAATCTAAGGATAATCTCGAATAAACAGGAGTTCATAGCTAGCTCAGGATTAAGGTCAAGTTACGTAGGTCATCGCTTTGAAATAATCAATCTTAAATAGTAAACAAGTAAGAGTGACTTATTTCTAAGATAAAGAATAAGATAAAAAGAAAAAATTAAGAGCTTGGAGAAAATAACAATGGTGGCTTTGAGGATTGCAAAAATATGTAATTGTTGTTTAATTTTGGAGAAGATGTAGAATTTAAGAAGAGAGGGAAATTGGTGAACATCACATTTAATTTGGGTCATTAGATCTTGGAAATGAAAAAAAAAATCAACGGTGAAGATTTTTCTTTTTTGAATCAATTAGACACAAGTAAAAAATAATATTAAATTTCTTTTCTTTAAAACTCAACAAAAAGTAAGAATCCACCATGTGTCCAAAACTACCGTTAGACACAAACATAAAATCAAATCAAATTCATTTTTCTTTTAAAATCATTTTCTTTTTTAAACCAATCCAAAATCTCAAAATCTCAAAAACCCACCACGTGTCTTCCTTCCATGCTACAAGTGGTACCTTTCAATTGGTCCACTTTGATGAGAAAAATTCTGTCATGTTATCAATTTGATATTTTTCCTTTAAGCTTGTTTTGATCATATTTTCTTCATTTGAACTCTTATTTGAGTGATTCAAATTGCATTGGAACCGTTGTTCCGAGCTCTATGTAATGAAAACTTCAAAACACTCAAATTGTTAATAAATAAAAGTATATTTATTACCATCAAAATATTAATTAATTAATTAATTAATTTGAGATTAAGGTTCAAAAGAAGCCAAAAATTAGTCTAAAGTAAGGGTATACATAGTTCGGGTTGGGCCGGGTTGGGAGAATTTTGTGGACCAATCCGAAAATTTGGGTTGGCTAATAATGAATCCTATTAGTTCATTTTTGGAGGGTCAACCCAACCCAACCCAAAATTTTTGGGTTGGGCCGTATTGGGCCACTGCGCTTACCAATTGGTAAATGCTACACGATTGCCTACCAATGCTATACGATCATCTACTAAATGCTATATGATCACTTACCAATTGGCAAATGCTATACGATCGCCTACCAATGCTATACAATTGTCTACTAAATGCTACACGATCGCTGAGTAATAAAATGTTATACGATCGCCTACCCAATGCTATACGATCGCTTACCAAATGCTACACGATCGCTGAGCTCGGCTACACGATCGTTGAATAACAAAATACTAAACGATCGCCTATCCAATGCTATATGATCACCTACTCAATGTTATACGACGGCTTACCAAATGCTACACGATCGCTGAGTAATGCTATACGATCTGCCGGTTTTATGTTTTCATTATATATATATATATATCCGGGTTGGGTCGGGTCTACCCAACCATGAAATTGGGTAACCCGAGACCCAACCCGAATTTAATATGTTTAAAATTTTTTAACCCAATCCAACCCAAAATAAAATCTAACCCAACCGCCCTTGCGATTTGGATTGGGTAGGGTCGGATTACTGGATTTTTTAAACCCCCCTAGTCTAAAGTCAATTTTAATAATATGGAAATATGTTTTAAATCTTTTCTATAACTAATTTTGAGTCGTCAATGACATAAACCTTTACATTTCTATACATTATCTATCACGTTCATTTCCATTTATTATTTCAAGAAGGGGAAAAAAAGCTATTTAGGTTTTCTTTTCTAGCATTTGAAAATTTAAACATTTAGATAAAGATTATCAAAATTGAGAAGGCACAAATAATTTATTTTTGTTCGTATGACATAAATTAAAATTAACTTAATCCTAAAGTTCAACTGTGTTTTGTATAATTTAATTTAAAAATAAGGTTATCTCATCCAATTGCCAAATTGCAACAGAGTATGAATTAATTGTGAGTTGGTAAAGGAGGCCTTAGTCTTCTTCTTTCTTTAATTTCATTTTTTTAATAATATATTAACTAATATAGAAGCTAAGTGATTTTTGTTTAAAACTCTACACTAATTTTTTAAAAAACAAAAACTCTACGGTAACTAAAGCATCTCAAATAATGATGATCACTATTTATTAATTTTAAATTATGATAAGTTTAGCTAATTTGAATCAAACTAAACCAAATTAAAAGTAAAATAAGAACATTTAATTTATATACTTGTTTTTTTTTAAACTAAGAAAATATAAATTTAAAAATAAAGAAAAAGAACTTCCAACACTGAAAACAAATAATGACTCTATAATTGATTTTGTTGTACTTTGCAGCAACGGCAACTGCTCAAACAACTCCATGATAAAGATCAAATTTCTTTTTCAACCTTATACAATTTTGTAATTTCGTATTGTACTAAAATAATAAAGTTTTAAAATTTGAAATATCACTAATATAAATATTATATAGATAATAAACCTTTTAACTTTTTAAGAAAAAAAATATTTATTGACTATGATAATTTAAATAATAAAATTGTTGAAAATATTTTCAAATATAGTGATGTCTATTAAGATAGAGAGTGATTTTGGTATATTTATAAATAAGTTGAGGATAAACGTTTTTATTTGGGTTATTTTGTTGTTTGTTGAAATATTCATAAAAGACGATAAAATTGTGAAATTTGGATAGGCATGGGGGAAAAGAGGAGATTGTATTATTTGTTGGGTCTTCGTCGGTGATAATAACGCTTCTTTTGTAGAAGCTTCCCCACTCCATTTAACCGCTCCCTTCTTTCTCTCTCTCTCTCTCTTCTCCACCTTCCTTTTCTTCTTCGTCTCCAAATTTGCAGATTCATCAGTTATTGTCCACGCCTTTTCTTTTGTTTTCTTCCTCTGGCAGTGTGCGAGAACGACATTTTTCTTCTTCATTTTCTTTTCCATTACAACATTCCATCTCTGCAACTCTGCTTCTTCGTTCGATCCCCCACACCTGTCGCTTTGCTTTTTGTTTTTGTGTTTGTTATTTTCTCTCTGCCCTCTGATTTTCAAAACCCAATTGGTTGATTCTCAATTTTCAACCATTTCTTTCCAAACCCATATGATTCCCCCTGCCATTTCTGACTGAAATTCTCTCTACAACTCTATTGCCCACCATGTGTTCGACAAAATGCCCACCTGGGATTTCACTGTCAAATGATCTTGTCCTCTCAGAGATTTTGCCCATCCAGCCACGTGAATCTTCTGAATTTGAGTTTTGTGTCAGCGGATGCTTTGAGTATGAATCTTCTTCTGCTGATGAGCTCTTCTTCAATGGCGTCATCATTCCCACTCAGAATCATCACAGGTTTGTGCACAGTAAACGAAGCCATCAACATGACAGTCCAATTTTACCTTCCTCACTTCCTCCTCTTCCTCCTGTTGTAGCAACAGAGAATTCAAAGAAAGAGAATACAGAGGAATTAGTTCATGGGGTGAATTCTGAGTTTGAGAAGAAGACTCGGTCCAAATCTTTCTGGGGGTTTCGGAGGAGTAATAGTGTTACATATGACAGTAGAAAGACTTCATTTTGCTCGCTACCACTTTTATCAAGAAGCAATTCTACTGGTTCAGTGCAAAACCCAAAACGAACACCATTGAAGGATGTGAAAAGCCACAATCCTGTTCTGCAGAAACAACATTCAGTTTCAGAAGGCAATTCCAAATCCTCATTTTTTACATCTCCATTTTCAAACTCTGCTGCAAATTCATATTCCAAACTCCAAAAGGCTCAGAAGAAGAACCAGGGAGGGTTTTATGGGAAGGGGAACAATCTCTCTGTGAATCCCATTTTGAATGTACCACCTCCTTACATCACCAAAGAAACTGCAAACATCTTTGGGTTGAGTTCTTTTTTACGTGGAGGCAAAGAAAAGAAGAGCAGAAAGTAATTTTTCTTCTTTTCTTTTTGTTATGCTTTTTGGTAACTGAATTCATTACACAAAGGCTAGATTTCTCAAAGCCTACTTGCCATATGATATGTGAACTGAAAGAGATAAGGTGGATTTTGTTTGGAGGGTGTGGCATTCTCTTGCATATGAACATGTCAAAACCTTGGGAGACAGAGAAACAGCAGCACCTTCCTAAGTTGGCTCTGCCATTCTTGTTCATACTCTCTCTCTCTCTCTCTCTCTCTCTGAAAAGATCATTTTTTTAGTGTCTTTTTTATCTGTGTTTACAGCTAATGATCAAAAACTTTTGATGGGTGTCTTTTTTTGGATGCCTTTTTTCTCCTAAGATGGGACAAGATTGAGTGTGTGAAGCAGATAGGAAATTCAAAATCTAAAGAAAAGCAAGCTGCCTTTTTCTGGTTTTGGTTTGGAGATTTCTCATTTGAAAAATGGCTGGTTTTAGCTTTTAGACACCCAAGAAATTAAAGTTGATCAAATTGGGGTGGGCTATTTTTGAATGATGGTTGTTTGTTCTCTGTTGGTTTGATTTGTGAAAGGTTTTGAAGATGGGACCATTACTCAGGATGCTTACACTGTCATGCAAGAACTGACAAACCTTCCTACCTAAAACTAAACCTACCTTTCTTGTTTTTGAAATATACTTTATGCATCATGGTCTCTCTCCATCTTTTTGCAGCTCATTTAAGGAGGTAGTTGGCCCAAATTTCAAGTGATGGAGTGGGTTAATTTTGCTAACTCATTTGAAGTTCTAATTATAATAGTTGGTTTTCAATTATTATAATCTATCATTCATTATATTATTACTATTCCAAATCCTTCTTTATTATAGTGTTTACTATTTGTTAATATAATAATCACTTATTATAATAACCTCTTAGTATTCTAATCAATTTGTTATAGTTTGTTGCATAGCAAAACTCCTTTTTATTTATATTTTTTAAAACTCTTTAAGATTTTTTTTTATGCGTGTAGTTAAGATGAACTCCAAAAAGATGAATACAGTCAACCCAAAATTGCTCTTCTTTTTCTCACTTCCCATATTTTGGCCTTTACCCATATTTCCGGGATAATGTGGAGCCGTGAACGATTGATTTTTTTATTTTTTTATTTTTTTTTAAATTTTAAAAAACACTATATTCAAATAATGTTGATGTCATTCTTACCCCCAAAGTTTATATTTTTAAATAAATTGCATTTCTGTCTCTATCGTAGGGATATATTATAAACAAAGCCAAGATTTTCTTAATGTCTTCTTAAATTTGATCCTCTTGTTATGGTTGAAATGATGGGGTCTGTCTTCTGGTAAAAAGGTACACGTTTCATGTTTTACCACTTTACCCCAATTTATCATTTCCCTCCACAAACAAGTGAATCTTTTATTCTCCTTTTCAATAGTCCAATAATTGTGTTATGGAAGATCGAACATTCGAATCTTTGATATAATAATTAATGTCTTATTTACTAAATAATGCTCGAATTGACAACTAGTGATAACAAATAACATCTCTTTTGCGATAATTTCATCTTTGTTTGGTCATGTGATTCATGTCTATCATTAAACCTCAAACTTTTTTTTTCTTTTCGAAAAAGTAATATATTATTTTTAATATATATACTATAAAAATGCTAAATTATAAGTCTCAAATGTCCGTCTGACAGATCAAACTACAAGTAGCATACATTAAGTCTTATACTTTTAATTTTATGCCTTCTAGGTCAACCAGTTAAAAAAATCTAATATATAAAAGAAAAAAACTTACTAAACGCTAAATTCAAAATTAAAATAAAAAATTATTAAATTCAAAACTATATTAGATACAAAAACTTATTGGATAACTTTTTAAAGTTATGGAAGCTTTGATATGTAACTAAACCGAGAGAAGGTCATTTTTAGCGAGAAACTAACTATTGTAGTTTTGAGATAGCATTCAGAATAAGTCTTCCACACAACAAAGATGAAGATGCATTTATTGCGTCAAATGCTTTCCAATCTCTACTTCTCTCATTTCTCTTGTTCCATACGGAAAACTTTCTACCTCTTCGAAAATACCATACAACTTCCAGCTGATTTTTTCAGGATTTTTTTTTCCAAAAAGTGTACAAATCACTCGTCTCGTCTCGTAGATGCACTTGTAAGCAAGATGCATTCGAACTGTCTGTCAAAACTGATCTACTTTCTATAAAGTTGAATCCTTTGAACGTTTTTACTTCTATGTTCTATACATCCTTCAAAGTTGAATCCTTTGTATCAGCTCAATTTTAGTTTTTTTTTTTTTTTTTTTTTTTTTTTTTTTTTTTTTTTGTTGCAACATGTAGGAATTTGAAGATTTGGATCTCCGACTTCAGCAGAGAGTACATACCAAATACGATTCAGGGCTATGTTCACTTCTCAAGCTCAAGCTCGAGCTCGGAGGATATCCATAGCCACCTTTTCTTCTATTCATATATTTCTGCAACAGTAAGCTTTAAAGCTTTGCTACCATCTTAAGAATTATTGTATGGTGCAGTGATTTATCTTAATGAAGAGGAGGACAATGAATAATTAGCCAACCAACTAAACAGAATGATTAACAGTAAAGCTAACACCCCTGTTTAACAGCAACATATCCCTACTATTACTTCACAATTAATGGCATCCTCTTAAACTTAACTTTAGAAAACAAAGTCATTATAAATAAACAGTCGAGTCAAGTCACCCATGGTATTAAATTTCTGTCGATATGTTGATATTCCATCAACATTGATATTTCCATTAAACTTATTTTATGCAAAATTTAATTTTATTGAAACTCTCGAGTTTAGGAAGATTTTTATTATTTTTATTTTTGGTTAACAATAGTAGGTGCATTAGCGAAAATTGAATAAAAGGTAAAAATTGTATGTCTAAAGTGTAGAGTCCAATTTGTTAAACTGAAGTCTAAGTTGAAAATTATTATAAATTGACAAGCTTAGGCGTATAAATAGACTTTTTTTTTTCTTCTCCAAAAAAGGAGGAAAAATACAAATTACCTGAAAGCTGCTTCATGGCGGCCAACAAATTGAATCAGGTAACTCCAATGTTGAAGTAGAAGCTGTTGTGATCATGCTGGTGGACTGCAGAAGGTTCGAAAAATAGCTATACAAGAAAGTTCATGCTCGTGCTATTTTGAAATGACTTTTCAAGTACTTAAAAATATAGTGTTAAGTGCAAAAAAAAGTGGTTTTTACGCATGTGGAAAGCATTCGAAACAAGCCGTTCATCTAGCTAATTGAATGATCTCCCAGTGAACTGATATTGATTTTGTTCCCATAAAAAAGACTCGATCTCACTCAAATTGCTGACAAACTGATTAAAGATGGTACTGATAAGATCATTAAAGACCTCTTTCAAAGGGACTACTACAGTTGCTTGAATGAGAGTAAAAGATTTCCTTGTGGAGTAAACTCCTTGAAGAACTTTGTCTAACAACAAGTACCTTATAGAAACTGAAAAATCTACAAACAAATGTACTTGGCTAAAATGATATCTAGGATGAGCAATACTTTGGTGCATCTTGGATTGCACCTATCTCTTTACAATTTACCTCAACCACATAGCAGAAAAAACTCGGAAAAGAAAAAGATGAGTTTGCCACCTGACAAACTGTGGTTGGACTATTAAATGAATTGAAAAAAAAAAAAAAAAAAATATGGGTGCAACCCAAAACACACCCCAGTATTTTTCATCTAGGAGGCAACAATGTGTACCAACTATTCCTCCCCCACCCCCAAATAAAGATAAGAAGGAGAAAAGGGAATGTATTATGCACTTTATGAAGCACCAGGATGCAAGCAAGAAATGAAAATAGAACAACTCAGAAATCAAGAATGTCAATTTTTAAAGAAAAGCGATGCAGCAATGAACATTCTTTATGCTTCACACAGAAATGCATATATGGAAAGAAAAAATAACGATAAATTAAGGAACTCCATTGCTCTTGGAAATTAGTTTCCTTCCATTGAAAAAAATGGCTTTACCTTTCATGTCAGGCTTTTAAAGCCACCACCAAAGCAATTGACAAAGAATACATAAAGGGTTCACTTCTCATAATAAAATAGAGTGCAACAATGTAGGTAATATGTACTTAATAGAAATTTTCTCCCATTGAATAGAGGTAAAGTTTACCTTACCCAATAACCAAATATGCCTTGCATTGCATAGCATTTCAGATAGTTAAGAGTTATACAGTGAGCAGAACAACTAAGAAACTTGGCAAACAAAATTTACAATTACTTCAACATTTATTTTGCTAATTATTTACACATCCTGTTTTTTGGCATTATTGTAACAGAAACTGAGAATATGTTACCACAACAGCAAAATGATTTCATGATCTCACCTGCATATCCAATTCCCAAATGGGAATTCACAGAAAGCAATGGAACCTTTCAAGCTTCAGGAACATCATCAACTTTATATGAATCTAGAGTAATTTCAGTCAGTAGCAGCCCAGGAAAAAGTGCCTACAAAATTATGAGTAAAATCAATAACCATTCAAACCCCATGATAAAAAAAAAAAAAATGAAACAATTCAGAAGAACAATGGAAAGAAATTCCAAATTCATACATCCATTTGCTTTTGTACAGCTCTTGGCCTCTTCTTTGGTCTCCTCGGTAGTCTACCAACCAGCACCGCAAAGTCCTCTTCAAGCTCTTCTTTCG
Organism: Benincasa hispida; assembly: GCF_009727055.1. Classification (NCBI taxonomy): domain Eukaryota; kingdom Viridiplantae; phylum Streptophyta; class Magnoliopsida; order Cucurbitales; family Cucurbitaceae; genus Benincasa; species Benincasa hispida. Next base: position 87,736,488 of record NC_052349.1, on the reverse strand, counting down.
ACAACGAGACAAATAACGCAGTTCGATTCTTCTCCTTCTTGTTCATCATAGCCTTGGTTGAAGATGAACCCAATTCCGGATTCTTCTCTTCTTGAGGAGCCTTACATGCTGCTCTGCGAGTCCTCAAATTCCACGGCCGAGCCGCAGCGGATTCATCCTCGCCCCCTTCATCAGCAATTGAAAACTTGATTCTCTTCGATTCCTCCCTAATATCGAGCATGATCTTCTCTCGCATGATTTCGATGGAACTGCTTCGATCGTTGGTTGGTTTCTGTTTGGAATGATTTGGGTTCATCGGAGAAGAAAGCTTGGTGAAGTTCACGGGCTTAGAATTGATGGGTCTGGCCCGGAATTGATAGGATTTCGATTGGCGTTGAATAGAAGGATGATCAAGGGTAGAAGGGCTGGAGTTAGAAGAAACCTTCATACACTTGAGGAATCTCTGAGAACCCCATTTGAGATACGGCAAGGAGAAGTTGTGAAGTGGGTTTGATCTATCAGGCGGCATAGCCATGAGCTTGATTTGGAGCTTGCTAAGCTACGATAATTCTGTGAAAAATAGAGGAGCCCTTGAATTGAAGAACCTTGTTAGTGAAGTTAGGAGGCGAGAATCGCAATTGGGGTTGAGAAAAGCTTGAGGTCATGGAAATGGCGGAAAGAATTGCTTAAAGAATGAAAGGGAGAGAGGAGAAGAGGTGGGTCGGTTAAAAGAAACGGGCAAAGGCTTTGGGTGTGGCTGAGAGTAAAATGTTGGCAATGCCATTACTCACACAAGCTTTTCTTTTTTCGGGGGAAAAAGATGTAACATGTGGCTCCTAACGGTATGCAAAACTTCAAAACTTCACACGCCAAAGTGAAATTTTATATTGTACTCCCACTCTTCAAATAAATTTCATCCCCAAATATATATATAACTCTAATCAAATTAATTAAAAAACACCAGTGGTCCCTAAATTTTCATGAAAATTTAGTATATAAACTTTGGTTTGTAATAATTTAGTCTCTATAATTTCAATTTTGTAACATTTTAGTCCCTAAACTTTAATATGTAACCATTTGATTTTTATACTTTTAATTTTGTAACAATTTAGTTTTTAACGTAAAAAAAATATTATCAAAATTAGATCTCAACTTTAATTATTTTATGAGTCTCTAATTATTTGTTAGTTTATTTAAACAAGAAATCTCATTAAATGTTAATGCTAATTTTTAAAATATAAGGACTAAATTGTTACATAATAAAGTTTAGGGATTAAATTATTAAAAAAAAATTGAAAGTTTAAGGACTAAATTGTTACAAACCAAAGTCTAGGGACTAAATGGTTACTTTTATAAAAGTCTAGGGACTAAAAATGATTTTTAACCTATAAAATTTATCTCAGTATTACAAATATTTATTATTATTTTTTATTTATAAATATGTAGAGTGAAGGAATAAAAAGTTTTAATGCTAGGGTTGGTAGTTAAGCTTTATGATGGTTGACACATATATTTACTTGAATTGATTTTTTAATTTTTACAGAAATACCATTCTAAAATTTTCGTTCAAAGAATTGGTAAAAATAATAAACATTTCTATGTGGGTACAGCGAATTATCAAGTTTTTTTTTTTTTAAGGAAAAACAAATGTGTGACATGAAATAAATAGTATTAGATAGAAAAGGTTCTTGAAATACTATTTTAAAAATCAATCTATTGGTTCATTTTTTTAATGTATATGATTGAAAAACAATTCTTAAACAAATTATAATTTAAATAATTTGTAAATATGAAACTTTTTAAATTCTCGAGTCATTCATTGATATACCATTTATATAGTTTATAGGTAATAGATTACTGTCTTCGATAGATCATTTTAATAGTCTATCACTAACAAACTATTTTTATGTGCATCATTGATAAACCATTTCTACCTTTATCACTTATAGATGTATATAACATTATGTCAATTGTTGATTAACAAAATTATATATCTTATCGATAGCCTATTAATATTTCCATTTGCGATAGCTTTCTATCATTGATAGATTAATTTTCGTGCATATTAACAACCATTTTTACATGTTTGGCAATTTTTTTTTATTACTATCACTGATAGAACATTTTCATTTCTATCCATTATATATCTATTAATGATACAAATGATATATATTTATTATTGATATTTATCTATCAATTATATACATAACAAAAAATGACATGTTAGTGATACATTTTTATTAGTAATTTATTGTTATTTGATATCAATTTTTTTGTTGTTAATATTAAGTTTACTATTATTATGTTTTGATCTTTGGTATAATATATTGATGAATGATGATACGTAAACAACCACTAAAATAAAGAAAAATGGATCAATATCATTGATATAACATTTTTAATCCTTGACATTATAGATGTTGAAGAAACAAAAGAAACAGAGAATCACTTTGAAGAAATTTTTATTAAAAAGGTACAAAGAAGTACACTTTTGAGAGAATATTTTTTCACTGTCTCAAGACACACTCACTCACTTTTCACTCTAAGTTTTTCTAACTTTCTTGCTTTACTTGGTTCACATATGGATAGCAGTAAAGAATGGGGCTTGAAACTAGGTTTAAAGAAAGGTTAAAAGATATATTTACCGCTAGGCTTAACTACCATGGTAGTTTGTAATACATATAATACATAAAAACATAAAGTTGAGGGGGCTCAAGCCCCTTAGACCTTGACTAAATCCGCCCCTACACATGGGACCACACCTCATATTTATAGGCATGAAATTCTTGAAGTCCAAGTAAAAAGATTTTTTAGGTTGTTCTTGGATTGTAAATAATCTAGTTATTTTTTTTATTTATCTTAATCTAAAGGAATTCTCCTTGAATTTAAAGAAAGCATGCGACTAGATGTGTACATAACGCAACCCAAATGACCAAAATAAAGTTTCCAACCCAACCTTTAAAATTCGGGTTTGGTTGGGTTGGATTGTCAGGTTATAACTTATTATTTTTATTTTTAATGAAAAATATATAAATTTATATACAACACATGACTAATAAATAAGATATCATAAAATTAAAATGCTAAATACCAAATATCTATGATATTTACTATAAACTTTGGACAAGACAAATATCATAATAATTTTAAAAAATAAATATTAAAAATTCACAAATTAATCAATACAAAGTAATCAAACTTTAAACAAAGAGTAATATATATANTGGGTCAACCCAATTTTCTTTGTTGGCCAACCCACAACCCAACCCAACTCAGCTCAACCCAAGAACAAAACTAACCTAACCCAACCCTTACATTTTGAATTGGATAGTCCGGATTGTTCGGGTTGTCGGATTATTTGAACACCCCTACCTAGGACACTTGTAGATCTTTACTTTTATGTTATATTTACAATTTACATATTTCAACATAATTCTAGAAAATCCTAATTTACATATTTATATCATTTTGTTGATACTTCAAGAACTTTCTAGATTAGTTAGTGTTGCTTTATATTTTGATAGTATATTGGCAATAGAATAAATAGCAAATGAACATATTAACTACTACAAATTGAAAATGAAAGTTAATGTCATTGATGTGTGTCTGTGCTATTTCCCGTCATTGGTAAGGTATATAAATATAAGTAATCGATCTAACAGTAAATAATTAAAAAATCGAAAGATAAAATTTCAATATCATTGATGTAGCTGTTATGAAAATTGAGGAGCACAATGGAAATACGAATATGAAAAATATAATATAATAGTATTTTTATAGAATAATAATAAATCAATAAAAACTAAAATTATAAAATAAAATAACTAAAACATAAAATAACTAAAATCATGAAATTGGATAATATGGAAATTAGTGAAAATAGAATTCTCACCAATGTAAGTGTGTTCTTAAGATCTACCAAATGTCACTATTTATAGGCAAGGTGACAAGTAGGATGTGGACTTACATAGACACCAAACATGAATAACTACATGGCACATGGACAACATGAATGGTGTGATACATGACCTTTGGATACTAAGCAATGGGTATCTATTTTCTATTATAATATTCATAATACTCCCCCTTAGATGTCCATATATATATATATATATATATGAAATATGTCTCATTAAAACCTTACTAGAAAAAACCCAATGGGAAAAATCCTAGTGAAGGAAAAATAGTACATATTTCATATAATACATACTCCTAAAAAAATACAATATATTTACTCCCCTCATGAAAATATCACTTAATATCTCTGAGTCGCCACATTCCAATATTGTGCACCAATGTTTCAAAAGTTGCAGTTGGTAATGTCTTTGAAAATAAGTTCGAACAAATTTGTTGTACAGTGATGTCGTCATTTTCTTCAAGATCATGAGTATGAAAAACTTCGATGAAATATGCTTTGTTCTATTTCCTTAATATATCCTCATTTGATTTGGGTTATGCAAGTTGTGTTGTCTTCGTATAATATTGTTAGAAAGTTTTTATTAGAAGACAAGTCATACGTTTCACGAATGTGCTGAGTCATTGACCTTAGCCATATACATTCTCAACTAACCTTGTGAATTGCAAGAATTCAGCATGATTTGAGGAAGTGGCTGTTATAGTCTGTTTCAAAAATCGCCATGATATAGCAGTTCCTCCACATGTGAACAGATAACCTGTTTGAGATCTAGTTTTATGTTAATCAAATAAATATCCAGAATTTACATAACCAACTAGATCAAAATTTGATTTATTTGAATAAAACAAACTCATATTCATTGTTTCTCGGAGATAATGGAATATATGTTTAATTCTGTTCCAATATCTTTTTATAGGGGAAGAACTATGTCTAGCTAATAAATTTATTGAAAATGCAAGATCTGGTTTTGTATTATTAGCAAGATACATAAGTGCACTAATTGCACTAAGATATGGTACTTCAGAACCAATAAGTTCTTCATTATCTTCTCGAGGTCAAAATATATCTTTCTTTATATCCAATGAACGGACTCTCATTGGAATATTTAATGGATGTGTTTTGTCCATATAAAATCTTTTCAAAAAAATTTCTGTATAAGTTGACTGATGAATAAATATTCTATCTACTAAATACTCAATTTGCAAACCAATGCAAAATTTTGTTTTTCCGAGATCTTTCATCTCGAATTCTTTCTTAAGATATTCCATTGTCTTTGATAGCTCTTCAGGAGTTCCAATTATATTCAAGTCATCAACATATACAGTTATAATAGCAAATCATGATTGTGATTTTTTTATAAAAACACACGAACATATTGGATTATTTTGATATCCTTCTTTCAATAAGTATCCATTCAGGCGATTGTACCACATTCGTCCTGATTGTTTCAATCCATATAGTGATATCTGTAACTTTATTGAATACCATTCCAGAGAATTTGATGTATATGTTTCAGGTACCTTAAATCCTTCTGGGATTTTCATATAAATATCATTATCAAGAGATCTATATAAATATGCTGCAACTACATCCATAAGAAGTATATCCAAACTTTTATACACAGTCAAGCCAATTAAATATCTTAATGTAATTGTATTCACCACCGAAGAATACGTCTCCTCAAAATCAATACCAGATCTTTGTGAAAAACCTTGTGCAACTAGTCTTGCTTTATATCTTGTGACCTCAATATTTTCATTTCTTTTCCTCACAAATACCCATCTGTATCCTACAAGTTTAACATCTTCTGATGTTCGGACTACAGATCCAAAAACCTGACATTTTGAAAGTAAGTTTAATTCTGCCTTGATTGCTTCTTTCCACTGAAGTCAATCTTTTCTATGTCGACATTCTTTAACAGATTTTGGTTCAGGATTCTTATTTTCAGATATAATATCAAGAGCAACATTATACGCAAAAATATTGTCAATAATTACATTAGTTCGATTGCATCTTTTTTTGTCATGACATAGTTTATTGAAATTTCATTATTATCTTTAGGTATTTCACCTTCCTCACTAGTCATGTCGAGGATTTCTTTATGGGTATTTACATCCTCAACCAAGTCTTTTTCACTATTAATTATTTTTCGTTTTCAAGAATTTTTATCTTTGGAACCCACTTGTCTACCACGCTTCTAACGAGTTTCATACTCATTAGTCACAACTTGTTATGTTGGGATATCAATTTTTTATGGAATATTTGCAGCTGATATATGTCACTTAGTTACTTTCTTTGCATCTATAAATGCATCTGCTAATTGATTTGCTATATTTTGAAAAATGAATTATTTTCTGAACTTCAAGTTCACATTGATCTGTACGGGGATCTAAATGAGACAATAACGATGCATTCCATTCTTTTTCCAACTTCTAGAACATATTCTGCACATCCAAAAATTCTCAGATGGAAAATATTTGGTTCATGATCATAAGATAATTGTAATGGCGAGTACTTATGATAAGTTACTAGCTTAATGCATACAGGTGACATGCATGCAAAATAGCATATCTCTATACAGATGAAGGAAGTTTAGCTTTCATAAGTAACGGTCTTGCAATTAATTGCAAACGTTTTATAAATGATTTTGCTAAACCATTTTGTGTATGAACATGAGCTACAAGATGTTCAACACTTATCCCAATTGACAAACAATAATTATCAAAAGTTTGGAATGTAAACTCACCATCATTATCAAGACAAATGGTCTTAATTGTATAATCAAAAAATTGTGCTCTTAACTTAATTATTTGAGCAAATAATCTTGTAATGCAAGATTTCGACTTGATAATAAGCATATGTGTGACCATCTGCTGGATGCATCTATTAATACCATAAAATATCTAAATGGTCCACTTGGTGGGTTAATGGGTCCACATATATCACCATGAATTCGTTCTAAAAATATAGGTGATTCAGTCCCCATTTTAGCTGGTGATAGTCTAATTATCAATTTTCCTTGAGAGCAAAACATCACATGATAATTCATTTTAGATTGAAGAATCTTCTAGTTCTTCTATGGGTGTCCATTTGAATCCTCAATAATTCTCCTCATCATTATAGATTCTGGATGACCCAATCAGTCATGCCAAATTGTAAATATATTTGGATTCATGAACTTCAGGTTCATTGTTGCATATATTTCAATTACTCATATATGAGTATAATATAATTCAGAAGATAAAGCAGACAACTCTTTCAATATATGTTTTTTGTTTGAGACCGTAGATATGATATATAGATATTCCATATTATTCTTATTATGAGTCTCAATATGATAACCATTGCAACGTATATCTTAAATACTTTGAAAATTTCTCTTTGATTGACTAGAGAACAATGCATTGTCAATTGTAAATTTTGTTCCTCTAGGCAAAATAATATTTGTTTTTCCAAAACATTCGATCAAGTTTGCAGAATATGATATTGTATTTATTTTTGCTTTCAGTATTGTCAATTTGGAAAAGTATTTTTTATTTGTAAGTATTGTATGTGTAGTTGCACTGTCTACCAAACATAGATCTTCTTTGCTCATTTTTGAAACACCTAACATATTAAAATGATCTTGTTTCTTCATTAAAAGAAAATAATTACAATAAAAAAAAAACTTAAAATATACAAAAGTTACTAATTAGAACATGAAGATAAGATAAAATAAAACAACAACATTAAGTCTAGATATTCTCAAAGTAAAAAAAAATACTTGATGTGCCACCAATTGTATCAATCTTCTCTTCAGGAGATTCAAAGAGGTCCGTCACATCCAAATTTATCATATGGGATTTGTCAAATATGTCATTATCCTGGTATGCAAAATTTGCTTTTAACATTTTTCTCTTTTTCCTCCAAGACTTGATAGAGGTCAACTAAGTGTTTTGACGTACGACAGGTACGTGATCAATGCCCAGTCATTCCGCATTGAAAGCATTTATTTTCAACACTCTTTGAACTTTTATCTTGTGAGGCTTTTCTTTTGTGATCATCATTTTGTGTGATCATTTTGAAATTTAAATGATTAAAATGACCACCACGAAAATAATACTTATTTCTTCGTCTGCCACTATCACAACCTCGATCGCGACCACAATTATTATTAAAATTCATAGCATTCAGCATTCACTTCCGGGAATGGTGTTGTTTCGGTTGGTCGAGATTCATGATTTTTCATCAATAACTCATTATTTTGTTCAGCCACGAGAAGACATGAAATTAATTCAGAATACTGTTTAAAACCTTTTTCTCGATATTGCTGTTGCAGGAGCATATTTGAGACATGAATGTAAAAAATGTTTTCTCTAACATATCAGAATCAGTAATTTTCTCTCACATAACAACAATTTTGAACTAATTTTAAATAATGCAGAGTTGTAATCACTTACTGATTTGAAATCTTGTAACCTCAAATGCATCCACTTATAACAAGCTTTAGGAAGAATAACTGTTTTTTTATGATCATACCTCTCTTTTCAATCTTTCCACAAGATATAGAGATCTTTTATTGTAAGATACTCTATTTTCAATCCCTCATGGAAACGATGACGATAGTTTTCGCTTTGTCCTTATTAGATGTCATATTTCCTTCTTTATCTGTTTCTCCCAAGTTCATAACATCCAGGTGAATTTCGACATTGAGCACCCATGATAAATATGATAACGAAGGAAAATCATAGCTTTCACTTTGTCTTTATTAGATGTCTTATTTCCTTCTTTAATTGTTTCTCCCAAGCTTATAACATCTAGGTGAATTTCGACATCAAGCACCCATGATAAATAACTATTGTCATTAATGTCAAGGGTTGTGAATTCTAATTTTGTAAGGTTTGTCATGGCAACACTTCACAAAATATTATATTTATATTAGAAATTTAATATGTACTAAATATGCAAAATAACATTTAATTTCTTAATTATAATGAAGAGGGAAAAACCGACATACCTTTAGGACCTACCTTTAACGGAGAAAATGATAGGAGCTCGTGTTGATAACGTGTTATAAAAAATTGAGGAACACAACGGGAATATAGATATGAAAAATATAACATAATAATATTTTTATATAATAATAATAAATAAATAAAAACTAAAATTATAAAATAAATAATTAAAACATAAAATAACCAAAACCATGAAATTCGATAATATGGAAATTAGTGGAAGTAGAATTATCATCAATGTAAGTATTTTTAAGATCCACCAAATGCTACTATTTATAAACAAAATGACTAGTAGGATGTGAACTTAATGGACACCAAACATGAATAACTACATGGCACATGAATAACGTAAATGGTGACACATGACCTTAGGACACTAAGCAATGGACATCTATTTTCTATTATAATATTCATAATAGTAGCATTTTTATTTTATTGATAATGTTCACCCATAATAAACATAAAAAAAGATGAACAGGCAATAAATCACATAAAAATAAATGAAGTAGAATAACACCATTCTTATATGTCAATTTAATATCCTTTTGATGTAATATACTGATAGTAAACATAGTGTTAAACGAGCCTGCAAACAATCAATAATGAACTTCTATCACTAATAGACGTCAATTGGTGATATAGAAGTCTATTAGATAAGTCCATCAAAGATAAACCTCAATTAATGATAAGTCTACCAAACAAATTCATCAAAGATAAATCTAGATAAACTCAGTCATTAGTAGGTCTATTAATGATAAGACCTCGACTAGTGATAAGTACTAATAAAAGTTAAAATCGTACCATATTTGTAAATAATTTTGAACTGGACTAGATTTACTCTTCTTTCATGTTAGATTCTCATATATGACCCCTACTAAAGAAAGGGGGGAAAATTCAAATTTTAAATTTGTGCTAAATTTTCAAATTTAAAAAATCATTACTAGATTTATAAATCTCCTTGTGTTATTTTGCTACCGTTTATAATTTACCTTATTAAAATTAAAAACCAAATAATTATTAAACCAAATTCCCGAGTTTGACTAAAAAATCAAAACATTAACGAAGATAAAAAAATAAAAAATAAAAATAAATAAATAAAACTATTATAAAGAAGTAAGAGGAGGAGGAAAAATAAAAGATAATTAAATAATTAAAAAAAACCCAAGTAATTTGGGCAAATTAGTAATACCCAAAAAAAATATATATATATAGAGAGAGAGAGAGAGAGGATAAATAAATGAAATAAAACCCTCTGAGGGACTACAGAGAGTTTGAGTCAATTGAGGTGGGACGCTGGTGTGACTCAACATGAATTTGGTACAGTTAGTCCCACGACGACACAAATCTATTTATGGAAAAAGATAACTCGCATTGAGCATTTAGCAATTAAACATATTCCGCCGAAGAACTCATTATCTATAATAATCTATAAATGTATAAGAATTAAACGAAAAGCAAAGCAACAAACAAAAACTGTCGAGGAACTACCGATTTCAACCCAGAATCTAACCACCACATATGAACCTGATACTCTTAACACATAGACAATGATGTTGTTCTATGAATATTGAATTTTCAAAGTAAATTCAATTTTACAGTTCGGATGATGAATCTTGAAGCCATATAAAAAGGACATCTACATAGAGACCGATATGAACAACGTGTTGTGTGTATATTAGATGTAACAAAAAACCAGTTTCCTGGTGGAGAGGGATCGACATCAATATGTACAAATGAAAGCAATAAAAAGGCGTGAATATATACTTTTTGTCACCGTAAAAGAAATCTCTCACTAATTGGAAGCGGGGCAATCAGCAGATGTGCTATCATTCTTGATCACCCGAGTGTTGTATGATCCACAAAACCCACATTTATGATATAGCCAATGGAACCGCGATGTGCCTTTCCGCTCACAGTCATTGCACAATATGTCCTGGATTCCAATTCATCATTACACTACTTGTACCTTAACATAAATCTCAAATAATATCAATATCATAAAAATTACTAAGCTATAAGTTTTTTCTTTAACCCCCAAATTAAAATGGGTTGTATTTAAATATAGAAAAATAAATCAAAATATTTACAAAATACAACAAAATTTTAGAACTATCAATGATAGACGTTGATCGACGCTGATAGACAATCGACACTGATAGAGTGTCTATCAGCGTCTATCATTGATAGTTCTAAAATTTTGTTGTATCTTGTAAATATTTTCAAGAGTATTACCATTTGAAATAATTTCCCAATTAAAATTCTCCAACTCCTCTGTCAAATATTTCTTTCCGCAATAGCAGCATTATTAGTAACCAGTAACTGAAAAATGGTAGGTAATTTTTTTTTCTTTTTTTTTTTTCCTAATATAGACAAGAACATAATTCAACTGGTATAAACTTGTATTATCAACCTCAAGGTATGAGGTTTTGATCAGCCCGCCTAACAGAAATAAAAAAATAAAAATAAAAATTTGGAACCTCTGGCTTTGAAACCTTTTAAAATTGCTATATTTGATCAAAGCATCGCCTTGATATAATTCACCGATGCGATTAGCTTTAAGAAAACTAAGTACCTCCTAGGAAGAGCACAGTTAGCTTAATTGGAATGAAACTAAAATTTCAAAACTATAATGAGATTTACTCAGTCAAAAGTAAAAGGGTTTAAAAGTGAACAACTTTCTTCATTTTTGCTTGTGGGTTTGTTGTTTGTGTCGGGAGCAAGGAAGAATTCGTGGTTTTATTTTTCGTGCAATGATGTAGTCACATAGTCGAGTAAGAACAATAAAGCCACAAAGCTCTCTCAAACCAATTCCAAACAGAGAAGAAATAACAGAATGTACCTGGCAACGATCCCTGTACTCTTCCGGCAGCTCCTCAGCAGCCAACAAGGCGTCAAGCATGCCAAAATAAACCTGAGCATGTGCGGCAAAACAATATGAAAATCTTATTCAATTTTTCTTTATATGGACTTACGTGTAAATGACAACATAAAAGCAAGATGTTAAAAGTCTCCATCTCAGACATCAACGCAAGTTAAACAAACTTGACACGTAAAAGAAAAAACTAGTCAAACCCCCAAACCGAATAAAATGTGAGAAATTTATGAACAGAGGAAACCACATTACAAGTTTGTTTCTCCTAACCTTACACAAGAAATGTCTTCTTAAAATCTTTACTTGCAGTAGATCAATCAGCGAACAAAACCAAAAACTGTGGGCATCTTTGCCGCTTTAAATTGGGAAGCTCTTACATATTTCAAGATTTAGCCACGGGGCTGCGGTGATGTCCTATCACCTTACCCTCCCTTTTGCAGATATTCGTTGGTTCAATAAACAGTCTCAGTGTTCACTAAAAGAAGAACTAAATGTGAATATCTCCTTAGCTTGTGATTACACTGTTATTTATCCGTGTTTTCTGGCAAACAACATCATAATACTTTACATGATATTAAGTGGAGTGATGCGACACTTCACAGAATAAAATCAAATACTGACCATTTTTCAGATCAAAACTCTAGAGATAGTGAGCTGCGGCAAAAGATATGGTGGTGCGAAGTGAAAGTTGGAAAAAGGTGATGTTTGTAAGAATTGAAAAGTTGAGGTGTCCAGAAATTGGAAGGAATTGATATTAATTTCAAACTTCAATCAACGTTTTCAACAACTATTACTCTATCTGCTCTTTACAGAATTACCCGAACTAAAAATAACCTCTCTTTAAGGATTTCATCCTTGCACAAAGTTAAGTGGTTTAAGCGCACCCCAAAATTTAAAAAAATTGGAAGAGAGNAAAAAAATGTGAGACAAAAAAAACACAATAAATCAATAAAAATAAATGAAAATTCCCTTACCGCCATATCTCCCAAGGACTTGCTACAAATAGGACAGGTATAATGGCTGCAAGTGTAAGCCTACAAACGCCAAACATCAATATTCCAAACTCATTTTACAGAAGACCACACCAACATAACCAAAGTTCATTTAAATATCCAGGATCCATAAGAAAATAATTCAAACCTGAAAGCAAGCTGAATGCATGTAATGACCACAGGGTAGAGGTCGGACTGTTGCACTGGATGTAAATAAGAAATCACAACAGATGGGACAATTCGTTTCTAAACTTTTCTCCAGGCACTTATGGCTCTCCAGCTTTATCCCAAGACAACAATTGCAAATCATGCAATGGAAAAAATCAATTCCAAGACCCTTCCCAACACGGCATAAGTTGCAAAATGGGCAATGATACACGGCCCTGGAGCACAATTGTGACGATGAGAATTCATCAGTAAAATTTTAGGAATTTATAATTAACATAAAGAGAGTAGTATACTTTTAAGAAAGTAGAAAGAGAAAAAAAGATCTAGCTAGATCCATGTTCTTCTAAAAACACTTTATTAGAAAACTAAATAAGAAATGAAATTCTTTGATGAAATGAAACTACAAGGCAAGAGTCAACAAAACTGTATGAGTTAAAGAATTTCCATTGGTACAATCCGATGAAAGAGGATATAGCCACAAAAGACATCATGTAAGGCAGTCAACAATTTCACAGGACTCCCATCAGTTGAATCAACGGTGAAATTAGTAACCTACGTTAGCTTTCTGAAAAATTGTGGTTAGGTGGGAGCTCCGGCTACTTTAGTGGGTGCTAATATTTTAAGCTTAGTTGAGTTTGGTCATTTTGGTACTAGATAAGACCTTTCTTAGGTTAGTCTTGTTTGATTAGAATTGAGTATCTTTGTACCTATGTTTGAATATAATGTCCGTACGATTTTGATTGTTCTGTCATCTAAATTTTGGGTGATTTCCTGACTCCTGTCAATAGGCTTTTTCTTTTTCTTTTTCTTTTTCTTTTTTTTTTTTTTTTTAATATATAACTGGGAGTTGGAGCTTTGCTTCCTTATACCTGGGGGCACCCACACCCGCCCAGAGAGACATCAAGGACTTTGGGTATTAAGCTCGCCCACCCGTCCGAATCTGGGACCTTTTAAGCCGGTATGACAGAGGGACCCCAAGCCCTTGCCAATGGAGCCGCCTCTTAGGGCGGTTGATAGGCATTTTACTTTAGCCAAAACTCTTCAAGTTAAAAACTGCTCACTCAACTACCTACTGAGTAAAAGAGATTAGTTTCTCCTTCATTTTTTCACAAATGTCAGCAACCAAGAATTTTATCCACAAACATTTTAGTCGGCTAAGAACTGCCTATTTGTCAGCCACGTACGAAGGCTATCGAGAACATATGCAAAGGATATACAAGAACATATAGGAAGACAGCCCCAAAGAAAAGCCCAAACCAACAAAAAATAGTCTCAAATCTAAAAGAATAACATCTAACCGATAATACAAGAGGCCTTAGACATCCACCACTCATAAGGAGGTATTGAACCTAAAATTTTCTCAAGTAACATCCCAACAAGCTATACCTTTCTGCCCTGCTAAGAACTATTGTAAGATAGTCTTTTAATCCCAAATTCTACGTATCCCTAATTAGTCTTTTAATCCCAAATTCTACGTATCCCTAATATAATCCCACTTCATCTAGGCATTAAAGTAGGATTATGAATCTGAGTTCAGTGACCATTTATCAACCCCTTTGCAGCATGCAAGTATATGAATGGGGAAAAAACGATGAATCCAATTTTGAGAATGGAAAATTTTATGAAATATTAACAATCAAAGAAATCATTTGTATCTTTTCAAAAAAAAAAAAAAAAAAAGAAGAAGAAGAAGAAGAAACAAAAAAAAAAACAAAAACAAAAACAAAAATAAAACCAAAAAACACACGCACCCACACAATCAGTTGTATCTGATATTATGTGCAAAATTGTTAATATGAACATTATTTGTTAGCTATCTTGCTTGACAATATCACTTCCCCTGAGGTCTTATCAAGCCACATGTATAATATCATAAACCTTAAAATGATAAAAGTATCAGAGTTTGCACCTTTCATCATCAAAAAATTTGCAAATATTGCAATAGTATTTCGCCATTGACAATCCATTGCAAGAAGGTGTTGTACATATTGGCCCAACTGGTTGAATTGTTAGACAGTTCATGCACATCATCTCTGATGTTGCTTTCCTAAAAACATGGGACTAAATATCAGAGGGGCAAAATACCAATTGAATGTGATTTAAATCCTGAAATAATAATACCTGTCCATTGAGTGATCGCTGACATTGTCATGACAGAATCGACAGGTAAATAACTTCCCACAGCAAGCAGCAAGAAGCTTGCAGTTTCTTTTGTAATGTTCACACCCAAACACATTTTTCTCAGCACAGCGAAAAGATGCTGTTCGTCCTGCTACATCTTCACCATTGGAATTATCTTCAACATTTGTTTGAGGTAATTTCTGCTGTGCAGCAATCCAGCGACTAATTCAAAAGAATAGCATAAATCAACTTTACCTTCATCAGCATAGTAACACAGTATAGGAACATGTACTATTCAATTTGGAGTAAGATAAACATAGTTGACAAAACGCTTAAGATAAAATATTATATCAAACCATACCTGGTCATAAGATTCTGCACGAGATATGCTTTTCTCCTTGGATCAAGAGTCGAATCCTGATAAACCTTTCTGATTTCTGATTCAAGTTCATTTTGGTTCATGCGAAAAATATCTTTCCAACCAGGCTTGAACATTTGATCATTCTGATCCAAGCTCTCAATGAGCCCAGAATCTGGAAGGGGAAAGAGAGAGATAGGTGATATATATTTTTCTTCATTACTAAACAATTGAGGAATTGTCTAAATAAGTGTGAGAGCAATAGAATATTCCACAAACCTTTTCCGGCAACACATGCTTCTGATGTTTCACCATTTAAAGTAGACGACGCAGTCCCTCTCCAACATTCATTGAGCCATTCATTGAACATGGTGTTTTTTGTGGCTTGCTTCCATGTATCCATCATAGTATTCTGTTCGTCCTGAGTAAGTGCTGCTGTTACCCATGGCAACATTGACTGGAGAACTTCAGCACCTGTGGTTCCAATGATACGGCCAACTATTTTGTCTTGCTCTTCTATGGAGAAGTGTTTCCCAAACAGCGGCCAAAGTTCAAGTTCTTCCCTAAATATATGCTGATCCAGAGTGACTCTTATAGATTTGCACATTCCTTGAAGCTTTGTAGCAAGCTCGTTGTATTTTCTGTTACAATCCTTCCCCACCACATTAACAGACCCAACAATACTTCTGGAAAAACTCTCATCCAACGGAACCTCATGCAAACTTTCATGGAGGAGTGAAATCTCAGAGAGAACACATGAAATGTCCTCAAATAATTTTTCCTCCTGCTTATGGTCTAGTGTATACGAGTGACTTACATTGTGCAATGTCTCTTTGGATTCCAGAGCAGGAAATACGATATCATCTTCAGCATTACTATGGGCTCTATATAACCCCCATAGAAGGCGAAATCTTCCAATAAATTGCCGGAGAAATGTTCCATCACAATCACTAAGTTTTCCAGATTCAACATCTAAATATTCCAAGTCTTTGCGTATAGCTTTGTGAAATTTAAAAATAGTATCAATAGGACGTCCTGCAGACCCAACATCAGAAGAGGCACAATCCGTTTCCCATGAAAAAAGGCTGGAATTGAGAGATGGTGCACAAGAGCTGGGAGATAAAGATCGCATAGACTTGGAAGTGAAAATAGAACTTAACCCCAGATTCTTGATGTTTACTCCTAAAGCTGGAACATGGCAGGACTGATCACTACAACATTGCTGTTGGATATTAACAGTCTCCAAAGCAATACGGCCATCACAGCTTCTGCATGCCATTGATACATTTCGTATGGCTGGCCTCTTGACATTACCATTAGTTTCGGGATCTGATTTTGGACTTTCCCTTGCAGCCAATGCAGGGGCACATGAACAAGATGATTGAACAATGTCTTCTTCAATGTCAGTAAGCCTTTTAACTGCACAACAGCCAACTGCTCTTGAAGACAAGCACAAACCATTATTACGCGCTTTGCAAGCCCAACCAGAAAAGAGAGTCACCAGAGCAGTATCTTTAGCTGGAGCTGATTCAGAGAATTATATGCTATCAGAACACTACTAATGCTAATATTAGCAATAAACGTATATAATAAACATCTGCAATCAAAATTTCAAGAGTTTGGCACTTGAAAAGAACAAACAAAGTAGTTACATCAACAAACCTGCCAACTGAATGTTCTTGAGTATATCTCTAGCTTCAACTTCTTTCACTGATCCTACCAGCCATGGCAAGACCCGTTCAATCAATTTCAAAGGCATCATGCACAAGCTTTGATACAATAATTCCCGTTGTCTCTTGAAACTGAAGTGCTTTCTAGCAAGTGGAAGAACCTAAAAGCCAAGGGAAACAATACAGCAACTCATTTTTCAGAAAATACAAGATATTCATTTTCAAGTTATCCCATTTATCATCTATAAAGGCACTATTCTATTCTTTCATGGAAACTGATGTTTGTGTAATACTAGAGTAATAGTACAAGGAACTTGTTGCACGGTATAAGCCAGTCATCGAAAATGGAGAAATAAAATTGCAAGAAGATGCCATATCAACCAGGAAGTTGCACCTGAACTTCTTCATTATGGAAATGCCTCTTAATGGTATCCATTATTTGATCAGCATGAGAACACAACTTCACATAAAACTCAGCTCTTGAAGTAGAACTAGCCCCTGCACTTTGAATATTTTCAATCAGGCACCTAAACTCATTGAATTGACTTTCTTCTTCGGCATGTTCCTGGAGAAAAGAAAACTCTCCATCTACTGCAGGAAAGATTACCTTGTCCTCGGCAATACTGTGATGAGAAAAGAGGGTGAGTAATATAAGTTTGGTTGAATAATTTCAAGAAAATAGTTGAATGAATATGAACTGTGTGCAATAAAAATTTGCAGGAAATAACATTTGAAAATGAAAATCCAATTCATATCAAAGTTGTGAAGTATATGTACGTCCTTATTATAGAACTTTTTCAAAGAATTATAGCCAAATTATAAAATATTATTTCACATTTATTTCCCTAGCCACAATTTCTTTCTTTTAGCACTTTTTATGAGATTGGGCTATAATTTTTCTCTGGCATACTCCAACTATCTGTGCAATAAAGAGTAAGAATAATATACCTATGAAATATGCAAACTTCAGCTATGAATTGCAACCTCTCGTTAAAAGTTGATAGATTACTGAAGTTCCCAGAAAGTTGTATCTTCCTAGCCTCCTCAGCTATGTCATTCAGCTCTCTTTTGATGGCATTATGCCAAAACAGTATTTCATTGATTGGATGAGTTGCCACATAATCTGATGTCTCAGAACTTGACTCCAAGTATTTTCTTTTTCCATGGCTGGCCAATTCACAAGCACAATTTACATTTTCGGTTTGATGATTTGATGTATCAGTAGCAGGATCTGTATGATGTCCAACTAGAGAATCACCAAACCAACTTGTTGATAGATCGTCACAACTTCTCGCTTCCATCCAAGTAAATATGACCTTAAATAAAGAGTATCAGTAATCGGCTATAAATAAAATTGGCAAATCAGAATAAAGAACCCAAGTAAAACTTACCTGTTGGAGAAGTTTTTCCTCAGGGACTACCTTAATCAAGCATTTCTGTAGATCCTGAAATTCATCAGGTGAAACAGATGATGAAAGCCAAGGGAGGAATTGAGCCATCATGTACACAGGAATACTGCAGAAGAACTGCCAAACGAGAGATGCCTGCTCTTCAATTGAGAACTTTTCTATAAGCAAGGGAAATACCTGGAAAATGAATATAGTGAAGCTCCACAGAATATATATCAGAAAAAATGCATATGTATCACTGGACATGCAGCCAAAAGTATATCAACTCATAGAGCATAGTAGTTTCCTGTCCCATTGAAATAATTTTTTCAGACACTAAAACATCTCTCACCCAGTCCCTTTTAATCACACCAGATAAATTATATGTTAAGTTCATATTTTTTAGTACACATACTTGGTAAGAACGTGAATTGGTAAGATATAATTAGTAATATAAATTAACAGCATCTACTGTTTCTTGAGGGTTGAGTGTGCAAAATTCATGTATTGCTTCAACGGAATTTAGATTTTCACTGCTATTAAACACTGCATTTCTAAGACGGAACTAACTGGTCAGAGATTTGCACAAAATAATGAAGAGACATGGACTGCCATGATAGAGTACCTGCTCTTCTTCCTTAGCCATGTGCTGGCTCACAGATGTCTTTAAGGCACCAGTGCAGGATGCTAACTCCCTTGGGAAGCTTTCGTCATTTTGTGTATTACAATTAAGAAGCTCAAAAAGATGATCAAACAAATTGCTTTCACCCTTGTGTTCAAGAGAATATGTTTGTGCCACATTCTTCACGCGAATATCAAGGGCAGGAAAAATTACCTGCAAGTCCAGATATATGTTTTTAGAAGTAAGGATTGTAACAGCAAGTGGGAAGAAAATGAACAGAGGAAAATAAGAACATTGTAACATTCCTGATAATCCATCCCAGAAATTTCTGTTAATCCAGCTGTTCTCTCACAGAAGGGGTGTTTGAACCCCATGGCCATTTTTATAAAATATAGGATAAAAAGCTCAATGTTGCAAAATAATATCCCATGGCTCATTGCAGCCTTTGTAAGACAGCTTCTTCTAACTCACTCCTTTTTCAAGCAGGAGGCAGCAAAAGCCACTAGAAATTCATATCTAGTCAAATCAAAAAAATCCAACAACTGACTCTTGTCTTGATAGCTCCTTTCATATTTAATTTAATGTACAAGCTCATTATTGTTGAATCCTCAGTATTCCTATCATCCCCCTCCGAACTACATTCAGTTGAACTACTTCCTTACAGACAACAGCAGAGCTCCTGCTTTGATTGAAGTACACCAGTCATACCAGATACGTTTTCAATTTCAATTTTTTGCATTCTTGAAAGTGAAGATTGATGTAATACAAAGATAAATTTCCACTCACGAACTCCACAAAGTAGCAAAAGGCATTAGAGAACCCAGAATGCAACTAAACAATTAAACAAGAACACAAAAAGAATCTAAATCAGGAAAGTAGAGCACGACAATACAATATAAACTCTTACGTTCAGTTATTCTTCAATTTTACTTTCCTTCGAAAGAACAATTTGTTTATTGACAGACTTATATCGTATAGACAGACAACGAAGAGAGGTTAATTAAGCTGGGGACTGGACAAAACGGACATCAGAATCCAGTAATTATCCTAAAGAAGATTGTCACACAAGGTCGAATCGTCTTTAACAGGAAATGAGATCTACTGCACAATTTTCACATGTTCAACAAATTATCACGCATAAGCAACGATTTATGTACCACTGAACTAGACCAAAAAAAACAGAGGAAATTAACAAAGTGGATTTATAGTTCTGATTCTGCAGAAATTTTCAATTACCAACCAAGTTCAATTACCGCATTTCCTTTCCGACTCCTACGAATTAACCGGCAACCGCACGGAACAAAAAGAAGCCAGACATTCAAAGGAAGTTAATCGATAATGCTAGGTTCCAAAGAGAAGCAAACGAGGCGAAAATGAGCGACACATGTACAAGTGTAAAACGGTACGGAAATGGATCAGAAATTTTACCTCGTCTTCAGCATTGGAGTGGTGCTTGTAAATCGATCTCAAAAAATGGTATCGTTCAAATAGCGGCCTAATATCTGCTCGCTGGCCGGTAGCGAAGGCCATGGCTAGCCGGTGAAGCGTATCGAGCTCATTGCGAATTGCTTTGTGGAAGAAAAGGAAAATAAGAATCGGAGACTGTGGCTCGGAGCTCCTCAAACAATCATTGGGCGACGACGGAGACGAAGCGGAATCCATTTTATTTACAGAATTAGCCAAAAAAGCCACTCCTCCGCCACCGTCCCTGTGTTGTAGCCCTGTCAACGGCGTCACCATCTCTCTCTCTCTCTCTCTCTCTCTCTCTCTCTCTCTAAATTTTGACCTATCCAACTCCTTCTCTTCTCGTTCCGGTTCTTCCTCGCTCCAACTATGGTTTCAGCTCCCAGTTCTGTGCTGCTGCAGCTCTTGGTTTCTCTTCCTCAATCTGAATTACAATTACTTTCTTTCGCCTTTTTCATGTAACTTTCTCTCTCTAAATCTTTTTATTATCTGTTTGGTATTATTCAACGGAGAAGAAAGGGTAGGCCTGGTTACGAACTTACGGTGCTGTCGATAAGAATAAACAACTCTGGCCAAAGGGTTGGAGAGAGGGAAGCCTTTTATACCCGGCTCGGTGATACGTGGACCCAAACATTGCCACCGTGGATGCTGATGTCACCTCTTTCCGCTCACGTGATACCAGTACCTGCCACGTGGACGGATGATTGCCTGATTCATACTTCGCCACTACACACACGACATTTCGCCTCCTCCTCCCTAAGATTGTTAAAATTTCTTTTTGTATTTAAAAACAGAACAAATGTGGTAATAAAATTACTAGGAAGATAGGTTTTTTTTAAAAAAAAATTATTTATTTTGTTAGGAGTACTCTCCTCCGAGAGGCGAAAAGTCTAAGTGAAATTTCATCCACTTTTTTAAAAAATACAAGTTTTAAAATCTTTTCTTTTCTTCGTTAGCGAGTGAAATTATATAACGAGAATTATTATGGTACGTATAATATTAAGTTTCTTTTTTATCACGTACCAATAATTATTGGTTTCCATCATTACTTCCTCATTCATTGATTTTTAGTATTCTTCTCTTATAAGTGATTGATCAAAAGTTTAGATACAAGTTAGACCTCTAAATTGTATTACAATGTCTTCAATTTCATGTTTTGCATTGTAATGGTGCTCTATCACTTTATCGTCTTCTTCAAAAATTGTATCCCAATTCGATTCCCACCATTGTTTCCTCCATCCTAATTTTTGTTTCCATGTTAGATCACACGAGGCAAAAGAAAATTAATGGTTATTGGTGAGGAGAAGATACTCTAATGATCACAGTGAATAGCAAAGAACCAAAATCGAGAATAAGAATGGAATACTATTATGCATACACAACATGTTTCATTATATACTTTCATCTTCATAATATCATATGCAAAATGTTATAAAACTAATCTTTTAAAGAAAATGAGTGAGGGTCGCAGGTACAATTTTTCATAAAGGATTTTTTTTTTTTACAGTTTTTATTAAAAACAAAAAGAATTGAGGTATACTATTTTAAATAAATACTTTGACATATGTCATTGTGATTTAAATCAATCATTTTTTTTTCAAATACATAGGGCCATCGGTACAATTTTTCATAGAGGATTTTTTTTCTTTTACAATTTTAGTCGAAAACAAAAAGAATTGAGGTATACTATTTTAAATAAATACTTTGACACATGTCATTGTGATTTAAATCAATCATTTTTTGTTTCAAAAACATAGGGCCAAGGGCAAGGTAGATTGATTCGAATAATCTATTTAAATATTCGTCTTGACTCGATTAATAAAAATAATATTTTAAAGAGTTCGTATAATTTTGTCAAAGAAGATTTTTGAAAGATGAGAAGTATATATCTTACATTTTATCAATTTCATACCTATTTAGAAGTAATTTTGAAATGGTTAAAATCAATTTTACGATGTTTAAAATCCTTTAGAAACTTGCTTTTGATCACATAAAATTAATTTTTTTTTTTTTTTTTTTTTAACTTTTGAATGCAATTTTTATTAAATCATAATTGATTTTGAATAATTAAAAGTATGTTTTGAAGTGATTTTAAAAAAAGTAATGACAACGTGTTTATGAGTGATTTTATAATGACTAGAATCTCTTTTGTCATTTTCAAAGTTACTCTGAAACATGTTTTTAATCCTTCAAAACTAATTTTGATGATATGAAAATTGCATTTAAAAGTATAAAATTTAAAACTAAATTAATTTTGAGTGATTAAAAGTGTATTTTCGAGTGATTTTAAAAATGACAAAGGTGATTTTGACGATTTTAAAATAATTCTCAAACATGCACTAAATGCAGTATTGGCTATACTTATCTCCATGTAGTCCATCATTTTATTAAATGATAATAAAATAATAATTTAATTTAAAAATCATTTTTTTACCAAATGGTAGGTATTAATTTGAGAATGAATGGGATACATATTGATAATTGTAGCCTGCCCAAATATTTGTCTTTTAAAAAGTACAAAAAGTAATTTCCATTTCATATTCATTCTTAAATATATGTGACCATAATAGTTTGGAATATTTGTTTTAGGTATTTATTTTATATAGCTTTTGCTTTTGTTTTGCTCTTAATCTTATCCATTAGTTTTTTTTTTTTTTTTTTTTTTTTTACTTTTTTCTTTCGTCTTATTCAATTTTTCATATTTCGATATTATCATATTCTTTATATTCACACTATAAATCTATCTTGGTAAATATTTGTGGACCCCATTAATGTTAGTGAGTCCACCGTATTTTTAAAAACATATTGATATGACAAACAATAAGTATTTTCCCAATTGTTTCTTGCCCTCATTGTTTCTAGCCTAGCTTTGGTTTTATAGCATTTACCTTTGATTTCAAGCTATGAAGTATCTATCTTTTATAACATGCCATTTAATCTATTAAATTTTATTTATTTTTATTATTTTCTTATTAGTTACTCGTACTTTTCTACAATTCTATAATAGGAAGCTAATTTTAATTTACAATTTCTAATAAAGAAAATCAAACATAAAATTATGCAAGATCGTCCACCTAACAAACAAAAACGAAGTCAAATTAACATTTTTTTTAATAAAATTAAATATTTTTGGTAAGAAAGAACTAGGGCAACTACCTTATGAGACTTTATACCACAAGCAACGTGAGGATTTGAATAATTTTAAACCATGTGTATGAAATAAAGATTTGCCAATAATAAATGAGATCTATATAAACAAGTTGGTGTTGGTTAAGATGACTAGAGAAATTTGGTTAGAAAGATAAAATAAATGTTTTTTTTAATTATATAATACAATTAGTATGTGATAATTTTTCATGGTTAAACTATTTTCAATTTTATATCATAACGGATTTACATATAATTTAAGAATAATTATTTGTGTTTATGTAAATCAAATATCTACAAATAACTATTTTCTATTTTAAATGTAACAATAGATGGAATTAAGAGGGATATCTGAATCTCTAACCTCTTAGTCAATAATTAATTGACTTACAATTTAACAAATAATGGTATTAGGTAATAATATATGGTGAATTGAAGCTCAAGAATATAAATTGAAATTATTATAATCAATAAAATAGAATGTCATTTATTATATACCAATTTAAATAACTAGAAAGTGGCATGGCTTCATGTGATTCTCAACAAATTTAGGGATGATATTGCATAATTGCGATTATCTTTGTGCAACTTACATCATTGTCCAACTACAGTTTGTTACATGATAAACTTTCTTGTTCTAATATATATATATATATATAACTATTGCTCAATGTCGTCAACATAAAGGTTTGTGGCTTTCAACTTTTAACACAGGTTAAAAATCACTTTAATCCCTAATCGTTCATAAAAGTAACAATTTAGTTCATGAATTTTGGTTTGTAACGATTTAGTTTATGAACTCTCAATTTTATAACAATTTAGTCCCTGAAGTTTACTATGTAACAATTTAATTTGCTTACATTAAAAGTACAGGGACTAAACTATTACCACCTAAAATTTAGAGACTAAATAGTTACTTTCATGAAAGTTTGGGAACCAAATGTATTTTTTTTTTAACCTTTTGCATATTATCATAATCTTCTTACCATGTAAAATTTAACAAGATGGGGGGCATTTCATGTAAATTGGATATAATAGTGGTAGTTCCCCCCCCCCCCCCCCCCCCCCCCCCCCCTCCTCGCAACTTCTTACTTTAAAAAAATGGTAAGAAAGAAGTACACGGTCAAACCTATATAGTATTACTACATTTTGATTCTCTTGGCCAAACTTTATCTTATAAGTTAAGAGCTAGTATAGTACTTTGAATTTTAGTATGTTATTTTATTGGAAAATTTTGGATACGTCTTAAAATTGAGTGTACTACATAAATAATGTACATAAATGTAACCAAAAGATATTTAAAAATAAATGCAAATGAATAATTGAATATACTTATTTTCTAAGAAGAATGATCCAATTTATCATTGGTTTTAGAAATAAATAATTATATGATCATCTTTTATGATTGATTTTAAACATGATTATAATTAATTTCACATGACGAAACTCAAATCTAAGAAAAGAAAATAAGGTAATTTTTTCTTCTTTTTAACATTTTATTTGTTTTTCCAAACCAATATATGGTGTACAACAATTAATAGCATTATTTAAACAAAAAATAAAAAATAGATAAAAGCAAAAGCAAATGAAAAGAAAATTTTAGCATATTCATATACCAAATACAAAGCATGACTTAAGAACCACAATATTAATGAAAATGACCGTAGGGGTATATATATATAAATATTGCATCAACTGCTTATATTATCTTTTTAAGTATTCATTCTTTGTTTATTAAAATATATAATAGTGAGAGAAAGGATCATCTTACCTCAAAATTGATTTCGTATAAGTTTTATGCCGATTGAGCTAGGTCAATGTTGACTAATTATTCATTCAATTACATTTAATTGAACTAGATTTTCCTTGTTTTTCATTTTGTAGTCCACAAAATTGAATAAAAGGAAATATTGTACAAGATTCCAATTTAAGATCTTTATTTCAAATTAATTGATTTTTTTACTAGTTTAAATGATAATATGATTAATGCATTTTTTTATTAAAATAATGTTACATGTATGACTTGTATGGACAATAATATAAAATAAATTAAGTAGATTTAAAATGACAGTATTTTATATATTTTCTACAAATATGCTTGAGATAAGTTTTTCTTAAAGATATATACATTGAGAGAGAGAAAATGAGGCCTCATCCATGCATTTTTCACCCACCTCGTTTATTCAACCATATTCTCTTTATCAACTTTTTTATTTTACAGAAGGAGAGTGGATGAGATTGAAGACTTTGACGGTTTTATTTTTAAATATTTGATTTGTTTACTCGTAGATTTTTTTTTTCCTTTTTTTAACAACAAAATGTTAAATGGAATACAAATTAGAAAGAAGAGCATATTCCATCGTCTTCTATCCAAACTTCGAAGAATCCAATTCTACGAGTATGAAAAGTTTATTCATGTGCCACAAAATAATTACTCTAGTGATTGATGAGCAGGAAGCCAAGAACTAAACCACTACAATATAAATCACGAATAGAGTCAATAAAAACCTCAATCTCATTCCTATATCTAGTATTTTCGATCAAAATATTTTCAAATGATAAGAAAATCAGTCTTAGCCCAAAAAAAAATATGTCAACTTCAATAGTCCGAGTTATTCCATCAAATATGGCAACGACTTCAGTAAATCCAATTGGTCTCTATAACCAAAAATTATTTTCCAAAATAAGCATGACCTCCACGTTTGAATAATGAACAATAGCCCCAACATCCATATCACTTGCTAAAGCAATCGCATCCGAATTTAGTTTAAAAGAGCTGAGAGGAGTGACAGACGAATGGAAGTCTTCTTCCTATATTGTTATAATCATGTATTTTTTAAAACTCTTTGACATATTTTTTATACCATACTTAAATTTAAAAATATGCTAATCCAAACATAGGTGTAGTATCAATAATTAAGCCCATGTTGGATTTTCCATCTAATAAAAATAATAGCTGACAAGATAAATAGAAAATTTTAAGGTTTCATTTGGAAAATTAACAAAAAGTTTTCACTCGTAAAAATAGCAAAACGATTTTTAAAATAAAAAATACTAATTAACAAATATTCAAATTATCCCTATACATTAAACCTGAAAAAATCATCCATCACAAACAAAATCAAATCCAAAGAATACACTGTAATATTGCATTATATTTAAATCGGACGTCTTCGAACACCCTTTGTTAGATACCAACCAAAATTGCCACCAAACTCCAAAACAATCCTTAATTTAATTGAAACCAATCATATCACATAAAAACCAAAACTTTAACAAAAACCTAAAAAAAAAAAAAAAAAGCCCCTAATAATCACCTAAACACTGTTGGTCGATTCCTCTTATAACCATACAACGGAAATTGCAATGATGTTTGGTAAATAGCGGTGAAAAAGAGATTTGAAATGTGAAAGAGGAAATGAGAAAAAGTGAGTGAATGAGATAGGAAGATCCATGACACTTATTGAAGCTAACTTCCGTGACGATGATGGTTTTAGGAAAAACGACGACGTGTGGTGGACTACAGTCGAGCGAAATGGCAGGGATAATGGTGTGAAGTAAAGAGTGTTACTCTTCATGAAAAGAAGGAAAGGGGGCTTTGTGCGGCTATTAGATAACTAAGGATTTTTTTCCTCCATTTCTTAACTTCCTTTTATTTTTTATATGTTATTTTAACCTTAAAAAACTTATTCAAATATCTTTATATAACAACAACAACAATAAGTTTCTCTTTTTTATCATAAAATTCAAATATATCGATATCTTCACGTACCTTTTATAAGATAATCTTTCCAATAAACTCAATTTTGATTATAAAAATTTAAAATTAAAATAAATACATTAAACTTCCAAAATTATGAAACTTACCTTCAAAATCTCTAATTCAAGATTTTGAAAACTACAATATTTTGATTTAATATATTGTAAACTTAATTTAAGGAAAGTTGCAAATATAGCAATCAAATACAAAGTATTAACAGATATAGCGTAATATGAAAAAATTACAAATATGATAAAATTTAGATAGTCTATCAATGATGGACTATATCGCTAGTAGGATTCTATCAGTGATAGACTATATTGCTGATAAGAGTCTATCAGCGATAAAAGTCTATCACAGATAGACTTTGCTATATTTGTAATCTTTTTAAAATGTTGTTATTATCCTTAAGAATACTGCATTGTGCAATTACCCTTTAATTTATTAGATCTTGAACATCTATTAAAGTCAAATTAAGCAACTTTTGATTTTATCGGATTCACACTTATTTAAAAAACAAACAAGAAAGTCAAAATCCATAATTAAATTTGAATTGATTGAAAATAACTATTTTTGAAAGGTTGGGGGTGTTACATGAAACCTCATAACTTATGTGTAAAGGTAAATTAGTTAAAATTAATAATTTTGTATTACTATTCAATTGCATTGGTAAATGTATATTAGCTAATTACCATATTATATTGAGATCAATATAGTTTTGGAAAGATGCAATATAGCATTATAATTAGGAAGCATGAAATAATGATGGTTAAAATCCTTATAACTTCACATAACAATTACACTATTTGTGTAAATATATATCAGTTAAATCTCATAATTTCATATTAATATAATATGAAATAAAACATGATAAGAATACAAACGAATACATTAGAAAAAAGAAAACAAATAAATGACAATATGTATAAATAAATAAATAAAGATTTAGTCAAACATTGAATCTTGTAATAAAAAGAAAAAAAAAAGAAAAGAAAAGAAAAAAACTAGTTAGATAAAACTAAATATGCAAAATAAAGAGCGATATTAATCAAATTGGGAGATTTATTCGAAGAGAGATATTTGGGGAGAAAAACCATATATGAAGGGTTATTCGTTTAAATGCAAAGTATATTTGTTTTTTGGTTTTTCTTTAATCAGATTATATTGAAAACTAATAACTTTAATAATTACACCATATATATAAATGTTAATAACTCAGTCTTCAACAATTACACTGTATGTACTACATATCATATTGATGACAAATAAGAAATTAGAAAAAGTCAGATTACCAGCTCCACAACAGATTTGTTAAAATTCTTATTCAATTTTAGTTTTGCCATTTTTCTAATTGAAACCTAAGGGTCTGTTTGGTTCGCAATCCAGATTTTGTTTTATGTTTTCAGATTTATTGAATTTAGTAAATATGTGTCTAGTAGATAACCCGAATTTTGTTTATGAAAACTGTTTTCGGATTATGTGATCCAAACAATGTAAAGTCTGAAAACAACATTTTTATGTTTTCATTATATCTATTTTAAAATTTAAAATACATAATTATATTAAATAATGTTTAAAACATTTAGAAATATAGTATATATCATGTTATAAACTCAATTCAATTTTTAAGAACTCAAAATATTGACTATGTAATATATTATAAATTAAGTTAAATTCTAAAATTTGTCCCTATGGTTAGAATAAAGTTAAAAGTTAGTCCATATGATTTTAAAATTTAGATCTTAGTTCCCGTGGTTTGATAGAACTTCACATATAATCTCTATGGTTTGTTAAATCATTTTAAATAATCTCTACCATAGGGACTATCTATGAAGCTTTTATCAAATTATAGGGGATAAATTCAAATTAATCGTAGAACGAAATTTTAACTTCTTACAAACCATAGGGACAAAATTTTCAATTTATCTCATAAATTATATATTATTACAAAATAATAATTTTATATATTTTTTAAACATAAAACATGTTCATAAAT
The DNA here is from genome assembly GCF_009727055.1 of Benincasa hispida. Taxonomy (NCBI): domain Eukaryota; kingdom Viridiplantae; phylum Streptophyta; class Magnoliopsida; order Cucurbitales; family Cucurbitaceae; genus Benincasa; species Benincasa hispida. The sequence continues at coordinate 87,707,041 of NC_052349.1, read as the reverse complement.
AAATTACAAACAATTTATTATCAACTAATATTCAGTAGATAATTACAGCTAATTTGCAAGTATTTAAATTAGAATTCAAATTCTGAATTTTGCTATCAAACACATATCTGAAAACATGAAATACAATTCCATTTTTATTTAATATTTTTAAATTTTTGTTTTCAGATTATCTATCAAATAGGTCCTAAAATTCTACTTTGTACTCCATTTCTCCTAAAAAGAAATTGGAAAGTATCTTTGTAAATGTGAGATTAAAAAAAAAGGAAAAAAGAAAAAAAAAACACTAGGGTAAAAAAATGTTTATTTGTAAAATATATACGAAGAAGAAATAAAATAGTTATAAAATATATGTGAAATTTTGTAAATGAAAATTTATTCAATATAACAATGTTTGGCCATTAGGTATATCAAAAATAATTTTTTTTTTAAAAAAATTACAATGAGCATCCAAAGAAAAGAAATATAAATAAAAAATTATTCAACTGAATTAACAAAAAAAAAAAAATGAAAATTTAAAGTTAATTCGAGTATAATTCAATTTGTTAAAACATGTAGTTAAGATGAGCATGACTTATCTAATATAAAGTATCTACTATTAATTTTAAATTTAGAAGTTTAATCTTCCTTCTTTTACACAGTGTTTTAAAAATTTTGGTTAAAGAATGAAATTTCGATAAAGATGTCAAAGATTTGAATTTCTTATTCGATCTGTTTCTTTCATTTTTTTTAGTTCAATAACTGCAAAGATGAAAATGTAATCTTTGATTCTTAAAGTAGATAGGTATCTCAATTATGGTTGTGTGATATTAAACTCACTTTGAAAAAAAAAATAATAATTTAAACGTATGAAATCAGGATAAATGTGCACACATGACATTTCCCCTCCAATATTTGGCATTAAGCGGAAAGGACTCGTTTTTTTATCTTAATCATTCATAAAACGGTTTTTCTTTTCTTTTCTTTTCTTTTTTCTTTTTAAAAAGTAACGTTTGACCTTCTTCTCCAACGTCATTTGGGAAACTGTCGGGTCTTTTTTCTTTTGTTTTTCTTAATCTCTTCGTTAATTTTCTAATTGGTAAAGATACAAATCTGATCACTTTTTTTTTTTTAATAAATTTTTATCCATATAATTATTCAGATTTCCTTTTAAGAAAAGAATGATGGGATAATATATCAATCATAATGGGTTATCGTATAGAGATTTGTTATTTTTCTAATACTATTTCAGTTTACATTTAAAATCTTAGTTTTATTTTATTTTCTTTGAAAAAAACTTTAGAAATGAAGTCTAATAAGTTATGTTTAGGATTGTTTTCGAATAGAGCAAAATGAGTCAATTTATTTATAAATATAGTAAAATATTACTGTGTATAAGTGATAAACCGCTATAATTGCGATAGATATCTATCGCTATTTATCCACATCTAATAGATGTCCATCATAGTATATCACTGATAAACAGTGTCATTTTTCTATATTTAAAAATATTTGTAACAATTTTACCATTAAAAAATTACTCTTATACTTACGCTTTTTGAAAAAGAAAAACTTTTCCACAAAATAAATCTCAAAAGGGTAATAGGAAAAAGCTACATTCATGTTACCATCTATGAGTTCTTTGAATTATCTCTCAACAAATAAAAGAGTTATCTAAATAAAAACTTTAGATTAAGAGTATCATAAAATTTTAAAATACTATGAAGTTATGAAGAAGGTAAAATTTTAAGTTAAAGCAAGCATAGCTCAACTAACATCTAAGATATGTTAGAGACTACAAAGTCCATGGTTCGAATTGTCCAACTCTATTGTACTAAAAAAAATTGAAAGGATAATAAATTTGTTGTTAACATATTATTTTAGTCCATATGTTTTTTTATTTTATTCAATTATAGTCTTTATATAGTTAAATGTCTAATTTTAGTCTATATATCTTCAATAAATCTTAAATTCAGTTTCTTAAAATATATAAATATATTTCTAAAATTTACAGGGAAAATGTAAATAAATTTTAGATTTATTAAAAGTAGAAATACTAAAATTGAACATTTAAAATTACCGTTAGTAAAATCGAACAAATTCCAAAGTAAGCCTAGTTGTTATTATAAACTAACAATTTAGTCTCTGTTTGGTAACCATTTGATTTTTTGTTTTAGTTTTTAGAAATTAAGCTCATTTCATCTACAATTCTTATAATGATTTGAATATTTCTTAAATACAATGGTTGAATTCTTAAATTAAAATTAGTTAACACTATAATATATATATATATATATATATATATATATATATATATTTTGATTGAAGATTTAATTAAATCATTATAAACGTCCATGCCTGTCCAAAAATTTCTCTCTCCCCACAATTAATGTGTCAAAATCTGGACAAATGTGGGGGCACGTTACAACATTAAATACAAAATTTAGCATTAAACTTCTCGATCCTATACAAAAAACTGAAAAATATCTCACAGCAATACTTTATCTTAAGCGTTAAATCACAATAATTAAAGCAGTAAAGTAAAATTAAAAAAAAAAAAGTCTAATTTAATAGTCATTAAAGATTTGACCCAATGAAAGGAAGGTTAAAACTGATGAACGAGTTGGGAGCACACAAGAGGTGCGTGCTGAGTATGCCACCGCCAACGTTGGCACGTGACCAACCCACTTCCCCACGAGCCCTTCCAAGCCAACCCTGCAACCAAACACTCCAATATTCCAAAATTCTCATCCCCTAAAAAGGTATTTATTGATTGCTTCAATTCATCGTTACTTTTTGGATAATTTAAATATTTCCCTTCATGATTTTTTTTTAATGAATATTAAAGAATTGGCTTGTCTATGTCAACAAGCTTCAACTAACCACAATGGAAAATCTTGCTCCCATATGAGAGAACCAGTCTACTTCAACATTTACTGGTAATTGATTAGCGTGAATTGTGAAAAACATAACATAATATATAATATTAATACGTTAATGTGACTATTTAGTGTTATCTTTTTACTTCAATAAGTAGAGATATTAAGATTTGAATTTTCGATTTTTAAGATAATTAATTATTAATTAATGGAGTAAAGCAAGAGAGTAGATAGAATATCTAAACTTTTCGTTACTCATAAAATATATATCGTAAAATACTAAGTATTTGGTGGTTTTCGATAATTTACCTTCAAAATTTTAGAATCCAATCGTTTTGTAAGTAAAAAGTCAGCAAAAAAAATTGTTTATCTATAATTAGCTCCAATACATAGTTTGTCTCTTCATTTGTCAACTTAAATATAACCTATTTTATAAAATTCATGAATAAAGAAAGCAAGAAAATGTAAATAGTAAAAATCGATACAAAAACTTATGTAGTTCACTAATAGTATGTGAATTACGTCTACATGTAGAATAAATGATTGATTTTTAGGATAATTGTAATGGATAACACTTTTAGAGTTAATAATCGAGTGTTTGTCAACATTTCTAATAATGATGAATATAGAAAAATCTATCAATGATAGATTCTATCGCTTATAGACTCTATTAGCAATAGGTGTTATCATTGACAGACTCATGGAGTTTGATCTAGATTTTGCCATATTTACAAATATTTTTTCTTTGTGTTGTATATGTTTATATTTTGGGACTAATGGTTAGTTTTGTAACTACATCTATATTTTATTATTAGAGAGAAATATCATGAAATACATATTGAAGAGACGACAATATTGTTAGAAGGTTTATTATATAGTGCACACAACTTAGGTTTAAAGTGCCACAAAACAGATTGAGGATATTCCAACAACCTCAAATGTGTATATATATATTTATATATATATCATTAACTGCGAGGTCAAATATTCAAATCTCAATAAATACCGTTATTCAACTTTAAAAAATTGAGATTTTTTCAATACAATTTATGGGATAAAATCGTAACTTTAATATGTTAAATTAATGTCAGTTGAACTATGATCATGTTGTCTATAATGAAATATTACATACGCGAATGGGGAATGGTATATGATAAAATGATCTAAAAATCATTTAAAGAGAAGAAGAAAAAGAAATTAAAGTCTATATTTGAAAAAAAAAAAAAATCGTACAGGATCTCGAAATAAAAACTAAAATTGTTGACATGATGAGATTTAATCCATTTCCAGAAATGCCCAAATGAAATTCCTTATGGGACAGGGGTTCCCCTTTTTATAAGAATAAAATTTGGTACTGAATATTCCTAAACTGGAATTAGCATCTGATTAATCAAATTTAGGAAGATCTTTATGAAAATGGAAAACTGTCGCTATCCGATTATTTTAAATCAGTGTTATTACTTCAATTTGCTACTCGCTAGGGTTCTGTTTGGACTCGGAGACAATATATATTCCACATTAGAATATCCTCCAAGAATAAATGAGGATTAATGTCTTAATAGTTGATACCAAAAGTACTCCCCACCAAAATTACAATTCATACGCCAGTCTAAATAGAATAAGGCGCCCCCTTTTTTAATACTGTTTTTCTTTTCAAATATAATGACAAAAATAGAGTTTGAGGGAAACTTTTTCTAAGAATAGGTGTTTTGGAAAACTATTGACAAAATTGGGGTAGTGAAATCGTGTATCGGGTACACGATTGTCATGTGGCAAACTCGTGTACCCGGTACACGAATACCGTTTAATTCAGTCAGCACCACGTCGGCTGACTGGTTGACCGGTCAGACACAAACTCGTGGACCCGATCCACAATTTGCTTATCTTTTTTTTTTAAAAAAAGTTTGTTGACTATTTTTTAAAATTGTAGATGTACAACAATATTAAAACTTTGCAATTGGTCCACAAATTCCTTCATTATTAAACTTAATTATATATTTAATCTACCATGAAAACATCTTGCACTCATATTTAAAGAAAAAAGTCATATATTAAAGAATATTTACAATTAGTTCTTTAATTTACAATATGAAAATTTACATGAAATTTAAAAACGATCCCCTAGCCCTTACTCTCATGGGATTGTCTTCGTGTCCCTCTAAATTAGGTTCACCCTGTTGTCGCTGTCGTCTATGACGAATACGTCTTTGATCAGTGTCAGCAATATTGAGTCGTCTTGTTTGTTTAATAATACCTTCCACCAATGTTTGTTGACACATTGAACCCAATTCTGGTAAGTTGTTCTACACTAAATATTGTTGAACATCGCCGATAAAATTATTCTATACAATGAAAAAAATATATATTAAACAATATTCATATCATATATATGAAAAATGTCTGATTTTAAATCTCTTACATGCAGTAATAGTAAGCGCTGTCAGGTGTGATAAATAGCCTCGTGATCGAATTGTACCAGGAAAAGTAGTCGTCTGATACTGGTTCATTTGTTAATTCTCCCTGTGTTCAACGATCATATCGTTCATGCCAGTAGGATAAATATTCTGCATGGATTCGACGCCAGTCTTGGTCGTGCTTACCTCTCAAATCGATCCGGTATAGTGTTGGGAGTGTATAGGACAACGAATGTATCGTTTATCGCAGACCGAACTGTCACAACACACGATATGGATATGCCACTCTACTATATGGAAGCATATAAGAGGAACGGTCAACCATATGTCTTCACCATCACGACAATAATCAGGTAAGGATAACCAAATCTGTTGTGTGTATGTCGTCCAAATAATCTGACCAACAAAAAAATAATAATAATAAGTATACATATAAAATGTTTTAAATATTCATTTATATATACATTTGCTACCTGATTGTGCATCAGCATGTCGAATATTTTGTCCGTACACGAGCAACATATTTGTTGACTGTTCAGAGGCAGCTAATACACCACTCCATCTAAAATTATAAAAAATACAATTAATTTATATTCTTCCATAAAATGATAACGAAATAAAACCTGGCACTAAGTGGACGATGATCTGGGGCCTGTAGCTGGACTTATGGTGCTATAATTGGAAATCAATCATAAGCTCATACTTGTAACAATATCAGTGGCCCCGCTATTTCCCACGCTTGTGCATTGGAAACCCGACAAAGTTTTCTATACAACCATGCAAGACATGCAACACCCTACGAGTACGTATCAACGTGCTCGAAATCAGACAATAGTGGGAAGAACATGAGATGCACTAGAGTATTTGACTTGTCAGCAAACAAAAATCCTCCAATAAGCTGCAGGATGTATGTCGTCAGCATTGGGAGGTAATTTTGGAAACTGGGACGCCAACCAAAGGATACTCAATCTTGATCCCTTCAGATCCTGGTAGAACACCTAGAAACTCTTCACAAACGTTTTTCCAGCCATACTGTAATGAACCTGTCAATAGTTGCCCGTCCACTCGTAACCTAAATTGTATGGCAACATCCTGCAGCATAATCGTACATTTCCCACAATGAAAGTGAATGTGTGGGTTTATGGTCTCCAATGCTCAACTAGAGCCGCAATAAGGTGTCAATCAAGCTGGATAAAACCAATTTGTGTAACCCAAGAAAATTTGCTTTCTGAACATATGGAATAATAAGTTGGTCTCCAACCCTCTATAATTGACATTTTAGCCATATTGTTTTTTAATGATTTCTTGGAGTAGGGCCACAGGTACCCCAGGATCAGCTCTAACCAAATTTTGAATTTCAATACTCATAAAATTTGAAATTTGAATCAAGCTGTGAATGATTTGTGTCAATTCTGAAAACAAACATGAGTGTTCTCCTTGAAGTTTGGTGATTTTCGAACATCCGATGAGTTTTACACCGATATGCCCGTAACCTCCAAGCACAACCGTCACTCCATGATTTACATTTAACATACCAAAGATCCCGATTTGATTCCACTACAATAATTTCGCAGTGTTCTGTCACACAATATTTTTTTTATAGCAAGCTGTAAATCTTCTTTGGTATTAAACAACATTCCTTTTTGTATTAAACTAGAGTTATCTACGCCTATATTCCTTTCTTCCAAAGTAGACCCTAGTTCACACGTTGATTTTGTCATTTCCCAATCTATTTGGGTGAACATTTCCGACGGTACCAACTCAAGATCACGATCCCCACTACCATCGTTTCCAAATAAATCATCAACTTCAACATCAATATCACTATCTCCATCATTTCCAGGTTCAAGAATAACTAAATCTTCAGGAAGCATCGACATATTTATTATGATTTTTTCAACGGTTATAGTTGACAAAAAAAAAAATGTTAATATGTCAACCCAACAAAATCCAATTTCTAAGTTTAAATTAAGATCTAAATATTATATATTTAAATTAGCTCAAATCTAAGATTCATAAACTATATATTTAAATCAGCCCAAATCTAAGATCCATAAATTATACATTTAAATCAACCCAATAATATATATATATATATCAATCTTCATTTTTATAAACATATACATATATTTCTACATTCGACTCAACAAATACATAATCATCCAACGAATTAATCATACAAAAAAAAATAGCCAAACAAATTAACAAACATAATCATCCAGAAAAATAGCCCAACAAAATCTAATTTATAAGTTCATAAACTATATTAGACAAAATCAGCCCAACAAATAGACAAATATATCCATATATTTCTAGCTTCAACCCAACAAATAAATCATAGATCCATAAACTACACAGTCCAAATGCAAACAAAATGATATATATAGAAAGATTATATATTGAAAAATAACTAGAGAAAGAATTTTACCACAGAAGCGTTCGGACGAACAAATGGAGGACGATTTTCGAACAATTTTGGACGGACGAGCAAATTGAGGTATTTAGATGCACAAGACAGAAGCAAAATAAGGAAGATTTCAGAATTTTGGACGGAGAAACGCAACAAAAGAAGGCAAAATTGACGGACGGAGAAAGCTTTCAGAATAAGGCAGAAAGCTCAATGAGGAAGAAGAAAGGGTGACGGAGTGGAGAGGAAGTCGTGTACCGATTACCTCAGTCAACCCTGCATGACTGCCACGGCAGACTGCGCGTACCAGATGGACAGGGACTCGTGTACCGATAGAGCTAATCGTGTACCCGATACATGATTTAAAAACCTATTTTGGGAATACTTTCCCTCCAACCTTATTTTTGTCATTATATATTAAAAAATATTATTTTTAAAAAAATCAATTTTTCCATACTTAACTTTTTTTATTATTTGTAAATATTTTAGTTATTCGAACATAATTATTGATTTTATAATAAAATAATTTTTTACATATAGAAAAAATGTCAAACTATATAAAAAAAACAAAAACGAATAGACTTCTGTCCGTTTCTATCATCGATAGACACTAATAGACTTCTATCAACTATCACCCTCTATCAAAGAATATTAAAATTTTTATATTTCGTGTAAATAGCTTTCCTTATATTTCTTGAAAATTCTCTTTTAAAAAATACTCCTTTTGTTTTCATATATGGTTCTTTTAGCAAAATAATAATAATAATAATAATAACAACTACAAATTTACTTCAAACATCAAGTCTAATAAGTATGTGAAATCTACAAAATATTGACAAGTCAATAAAGTTGAAAATTTGTGATTTCATTAGATGATAAATATTTGGAAATTATTTCAAACAAAAAGAAAGTCTTTATATTTGAAAATTAAGATTATAAATCTTTATTTTACCTACAATTTCTTTAATATGTTATTTATTTTATAAAAATGCTATAAAAATCGACAAAAATTGAAAACAAAAAAATAAAACGGAATTTAGAATTTGCATTGAAATGTTTCTTTTGGAAATATGAAACCAATATAAAGAATTGAGAAAAAGAGTAGTCATAAAAATTTACTTTATTTTTTTTTTTTTAAAAAAAAAAAACTTACAAAGCCTACATGATCTATTTATTTATTTATAGTTGTAATCACATTAAAAAGACCTAGCTATTTTTTTCAATTAAAAAAAACCTAGCTATTTGATTTATTTATCTAAAGATATTTTCAATTATTTTAACATTTAGTCCAAAAATCTGAAGTATACGTTTAAACATTTAGATACTAAATTTCTTCCCTTCAAAAATGAAAAAAAAAAAAATACTAAACTTTTTTTATTAAAAAAATAACAAAAAGATATAAAAGAACATAGATTACGCCACATGTGAACTCAAACATAAAGTTCTATTCACATATAATGAAATAAAGAATTGGACTAGGAAGAGTATATATATATATATATAGATAGATTGTTACTATAATTAAGGTTGTCCTCTAGCACAATTAATTAGGTTACTTGAGAATTTTTACGTATTTATTTTTATGTTCTATTTTCCAAAGTCAATCCTTGGAGTAATAAAAAAGAAGTATTCAAATAAAACCACAATATTCTTTTAAAAAATTACACAATTACAAATTCGATTTGGCTACTTTTGTCTCGTCTTAATTCTAACGAGAGAGAATGGGTCAACACAAGCATACAAATAAACATGGATTGTTTTTTTTAAATTAGTGTTATGTGTCTTTGTCATTTTTTTTTTTTTTTTGTTAGTATTCTTTCTCTAGAAGTAATTTGATTGTGAAAGGATTCGAATTCGTGACACTATTTTATAATGAATGCCTTATTCAAAGGTTTGTTCAAAAAAAATTATTATAAGCATTCATTGAGTTGTATTAATTAAAGTAATTCATCCATCATTAATGTTCTATTTGGTAATCATTTTATTTTTTGAAAACTAAACTTATTTCTTTTTCATTTCTTACGATGATTTGCATCTTTATCAACTACAATGACTGATTTCTTAATTAAGTTTCAAACACAAATAATTTTTTGTTTCTAAATTTTGGCTATGTTTTTTAAACTATTGATAAAAAATAGATAATTAAAGAAGAAATTTGGAAGTGAAAATAATGACCATAGGCTTAATTTTCAAAAAAAAAAAAAAACAAAAAACAAAATGGTTACCAAATGGGATCTAAGCACCCTAATTTTTTTCAAAATGACTTATTTTCTAAATAGTCCAAGCTTGGTATTTTTCACCAATTTAGAGATAGAATTGGTGTTTATAGGCTTAATTTTCAAGAAAAAAAAAAAAAAAAAAAACCAAATTGTTACCAAATGATACCTTGATTTATTGTTTTTCAAAATTAAGCCTATAAACACTACGTCTCTCTCAATATTTATTCTTTTGTTATTTACTTTTTACCAATGGTTTTAAAAACAAGTCAATATATGAAAACTAAAAAAATAGCTTTTAAAAATTTGTTTTTATTTTTGAAATTTGACATTGAATAAGAAATAGATTTAATTTTAAAAAATAAAAAAACGTAAAACGAAAAGTTACCAAATGGAACCTAAATATTTTATTCTCATCTCACTCACACGCTAAGAGTATAGATAGATAAAGACGATAAACATATTTATTATAGAAATATAGATTTATACATCAACGAGATAGTTAAGCATCTAAAAATCTATTAACAATGTATCATAAATTATTTTCCTTGATGGTTAAGCATCTAGAAATCTATTAACAAGGTATCATAAATTATTCTCCCTACACAATTAGTTGGTTTTTTTTTCCTTAAGTTACAATTAGCTATTAATTAAGAACTCAAAATAAATAGAATGGTCCGTTTAAATTGACTTGAGAAAAAAATATTTTTTCAATAAATTTATTTTTATTTAAATATTTTTTAATCAAAATTGATGAAAATATATTTAAAAAACTATTTTGATTGATAATCACTTCAATTTTTTCAAAATAATTTATTTATTAAATTAAATACTTGAAAATATATTATAAACTTCATCAAATTTATCAATATTATTAGAATTCTCTATCGTGCCAAATTTTGCAAAAATGTTTATTTATATTTATCAAATTCCAAATATTGTAGTGAAGTTGTAGTGCAAGTGTGAGGGTGGACGTTGATGTTACAGTACCTTAACTAATTACAAATTGAGCTATGCTCAAGATAAAAAAATTAAGTTAAACTGACATTTTAGTGCTTGGACATTAAGGATTATTATTTATTACGTCTAATAGATTTATATATATTTTTTTAAAGCAAATATATTTTAGTTTCCACTTTTATGTCTAATATAACGTATTGAACTTTCAAATTATGTTAAAAAATATAAATTTTTTAGAAAAATATATTAAAAGTTGATGAGTTTATTTGATAAGAGCGATAGTCGGTTCGGTTTTATCAATTTTGGGGCCAATCAAGAATTAAATCAAATCAATCGATAGGAAGGAATTTAAATCAATGTCCAATAACAAACAAAATTAATGGATTGGTTTAATTTGGAACGGATTATTATCACTTTGGTTCTCAGTTTTTAGCATTTTTTTCTTTTTTCCATTTTTTTAATTTTTATTTCCACCTTATTTTGAATAAGTTATTTTTGCTAACTTTAAATTAAAATTGGGTCTTTTTTTTTTTTTTTATAAATAGAAATTTGACATTTTTTTGTTTTTTCTTCCCACCTTTCTAAATAAAAAACATACATACTCTGTAATAATTGGTCTTAAATCTAAACATCAAATATACATGCACCATAATAATTAAATACTAAAAATAACTAATGAAGATTTTATTTCCAATGGTTTATATATATATATATCATTGGTTCGATTTAGTTTTGATTGGGTTTTCTAATAAAAAATCGATATGAATCAATACATTTTGGTTTTCTTCAAATACAAACATGTCCAATCTTATACTAAAAAACAAAACCAAATCATTAGATCGGTCTAGACTGGTTTGAATTTTCGATTTTTCAATTTTTGTTGCACTCCTATTATTCGACACTTTTAAATATATGAACAATTAGATACAAATGAAAGTTCAATGATTTATTTATATAGATAAGTAATATAAAATTTGTGAAGTAAACTTATAATTCAAATAATAATACTTCAAAGTTTATTCAATTTTACTCCATATACTTTCAATTGTTCAATTATAGTCTCATTAATCTTCAATATATCTTAAATCTACTCCCCCGAAGTTAAATAATAATTATAATAATAATAATTTTGATACAAAAAAATGCAATATGCGAATATGTTTTCATATAGTAAACCATAAGTGGATAACAATTTTTAATGAAAAAAGTCAATAGCAAATTAGCGGTAAGAAGTTAAGATTTATTGAAAGTATAATGACAAATATTAGATAACTAAAAGTATAAAGATTAAAACTGAACAAATTTTAAAGTATAGGGACTAAAATGATATTTTAACCCTAAAAGAAAGGAAAATTATCAGAAATAACCTACAAATGTTTCTATCTTTCAAAACTAACACCCTTTTAGAAAATTCCTTGAAATAGTTTGTATTAATCCATCTCGGTCGAGATCCATTGTCGAGATTTAGATAAAAAAATCAACTTTTTTTCATAGTATCGAACATTCTGGGTTTTCTCGATGAAATATTGGACATGATTAACACCGAGATTCTATATATTTTGGATTTTGAATGTCACACATCACATTGAGATTCTACGTATGGTAATTCCATTTAAATTTAAAAATTTGGGTGAAAATTTTTAAAATTACGTAAAATCTGAAGCATAAAATGATCGATAAGATGAAAGTTAATTTTTCTTTATCCAAATTTTAGTAGTTGATCCTGGCTAAAATGGATCGAGAAAAACTAAGGTATCGTTTGGTAACCATTTTGTTTTTGAAAATTAAGCCTATACTATCCACATTTTTTACCATGATTTACATCTTTTATTTAGTATAATAGTTGAATTCTTAGCCAAATTTTTTAAAAAATGAAAGTTACTTTTTTTAGTTCTTAAAATTTGATTTGGTTTTTTAAATTATTGGTGAAAAATAGATAACTAAAAAAGAAATTTGGAAGTATAAGTAATATCCATAGACTTAATTTAAAAGAAAAAAATGATTATGGGCCTAAATTAATGATTTTTAAAAAAAAGTGGTAGTTTTGGAAGATGAGAATTTTGGAGGTGAAATATAATGATTTATCTCATAAAAAAAAGTGAAAAGAAAATAATAAAAGGAAGAAAAAATGGATTGAAAAGGAATAGAGATGGTATGAAAGATGTAGGTTAGGAATGGAAAGGGGATATTAATGGAGTCGTATTCAAAGGGCGTTTGGTTTGAAGGGGGAAACCGGTGGCTAATAAGCACACGGGATGCGCGTGTGGGGCGCGCTGATGATGCGTACGCCACGTGCCTAACCCGACCCATCACAAGTCTCTTTTTATTTTCTTTTTTCCTTTTTTCTTTTTTTCCCTTTTTCCTTTTTTTCCCCTCCCTTTTTTCAAAACCTTCCACAAGCTTCATTTGGCCTCACATTTACACGCTATCCTCTCCCCTCTTTCACATTTTATTGCTCCATCAACAATACCTTCATTTTCAATTTATAAAATTAATTTTAGGTTTCTAGATAATTATTTCATTTTTAGTTTCTATTTTGTTTATAAATACTCATTCCATCTTTTCTTTTTTAATTTTATTATCTATTTTTTATCGATATTTTTAAAAATCAAGTTAAATTTTGAAAACAAATAAAAGCAGTTTTTAAGAATTTATTTCTTAAATTTAAGAAATATACAAACTATTAAAAATTAGGAGANTGAAAACAAATAAAAGCAGTTTTTAAGAATTTATTTCTTAAATTTAAGAAATATACAAACTATTAAAAATTAGGAGAAATAGATTTATTTTTTTTAAAAAAAAAGAAATGTACAATTTGAATTTAATGAGTGTTTTGCCTTTTTTTTTTTGGTTTAATTTAACCAAGAATACGAATATTTTCTTTTGTTTAATTTAGAGAAAAGAAGAAGAAGAAAGAAGATGAGAATATAAAGGTGCAAGCGATGGGCTGATGGCCAATGAGGGATAAGTGTCGTTCGACAGTGGGTCGACGATCGACAAGGAAAAGAAGGGGGAGGGAAAGGGTGTTAGGAGAGGAGAGAGATAAAAAAATAAAAAAAAAAACACAATAATTATTATTATTTAAAAAAATATATTTTAATAATAATTATTATTATTATTAAAATGTCAAACAAGCCAAACATTAAGAGGATGTTTGGGCCTCAACTTAGAGTGGGTGTAATAGTTAATTTTTCGACTATTATAGTCTACAATTAATTATTATTGTTACAAGTATCTCTTTGTTCTAATATTTACTATAGGTTAAAACTATTTTCTACTCATCATCTATTTCTTTCTTTGTCACTGTGTGTAATATTTCTTACTCAAACTAATATAATTTGTACTTAAACACAATATATTATAACTCATACTAAATTTTTTGTATAAGATTTTTAAATTTAATCGTAAACTATCGGTTATCATTATTCTATCATTTCAAACGTCATCGAATCTCTATTCAAAACGTTTTATATCAAATTAAATATATTGTATTACTTAAGATATACCTATTTTTTTTTTCATTAATTGTCGAAAAATTGTTGTTCTTATTCAATACAGCAGTTTTTTCTTATAGTTAGCTACATTCACGTCCCAACATTAAAATCTTTATAGTTTTCTTTTAAATGCTATCATCTACCTCAATTGCCATAAAGTAAAGATTAAAAAAAAGATCGAGATGAAGTTATGTGTTAGATTAATCATAGATTAACAAGAAAGAAGAAAAGGTTATCCACGTCGTTTTCTTTTCTCCCACTAAGATATCGTGAAGATTTGCATTAACGATAGTGGGAAATTAATTATATTAAAAGTATTTTAGCATCCATTTGAGCTCTCTCTTTGGGTGCTTGCTTGTGCTATGCCATCGCAGGGCACACATTTAGATTAATATAATCATTTTATATGTTACTTAATTTTAAAAAGTTTCCCCATTCAACTAATTTTCAAATATCAAATTCATAGTCTAATAGATTTCAATATCAACCATCCAATTAGATTCAACTATCATTATCTCTCTCCACTATTGCACCACCTATCAATTTTTTTAATACATGAAATGTTGTTAATATCACCTAAATAAGAAGATGATATTGCAAAAGCTTTTTTCTACTTAAACCTCTTATTCTTAATGCCTAGGTGCCAAGTCAATTGTTCTTATTATATTCACAAATTTTAAATGGCAGTAATTATATTATACTTTCAACTATTATTATAGTTAGAAAAATGCACTTGATCTTCTTGTGACAACAACGGTAAATTTGTAATTCAGAGAAGAATGTGACTTACAAAATGGAAAGATCTGCACGCTAGTGTGGTGCTTACCATACAGGCTCCAATGCTTAAATATGATGTAACCATAGCAAGTAGAAAATTTGATTGTTATAATGGACCTACTTCCCTTTGAGCTATCTTGATGTAGTTATAGATATAGTTGACTTAGAAATCCTCCCCTTAAGGTTGTCGAGTTGCTTTAGGTTTATCCTTTGACTTATTGGACTAGGGACTACGAGGGGCATGTCTTGTTTGATATTTTGCTAAAGTAAGCCTTGGCCAAAACTGAGGCCGAGCACCTCATTTTAGTTATATTTAGGGCCTAAAATGGTCACTTGGGCTGGGGCATGCTAGGTATTTGGCGAGGCTCGACCTCGAGTGAGACCCAAATCAACCTCTTCTCTTAAACTCATTTTGGTCCTAAGTTGTTACCCTCGATTGAATCATGTTATTTTTTTGATTTTGTTGCTCATGTTCTCACAAATGTTATGCACATTGGTTCAAGATCACTCATAACAATTGTAATAGACATATCTTTAAATATTTTTCCTTCCTCTTATATATTATCATTAGGTTGTTTTTAAATATAAAAAAATGAACCAAAATATTTATAAATATAGCAAAATGTCATTATCTATCAGTGGTAAACACCGATATACTACTATTATCTATTACTAATAGAAACTAATAGATGTTTATCAATATCTATCATTAATAAATTATAACTTTTTGCTATATTTGAAACCATTTTTAGCATATTGACTTTTAAAAAAAATTCACAGATTATTATGAATGTTTTATTCTACATTAATATGAAAAATCTTCTTCTCAGACAAAGAAAAAAAAATCTTTATTTGTTATTTGTTATAACAGTAATAATTAAAAATGGCACGACATTACTGTAATTGTGTGACATTCAACAAATAAAACTATAATTTTTTGAATCGTTGTGTAAAATATGAAATAGATTGAAAATTTTCCTTAGAAATTTCGTGGTCCAACAAACTCCACAACTTGAGTTCTTCAATATATATTATTATTATTATGTCTGTTTGCTTTATTCAATTAGAACCACTAGTTAGATTTACTTTTAAAAACGAGAAGGAATAAAAATAATTTGAGTCCATAAGTCCACATCGATCCACTAACAATATATAATTAATTTTTAAATTTTCTTTTCAGAAATAATAATAATAATCTCCTATTGAGTTGGAGATTCTTTATATTTGAAACACTAATTATCAGTATTGATCTCAAAAACGCATTTCCTAGTGGACAATCTATCTCTATACCATATGTATAAAGAGTTATGCAGTACAATTTTAATAAATTTTTATTTTGTCCTTCATCAAATGAATTTAAATTTCATAGTCCAATCATTATTAATAAGATATGACTTTTCAAATTGAAGTGTTCATTAAGAGAAGAACATTGAATATGTATGCTAGCGACGGTTGTTTTAATGGACGTGATTACACATCAAATCAATTCATCCATTCACATATGAACGCAATCCAAATAGAAGGTGTAAAACATCAAAATTTGACAATGAGAAACCTGTCTTAAATCTTATAATAAATTTCGTATAATAAAAATTAAATTTATTAAAATACTTGTTTCTTCTTTCCTCTTGGAAGAATACAAAAAAAAATTTCTTTGAGGTAATAAATATCAAATTTAATTGGATTCTAAATATTGAAATTCTAATAATATCTATGTGGTCTCTTTTAATCATTTAATATTATTTTTTTTAATTTCATTTCAAATATTTATCATTTAAACTTAACATAAAATATAATGATTCAAAATTTAAATACTACCTTATAAAATTACACTATAAATAAAACTACATGCAACACATTTTAAATTTTATTCTAAATTAATTTATATAACAAGAAAATTTGGAATTTTACACTACTTTCTTTTTACTTTCAATTAATACTATGTCTTTTCACGTCTATTGCACATGTGTTTTAACTAGTATTATATGGAAGGGGTTATGGGAAAGAAACATTCGTTTTTCCCCGTTTGCCCCTTTTAGTGATTGGTGATAGGTTACATAATATAATTTTACATTAAAATTATTAAAAAATAATTTATAGTACACATATAAATTGAAATTTTGATAGATTTTATTGGTTTAAAATTTGGTTATCCATAATATTTGATTTTTAAATTTATTATTAAAAAATTACAAATAAAATATTTAGATTACATGTATAAATTGGATAGATTTTATTGAATTAAATTTTTTAGGTTATCCTAAATAATTTCACATTTACATCATTAATTTTTTTTAAAGAAAAACTCTGAATCATAATAAACTCTCTGTCAGGTTAAAAAAATAATTTAAAAAGGATTATTACTTTAAAAAATTAAAAATAAAAACAAAGTCTACAACAGATTAAAATGAAAAAAGGATTTTTTATATATATATATATTATTCTAAAAGGACTTTTGAAAAAAAAAATTATATTCTATCTTTATCTAATCTAAACTAAAACATGGGCTATGAACTAAAAGATTTTTTTCAAAAAAAGAAAAAAAAATATATGATTTGGATTTTTCTTTTTTTAAAAAAGAGAACAAACTCTGCATCACTTTGATTGAAAAATAAAAATAAAAATAAAACAAAAATATATATTATATATAAATCTAAAAGAATTTTTGAAAAAAAATTATAGTTTTAACCTGATTTAAAAATAATAAAGAAGTTACATACTGCCTCTATCAAATTTTTCTTTATAAATACCTAGGTAACTCTTATGCTTTCTTCTTTTTCTTTCTTTCTTTTTTTTTTAAATTTTAATTTTGTTAATCGGTTCTTTCCTTTTTTGTTGTTGTTGTTTTTTTAATAAGTTTTTGGCTCTTTTTTCTCTTAACTTTACTATTGTCAACATTCTTGCTTCAAATATCTTTTCTAGGTCTAGAAGGATATATATATATATATATATTTACCTACATTATTTAATATAATTTTTTTATATGTTTTTGTAGTTTTTTTTATACAAGCATATTACCTATGGATCCTCATTTATCGAAGAAGTTGGAGAAAAATTAATGAAAATCACATTTTATCTTTGATTTTAATTTTTTTAATTGTTTTTAAAATCTTCATGTCAATGGTTCTATGATTTTAATGTTATATTACTCCTTCTATTTTATGTCTATAAATGTCCGTCCCTTCTCAATTTTCTAATTCTCAAATCTTCCCATCACATATTCAAGGTCTACAAGTAATTTGATGTAATTTCTTTTTTTTTTTTAATACTTTTGTAGGCTTTTTTTCTTTCTCTTTTCATAATTATAATGGTAATATATAGTTCTCACATATTGAAGAGAGAAGAGCTAGGAATGGAGAAGAAGACCACTGACCACACCTTATTCTCACATATTAAGGAGGGAAGGGAGGTTAGATCTCAAGGTTCAAGTAATTTAGTGGTTTTAATTTATAACCTTTTTTTTTCACTTTTCAATTTTGTAAATATAAATGCACACCAATAAATTTATTTAAAAAATCATCAAATCATCTGTTTTCAAGATTTTTTTTCAAGAAATATATTGGCTATTAAACAAAAAAAAAAAAAAAAAAATCGAAATTGGGTTTAAGAGATATATTAGTTTTTCTAAATTTAAAATGAAAATCGTATTTATCTAAATAATCTTTTCATCTAAATTTTTGTAAAATTAAATTGGGATTTCAAATCTAAATTTACTCTATAGATAGCTTAATTAATTAAACAAAACCATATCTTCTCTTCCGTCTTCTTCTTCTTCTTATTTTTTTATTTTATTTTTTTTAACCCTTCTTCTTATTTTTTTATTTTATTTTTTTTAAAATTCTGTTAACTCACTTTAATTTTTTTTGTAGAGTATTTTAAAAATTTCTTTAAGCATCACTGCTACATTTTTTCCCCTCATTCTTTTAACATTCTAAGTCTTTTCGGCTCTTAGGCATGTCTTACAATTTTTCTACAGTTATATCTCTCTCTCTCTCTCTCTTTATTTATTTATTTATATTTTTTTTAACGTTTTTTCTTTTATTCTTTTGTTTCTTTGTTTTGTAAGTTTGGTTTTTTTCTATTACCTTTAAAGATTTAAATTAGGAGGTCAAAAATTCATTTCGAAAATTTAAGAATAAAAAAATTGTTTTAAGAGAACATATTAACTCAAATTTATTTTGAGTAGTATATATTAAGATTGGCAAAATTTTCTACAGGTTTGGGTTCTCTCGAGGCCCTACCTCAATAGAGGCAGGAAATCCTTAGTTTGACTAGGGATGGGAGTCGAATCAAGGACTTTTTTAAGGTCCCTGTCTAGGGACGGGGTAAGAATGCAGAGAGTATCCTCTATCCAAGCTGACTCTGATTATATATATATATACATACATACATACATTTAACCTAATCGGGAAATTTCCGCCTCCGTCCTCGCCTTCAAATGGCATGGATGGGGACGGGAACCCTCCACTGCCTCGACCTAGCCCCGTTGCCAACCCTAGTGTGTATATATAAATAAGTGATTATGAAGTATTAGATTATTATTTCGACTCATAAAATGCACATAGTTACCACTAATTGTTTCAAATGGTAGACATCTATCAGATACGAGATGTCTGTTTATCACTAATAAATAATGATATTTTATATTTATAAATAAATTGATTAATTTTTCTTTCATTATTTAGTATTGTTTTACGTGTCCTCTTTTTACCCCTTTTTTTTATTCCTCCGCCACCACCTTTCATTCTATTTCTATAAAAGAAAAGAAATTGAAATTTATGTACAATTTATATAAAAGAAAAAAAAATCAATCCTTAAAAAATAAATAATGATTTAACTTTATAATGGGTAATAATTGAGTCTATATAGTAAAAATTTTCATAAAAAATAAGCATTAGCTTTTATTATGTAATGACAAAGCCCTTGTAATTTATAAATAAATTAAATTTCAAATGAGTTTTATCATTTTATGAAATTTTCGTTGGACTTTGTACATTTTTTTAAAATGTGGGATGTTACACTCGTTGGTTGTGCGTTGCTTGTCATTACGATAACAAATCTCATTTTGCCATTAAAAAGAACCGACACATAAAAGTTAGCATCCTTATTACGAAAACCCAATTTAAAGATTTCATAAAGAAATACAAAATCCAGAAATGATATGGATTTTTGGCATATCCAATTCTAGAAAAAGACGAATTAATTAAAAATCCAACACCCAATTAACTTTTGACCAATATATAAATACTCTCATTCTAATGAGATGTTGCCACGTTGGTTAGTTTAAAGATAAGTGTTCCACGATCTTCTTCCCCCTACCCCTTTTTTAAATTTTTTAAAACATTCCTTCAAAAATTACTCTCTTAAATATCAATCGTAAATTAATGTACCTCGTGTCTTTTTTTTTTTTTTAAAAAAAAAATAAAAAAACTATTGTTCTTATTTAACTCATGATAATAATTATTGTTTTTTATTTATTGAATAAAAATTAGTTGGAGACATGTGAAATGTGCATCACAAAAGAAAAAAGTCTGAGCCCGATAAATATTTAGCAATCGAGAAATAATTGAGTTGTGCTTGGTTTGACATTCTATTGCTTCGAGCATCGTAAACTACCTTAATATCGTCAGAATTACACGTAACCACAAGCGATTGTCAGATGAAGGACGTTATAAATAGTCTCATTTT
Organism: Benincasa hispida; assembly: GCF_009727055.1. Taxonomy (NCBI): domain Eukaryota; kingdom Viridiplantae; phylum Streptophyta; class Magnoliopsida; order Cucurbitales; family Cucurbitaceae; genus Benincasa; species Benincasa hispida. The sequence goes on along the minus strand of NC_052349.1, from coordinate 87,686,230 downwards.
CGACCTCAAAGGAAAAGAGTAAGTAATTTCGGATTCTCCCAAGAAGATACTCGATCTTACTCTTGTGTGCTTAGCTGAATTATAAACTCTCGTACTAACTAAAACATTAGAGTGTGGTAGGCTCGATACCACATTGGTCTGAGGAACTTTCCGTAGATGGACTCGAAAAGTGAGAAAAAAAACCTAGAAAAGCGGGTTAAATGTCAAGCTTATGAGAGGTCCGTGACGACGATGAACGCGTACAAGTTTCCACGCCAACGCAAACCATAGAAACTAAAATAAAATAATATATTTAAAAATTTGATTTTATGTTGATTTATTAATTTGTTTTGATGTGAGTGTGGTCACCTCAAATAAAAGGAGTGAGAGAATCTAGGATTTGAGATGCATGCCACACACAATTGCTTACATTATAGACTTTACACAAATGGGATATGTTGTGTTGAGCCCATCAATATTTCCACCTCTGTCTTTCTCTAAACTCTAAAGTAACATCATTATTTTCTCTCATCTTTAATTTTTTTGTTGCAACAAAATTTTGATTTGATGAATCCACTAGGATTGCACTACATAACATTATATATATATATATATACACTTTTATCCATATAGTTAATATATAAAATTGGTAAAACTCATCTATCAGAAACACAATACTTTTAATGCCCTAATCAAAATGAGTTGAATTGCTCTTTTTCTTCTCTCATATTTGACTCATTTTTTGTTTCCACTTTAATTGGGAGACCCCCTTCAACATCATGATTACTGGTATTCCTTTGGATAAGCTAGATTTTTGCAATTGCATTTACTGTTTACCTTCAAATTTATTTCTATATGTATTCAATTTCTTTTAGCAATCTTTTGGTTTCCCTCCATTTTCTCTATTTCTGGTCCTATCTTTTACTAATGATTCCATTTCCAATATATAGTACTAATGAAACAGAGAATGATCCTTTAATACCGCTATTTTATCTTATTATTAACGGGGTTTTGGACTAAAATTTCATATCCATTGGATAAGAAGAAAGATTCATGATATGTTATTAGCATGACTTTAAATTTTGTTGGCCTGGGGAAATTTCGTTTTAACCCAACTTAGATAAAAATTTTAGATTTTGAGAAAATTTCAAGAAATTTCGATATTTTAAGAAAATTTCAATTTTTTTAAATTAATTACGCTAAACCAGTTCAAGTTTTTCGATTTTATGATATGTTTAAATACAATTTTATAATTTTACACGCTAATGTCATTTTCAACAAAGGATTAAGTCTTTTTTTAAGTATTACTTTTTCTAATTTTCAATATTATTCTCAATTTTTAACTTTATTTTCGACCCAAACTTTCATTTCTAAAACAATTGAATTTGAAATAATCACAAAAAATAACATATATTTACCTTTTACTTTATTCAAAGTTTTTTAATTAATTTTCATATCATTTTACCTCAAAAATTCAATTTATGTGAGTTTTTTCTTTAACCATCCAAAACTTTCATAATTTTCACATCATTTTATTTCAAAATATTCCTAAACTTTATATTATTTTGTAATTAGTTTCCACTTCTTTTTTAAATTTATGCTCTTGCATCAACATTTACAATAGAACATCTAAATGTTGTCTTTATAGAAATTATCATTAAAAATAGTAAATTATCATTTAACTGAGCCACGATTAAAGTTTCATTAACTAATTATAATATTTTTTTTTATCGATTTTCATCATTTTCATAATTTTTTTTTATATTTCCATCGATATGATATTTCGAATCTGGACTATTAGAGAAAAATTGTATTAATATGAAGTCTTTTGAGTGAATAAAATCATGAAAGGATTCTATTATACCCTATATTGTAGAAATACATGAAAATGGTTAGTTGTTACCTCTAACTATTAATATTCTTATTACCCTTATTCATATATAAATATAAATATGTACGAGAACACACCATGTGCAAACTAAATGAAAAAAATTAAAATATAAATAAATTAAAAATTCTTATATCTTGATTATCTCATCAAATTTTACTATTTGAGGCCGTTTGGTTTAAAGATTTCTAGATGTTAAGAATTAAAGATGATAGAGAATTATAAACCTGAGAATAAAAAATGATTGTATTTGGTTGTGCATAGAAATACTATTTGAATTTTATGAGAACAAATTATCTTTATATTTAATTTATAAAATTAATTGTGACAACTCTATAAAATTTTATAGATTAATTGATAAACAATAAATTCAATTCAAAATTAGAAAAAAAATTATTTAACAATCAAATAATAATAATAATAAAATTATTATTTACAAATATTTATAAAATGAGTACTTTATAATTAAAGTTACTAGAATAATGAGTAATTATAAAGTATTAAATTAAACAAAATTTACCTTTTAATAATTAATTTATACCATAATAATTTTAATAAAATAATTTAATTTAATATTCATTCATAGAATGGAAAAATATGAGAATAAAATGATAAGAATGAAAGGAAATAAAACAATAAAATTAAAAGAAAAAATAAAATAGAAAAAATGAATAATAAATAAAATAAAGAAGAGAAAAATATATTAAATAAAAATAGAAAAGAAAAACATGTAGAGATATCACATAAAAGAGAAAAATAATGAATAAAAAGGAGGAAAAAACATATTGAAAAAGGAATAAAAACGAAAGAAAAAAAAAAAAAAGCAAAAGTGGGGGTTTATTAAAAACTCACAGCGAGAATAAAAAACATGCAAAGAGATACATCTTTGATGTCTAATTTTTCTTTCTTAGGTAAATACCTCAAATTCTCGAACCAAACAAGTATTTTATATATCCATACCCATTCCCACCTCCTAATCCCTCAAACCAAGCTTCCCATTAAGGTTAAGGAAAAAAAAAACCATCTTCTTGTATTCTTACCAAGTTTTAGAGAGATTTCCTCTCTAATTAAATAAAAAAGACTGTTATGTTTTTTTAAGAGAGAAAAAAAATTATAGAAGAAGCTTATATAAAAAAAATTCTATAAAGTTGTATAAATAATATTTAGTTGAACTATGATCATGTTGAAAAAAGAATAGATAATAACTACATGTAATAAGAACAATAATTTAAAAAGACAATTGACTAAGTAGTAGAGACATAAAATGGTTAATGATGTAACCTTCTTATCCACAACCTACTATATTGGCATTAAATTCATCTTCCATTTCTAAACATATCATGGCCACAAACATCAACACACCCCCACCTTATTATTTCCTATAGTTTCTTGTCCCCTTTTCAAAGCAATTGACTTGTAAATTCAATTCTAGTCTAAAGTTATTTGAAAATTCAACTTATGTTTCATATTTAAGTTTGTGTTGTGTGTGTATATATACTTGCAATTAGTGTGCATAAATTACAAGTAAGATTTTTAAAATTTTGGAATCAAATATACATATATGTTTTGGTGCCATTTTACTATGGAGTTGGTTATGTGGATGGAGAATTTTATTCGAAGAGGTCACTAAAATGTGGTTGATAAATTTGCACAATTGGATATAAGAGAGAAACTACAAAAATAGTTCGAATTTATACTCGTGGTTATTGGAGAAGGGTATGTAGATTTTTGGATTCATGTCCAACTATTATTACGAGATAGCTACATTTTAAGTATGTGAGTGGCAGTAGAACAATTTTTTGTGAAGATGATATTTGTGTGTTTGAGCCATTAGCTCCACTAGCACTAGAATGCATTTTAAGAATTTGGAAATCCCCTTCATGAAGCATTTGCCTCCTTTTGCAAGAGCAACTTAATTTTTTTTGTAGCATATCCTATCTTCATTTACACAAAAAATAAAAATAAAAAAATTAAATATTTGGTATGGTATCAAACTACCAACATTTCAACACTCAAGTCGGTATTGAATTTATACATAATTTGACAATACAAAATAGTATGATTTTTAGCATACATTGGACCAATGACTTTGGTCATTTATATAGATAGACTAGCATTGTGTAATTGACGCTTGGGCTTATAACTGTCCCCCTTTAATTTCTAGAACCATTAAGTTAATATTTGTTGGAGGGTTACAATACCACTACTTAAAATGATAACTGGTGTCTCATTCTCTTAACTCTTCAGTGGTTCCATTCTTTAAAGTCTTCCATGGGTGCTCTGAGGTCTTCCACAAGTCTTTTAAGATTCTTTCATGGATATTACAGAGGTCCTTCATGAAATTTTAAAAATTGTGAAACTTAATTAATTATACTTCTTTTAGATCAATTAATACACATTGACAATAAAGATTAAAAGTGAGTATTTAGTAAAACATCAAGATTAAAAGTTTACATTTTGAAACTTAGGGAACATGAAATAAAACTCAAAGTTCAAGGATAGAATTGTAACATTTTGAAATCAATAGACTAAATCGAAGCTAAACTCAAAACATAAGAGTAGAAATGAATTTTTTTCCTTTAATCTATGGTAAAATAATATCTTGTAGACTAATACGATATCGATAAGGAATTGAAGTTTTTTTTTTTTTTTTTTTTTTTTTGGCTAATCTTCACACCCAGTACAAATCATTAAATTATCGTGAAAATGTAAAGAGATTAATTGTCTTTAACAAAATATTACTCTCCAAAGTCTTTTTCAACTCATCTTCAAAGAGATCCAGATTTATATATGCTCTCATATAATGCATGAAATATATGTTCTTAATATGTATATATTTATGTATATATAATACAATTGATATGTCTTTTTTCAAATTGAAATAAATTTAAGGCTTAACCACACCTAAGATTAGGGACTACAATAACACAAAATCCGGTGCACATCCGAGACCCACATCAAAGAACGGCCCAACTCTAATAACTGATAGAAACCCAACAGAAGCGGCCCAATCCGAGCCCATGAAGCTCCCCTATCACCCTCAGAAGCCCAATGCTTATGATGAAAAGCAGCCCATAAATTTCCCTAAAACTTAGCATATTTTAACTTCTCATTTGGTAAACCTACTTTTCCTTTGTAAAAATGATAAAAATAGAATAAAAAAATAATAAATCAAAATTGTAAAACTTCAAAGTACAACTAACACATAGATACAACCCCTCATTAGGAAAAAAAAAAAAAAAAGAAAAAAACTTAGATACACCTACCCAAAATTACCAACAAACATTTAATGTGATGGAAATAGTGTAAAGGATTTTTGATACCAATTGATTGAACAACGATTCCAAAAGGTAGGGTTGGCGATCAAACCCAACCCCACAAGGATTTTTGTCAACCCTACCAAAAGGCCTTATATCAATGAAAATAGTTGTCATCACTTAAATACCTATGATCATCCCCTTCCCTAACCAATGTGGGATTTTGTTCGCACTTTAAGAAGATGTTAAAAATGATAGCAATGAGGAGATTAAAGGGTCATCAAATAGCCAAGAAAAAAAATACATCATAACCAGAAGATTCACCGATTGCAGAAAACAAATAAAAAAAGGTAATGTTTATCGGGTGAATTATAATATAGTTTGATGTATACAAAATTCTAATAGAATTTTAATCCTTGAAGGTAATAGTTAAGAAGGAGAATAAAAAAAGGAAAGAAGACAAAACGGGGAGCTTGAAAGGTTGTTACAGTCAAAGAAAGTAGTGAGGTTTGTACTACATACAATAATTTTCATTACAACTAATATTGTTGTTCATTGTATATTGGATACTAAATATAAAAACTACAAATATGGTGTAATGTGACTGACTGTAAGGGTGGACAGCAAAACCGCATAAACCGAACTGTACCGAATTGATTTATCAATAAAATCGAAAAATTCGGTTCGATGTGGTTTGTTGGAATGTTAAAATTGAATTTAAACGGTTCAATTCGGTTCCAAGTTTGAAAACCGGTTCCTAAACCGAACCGAACCGTTTTAATATAAATATATAAAATTATAAATAAATAAATAAATAAATAAATAAATATATATATATATATACACGTTTTCATTTAGGGTTCGGGCCGCTCGTTTCATCTCTTTGTCTTCACTTTAGCCTTGGTCGTTTGCATTCGCCGTTCAATTTCATCTCTTCATCTTCAGCCTCAGTAGTTCGCCGTTCGCGTTCACGACCTCAGGTTTTAGCTTCACCTTCCCTTAGTTCTCACTCGACGTTCACGACCTCAGATTTCGTCTTCCCTCAGTCCTCAGCCGACCTCTGTTCTCACTCGACGTTCAATAACCCTCTCTTCGTCTTTATCTCTTCAGTCTTCACCTTCCCTCAGTTCTCTCTCCGTCCCTCGACATCAACGACGACGGTTCTGATTCCATCTCCCGCCGTTCAGGTTTCACGTTTCAACTTCCATCTCTGATCTCTTTACCTTCCATCAGATCAATTCTTATTCTCCCTCGATGTCGACTGTCTCGACAGAAGATACCAATTTATATTCCACCCACTCCGTTAGACATTTAGGTTTCTGCTTCCTAATTCCTTCTCACTTGACTTTATGTTTGAATTTTAAAATTTGCTTTAAATAAAAAAATGAATATGTGGTGGAGGCCGACTACCGAGGGAGGGAATGGAATATTTGAATTTTTAGTTTAAGTAAATGATTTTCATAGAATTTTAATCTCATTTTCTTTGATGGTAATAAGTTTTCTCTCCATTTTCTCCTTTATAGGTACCACCACAATGAGCTTAAGCAAGAGCAAGAGCAACAATTCCAATGATGATGTTGTTGTGATGCCACAACCACCACCACCACCACGAAAAGATGAAAGTGAGGTGACAACTTCCATGCAAAGGGAAGAAAGAGGAAAAATTCATCTATGATATGGGACCACTTTATTAAATGTTCTAAATATAGTGTGATGATCCACATGCTAAATGTTACTATTGTGGTATGGTGTATGCATGTTATCCTAGAAGGAATGGAAATTCAACTATGAGAATGCATATTAAACACTACTGTAAAAAAAATCCTTATAAGATTAAGAAGTGTAAGTTAGATGTAACACAAAGCAAGTTGGTCGTTAAGAAGAATGAGAGTATTGGAGATAGTTCACAATCACATTCATCCATTAGTTGTAAGATGTTCAATATTGAGAGTGCTCGTAAACTACTTGATGAGATTATTGTAATAGATGAGTTGTCATTTAAATTCATGGAGAACTAAAGATTTAAGAGGTTTGTGAATGAGACTTTGACGTTAGTAGAACCTAATTTTGTTCTTCCTTCTCGAAAAACAATCGCTAAGGATATTTTAGGAATATATGATAGCACGAAAGAGATGCTGGAAGACATTTTTGTGAAAGAAGGATATAGAGTGTCACTCACAACCGATACGTGGTCATCAATCCAAAATATGAACTATTTTGTTTTGATTGCATACTTTATTGATAAAGATTGGAAATTACATAAGAGAATTCTTAATTTCACCTAAATTGAGAATCATAGAGGGGAGATGATAGGAAAAGAGGTTGAGAAATTTCTAAAACAGTGGGGTATTGAAAGGGTTATGATATTGACAGTTGATAATGCTTCGTCAAATGATACTGTCATTGCTTATTTAAAGAAGCGTTTTAAGCATGGGTTGGTGTTAGATGGCGAGTTCTTGCATGTTCGATGTTGTGCACATATATTGAACTTAATTGTATGCGATGGCCTAAAAGATGTTAATGATTCATTGGTTCGAATTCGAGATGCTGTGAAATTTGTTAGATCTTCCCCTACTCGACTTGCCACATTTAAGAAGTGTATCAAAGAGGAGAACATAAATAGTAAAAGTATGTTGTGTCTTGATGTTCCAACTAGATGGAGTTCTACTTTTTTTATGCTTGAGGCAGCTGTAAAATTTGAAAAGGCATTTGAAAGGTTAGAAGACTACGACACAATCTACATGAATGAGGAGGAAAAACCAACCACTAGGGATTGGGAAATTGTGAGAATATTTACCAAATTCTTGTCAGTGTTCTACGAAGTGACAGTTAGGCTTTCAGGGTCTTTGTATGTTACTTCCAATACAGTCTTCCATGAGACTAGTATTGTTCAGAATTGCATAAAAAAATATTCAAGTGCAACCGGTCCTAATGATGTGCTTTTGCAAGAAATGACAACGAAAATACAAGAAAAGTTTGATAAGTATTGGGGAAAAAAAGATAGAATAAATTTATTCTTGTATGTTGCCTTCATTTTGGACCCTCGTTATAAGATGAAATTTTTTTTGTATTGCTTAAATCAATTATTTGATGTTGATGTGGCAAAAGCTGTAGGAAGTAAGGTAGTGGGTGTTTTGAGAGCATTGTTTAATGAATACAATTTGTCACTATCAGTTGCTAATAAGGGTTAATCTTCATGTACCATTAAAAGTTCTCCATTTAGAACTACAAGTGCAAGTGTTTCAAAGATTTTCCGTTTTGATTTTGAAGATTTGGATGAAGATGATTCGCAAAGTGTGGATTCAGAAGTTGATATTTACTTACTGGAGCCTCGTGTTAAACGTGAGGATAACTTTGATATCTTAGATTGGTGGAAGGGAAATTCTTCTAGATATAAGATTTTTAGCAAAATTGCACGAGATCTTTTAGCAGTTCCGGTATCTATAGTTGCTTCTGAGTCTGTATTCAACACTATTAGGAGAGTAATTGATCCTTTTCGTACCTCATTATCTCCAACCACTATTGAGTCACTTGTATGCGCACAAAACTGGTTACGTTCTGAACAAATTAGCATTGGTTTACGACAATACTTGGAGGAAATTGAAGATGAAGAGGAAGGTTCGTATATTCTAAACATATTTATATATATGTTTAACATATTTATTCATATATTTATTATAGTAACTACTAACAAGTTTATAATTTGTTTCTTAATCTTCATAACGGGATTAAACGGAGCGACAAATGCAAAAAACAAGGAGGAGAATAATGATTGACAAGCGAACAAATTTGTTTGTATTGATTGGACTTTTGAAATATGTTACTATGTTATTATTAAGTGTTTAGCTTGTTATTTGCTTTTATGTGACTTAAACTTTGAAGGTAGTTGTTTGAAATTTGTGTATTGTGTACTTTGGAGAACTTTTTAGTTTTTAACTTTTTATTTTAGTCATTTGGACATGTTTTTATTGTGAATTGATATTTAAATTATGTTTAGAAAAAATTGTAAAATAAAAAAAGAGAATATACAAATTTCAAAAAAAAGAAGAAGGAAAATAAAAGACAGAAGAAACAAAAAAAAATGTTTAAAAATAGGAAAAAGAAAAAGAAACCGATTTACGAAACCGAACCGAACCACACAAACGGTGCAGTTCAATTTTTTATATAAATGAATTCAGTTCGGTTCAGTTTGACCTCCAAACCGAACCGCTCCCACCCCTCACTGGCTGGATGCATATAAATTTAAGTTACGGTTTAGTATGACTAGTTATAATGTAACGTGAGTTTGGATAATATAGTATTGTTGTATGTTTTATGATGAGAACAATATAATTACACCTTAACTAATTTGTTAGATTAGCACATTTCTGGAATAAAACCAATGTACCCTTGAATGGTATATTAATCAAACCTCTAATAGAATATAATAATATTATGATTTTATAATAGAAATGTTTATTATGGAACTTCAAAAGCAAAAACCAAAGACACATGTAGTGGACCTCACAATTAATAGAAGACGACACAATTCACTAGACACCGAACATATTACAGAGCAGCTAGAGAGGATAGAGAAACATTAAGAGACGATGAATCAAACAATGAATGAAAATTAACAGATCGTGATGAAGAACCAAGACTCCTTGAGGTAACAAATGGTTGAATTGATAGAAAAAATAAACCAGATATTGGAATAAATGAAAAGAACAGAAGGGCATGGACATAATCCAAATATCGACGAAGTCTCTATGGTTTGTTCTATAATTACAATATAGTTGTTTAGTCCATAACAAAAGTTGAATAATGCTTACATGCAAACAATTCACAAAGAAATTGGATACTATATAGAAGATGATAAAAAAGATAATCAAGATAATCCAAATCTTGACACAACTTGTGGTGTGGAACAATTAAGCCAAAGAGAGATGATGAACATGAATGAGGTGGAGGAATGGGAAATAAAGAACAACAAAGCATATTTCCTAATATAGTAACCCAACAACCCTAAGAATCTAAAGCAAAAAAACCAGAAGAGTCAAAGATAGGAGGGGGAGGAAACATATGCTACAAGGTACTAAAATGCTAATAAATTGAATTTTATAGTTTAAATCCTAACAATACATGATATCTAGTGTGTTTATGATATGTAATAGCATGCTGAAGATTAGACGAGATAATTGACAATGTCATACGCTCAATAGATGAGAAGGAAGTATATGAGAAGATTTTGTTTTTAAACTGTATAGTTAAACATGTTACTAAATGTAGAATTAATAAAATTTATTTAATTTACCTACTGATAGAATGCAATTATTGGACCATTAACTTGTGCAATTGATAGACTTCGTTCATCGAGCGGGGTGCAAACCTCGATAGCCAACAAGAATAAACAGGTAAAGTACAATAGGAACACTGTATTAAACTTGTAGACTTTGTACCCTACTAACATGTAATTTCCATTTGTTGAAAATCAAACGTCAAAAGAAAGTTAGATATGATTGACACATTCTTGAACTCAACACAAATCATCCTTCAACATGTAAGTCTTTATAATTAAAGTGTAACTGTATACAAGTAATACTCTAGAAATAAATAACAATATTATACTGACTAAATTAATCATTAATTGTTAATAGTTAGGGACAACTATAGAAGAACTAGAAAAGGGAAGAGAGGAAATGGATCAACATAGAACTGCAAAATCAGCCCCAACGAGGGATGCTACAAATACACCAATGACTAGTATATGGATTGGTGCAGTGAAGGGCAAAATGCCAAAAAAAAAAATCTAAAGAATATGTTGACGAGAATGACACATCCTTTGACCTTCGCTTGAGTCAGGCATAAAAGAATGTGATCACTGATGAATATACTATTTTGAGTTAATGTTTTCTAGAATTGGAACTTCTGAATTTATGTTTTTTTGTTTAGACTAACTTTTTTATTTATGTTTTAAATGACTTTATAATTACAGTTAATGCAATTTATGGTTGTTTTATTTTGTTTCCTTTTAATTAACCTATCAATGAAGTAGAAGTGTGTAATTTTATTTACATATTTAGTCATTCCCATATATTGATAAGAAGTTAATTTGGATTTAATAAATAATTGTTCGTAAAAAATGATAACTAAATTAAACAATCTGATTTGACAAATAACTATGTATCATTAGAATTTAGAATGCTGGACAATCTTGTATAACATTGCACGACGTTTTAAAATTATGTACAAATACAATTGACAAATGCACATCATGATTGAATGAATGAACAAAAGCATGAACCATTGAAGAAAAAAAACTCTATTCATAAATATTAAATTCCATACCAGAAAACAAAAAGCAATATAGAAACACAAAGAACATAACAAACCAAGCTTTAAAAAGTAATATTTTGCACACAACTATATATGATTATGCTGTAACAAAAGGATGTGAAAACGTTAAGCAGTGATAATTATAGTATAACTAAAATTGTAAATGTATAAGGAATAAAAGATAAAGTATAGTAATAATATATGAGAAAATTAACATGTAGATTAGTTGATGTACAAGATTCAAAAATTCAAAAATTCAAAACAACTATTAAATTGATTTGAAAATTCAAAATAACTACTAAATCTCGAGATTTATGACAAATTATTTACTTGGAAAGATGATCTTAGTTGACGTTGAAAGTCTACTAAGATATATTTGAACAATTAATTTCAGTGTCATTAATAAAGATATAAGATGAATTACATTGGAATTAAAAGGGATGAGGGTATTTTAGGATTTCCAAAAATTGGACTCACGTGACATTCATGCGTCTTGCTACAATTCAAAAGGATCATGCCTTTTGTTATTTTTCCAAATAATAGTGTAATTACTATTATATACCTAAATATCGCTTATTTCCAATTTCTTTTGGCTTTAAGTAAAGAAGTGTTTGTATGTTAGCTTTTTTTTTTTTTAATTATTTTAAATTAAGCAATCCAATAAAGTTTATTTTTATAAATGGTTGGGGTAAAATCTCAGTCCTTAAAATTTATCGTACAAATTTATGTCAGTTAAATTATGTTGATGTTATCAACCAAGGAAATAAATTAACAGAAAATGTTCATTTAATTTGACTTTCATTCTTTGGATAAAAATAATTACCTTGAGTGTGAAATTGGTAATGACTTGTTTTTTTTTTTTTTTTTTCTTTTTTCTTTTAATTAACAATCACTAGAACCCAACTAACCATGCCATATGTTTTTAGTCAATAGCTTAGATGTTCTAATCTCCATGTTAAGTTCAAAATAATAATTAATTAGTATACCAAGATTTAATTAGTACTTTCATTTTTTTTTGTCAATCCGAATATAGTTTAGTGGATAATACATTAATTATTATCGTAAAATAATTTCTGGTAATCAATTACAGACCAAAAAAAAAAAATTCATGGTTCGATCTCCATTCTATAAATATTAAATTGATGGTTGTATTTTCACTTATGCAATCATTCTAAACAAATTCTAATAAATATGAGAATAATATATAAAACAAATTCTAATAAATGAGAAAATAAGGAACATTTTTAAATATAAATATTTAGAAGTATTTTACATTTTATATCAAAAAAATAAAAAAAAAATAAAAAAATACAAACCATTTTGGAACTTTTTACTTAATAAGAATTTCTCTAATATATATATAACGAAGAAATTTTGGGTTATCATTTTATGGCTGCTGATGGTTAAGGGCTGCTGGTAGCTTCAAGAAGACGCCGGGAAGGTCATCCATGGTGGCTTACACCAAAAAATAATTATGGGATATATATATATATTTATATATATCCCACCTCCATTTAATTGATAATCGATTTTTCTTTTTTACCAAAAAAGATATTTAAAAGTTTATTATTCCAATATGGTTTAAACTCCATCGTTTATAATATGGTGTTCCAACTCATTTGCATCGGTTACGCCTATTGAAGTCCTCTGCTTTGCTGTTTATACACGCTTACCATTTACACATTATTCTTTTTTAAATTACAACTTACCAATTTTTTTTCCTATTAAAACCGTGTTTGTAATTAAATTGATAACTGACATGACCTTTTTCAAGATTTAATCTTTCATCGTACTTGTTGTAATAAAAAAATTGACAAATTAAAACACATGTCGAAATGAAAATAATTCAATAATAATTGATGCGTACTATTTCTTGATTTTAGAGGTCAAAGGTTTAATTCTCTATGTCTTCATTTGTTATATAAACAGATTAAATAAAGATATATGTTATTGACCTGGAGGTTAGATATAGAGGTGTACATGAGTTAGGTTGGATTGGATCGTCAATTTTTTTTTTTCTTTTTTTATTAACTTAAAGTACTTAAATTTGTGTACAATATATATTAGTAACTAAAATTTTATAAAACTGAAATGTTAAATATCAAAATCCAAGATATCTATTACAAACTTCATACAAACATTATAAAAATATCTATGAATTATAAAATTTATAAGTTTATATATATATATATATAAAAGGTTAGGAATTTAGGTTGGATTGAGTCAACTCGAATTTTTAAAAGAGTAACTTGTATGCGCCCAATCCAAATCTGAAAAATATAAAAAATTCAACTCAATCCAACCTAAAATTAAAACTAACACATTTCGATCCTTACAATTTGAGTTGAATAGTCTGGATTATTTATGTTGTCAGATCATTTGAATACCCTAATTTGATGTTAGGATCCCCCGACATCTATTTATCATTGAAAAAAATGAAATAAAATGATAGTTTCACTTGCTGTAATTAAATTTGTCCATATCATAATCGAAAATGATAAAATAAAGAGATGAATAAGAAAAGTCAATCCATGTATTTATTTTTGTTCTTTGACCAAGAAAAACAAAGTAATTTTCCCACAATATATGAACCATATAAACATTAAACCAATCATTTGTCAAAAACTACAAACATCAATAAATTAATCTACAATATATCTAACTTGTGTTCTGCACTAAACAACCGTTTTTAAAATTAAACCTAATTGCACTCTTTTTTAACTCTAGATTTATTGTTTTGTTATCGGTTTGTTATCAATATTTTCAAAAATCAAGTCAAAGTTTGAAAATTAAAAAAAATGATTTTTAAAATTCTTGTTTTTGTTTTTGACATTTAACTACCAAATCAACTCTTATACTTAAAAAAGATGCGAACCATAATAAAAAATTATGAAGAAATTAGGTTTACTTTAAAAAAAAAAAAAAACAAAAAACTTATTAACTACAATGTTAGTAGTTAATCAATCTAAGCAAAATAGGTACACAGTACATTTACATTCATTATTGTCCATATTATTTTCAATATGGGAGTGGAGATTCAAGTTCCCACCTTCTAGTTAAAGGTAAATATATCAATAAGGTGAACGACCATTATTCATCGTTATAATGTTATAGTAGATGTTAAATTATAATTTTATGTCTATCAAGTCAATAAATTTGTAACTATTTTTTTTTTACAATATGTGGGGTGGGAGATTGAACCTCTAATCTTGAGGTTGATAATACATACTTGATGCCAATTGAACTATATTCATTTTGGCAATAATAATAATAATAATAAATAAATAAATCCACACTTATGATATCGTATCCAATAGAGTTTTAAAACTTTCAAGTTTGTGTTTAATAAGTAACCTATTTGTCATTTTCGTTAAATTCACAGATTTATCAAACAAAATTTGAAAGTTGATCTAAAATAAAATAAAATTGTCAGGAAAATTGTACTTTTTTTAAAAAAAAATATGTGGATAGTTGCAATTACACCCTCAAACTTTCAATGATAAAAAAAGAGTATTCAAACTTATACAAATATTAACATTGAATCCTTAAATTTACATAATCGTAGAAATTATAACAATTTTATAAGTTCTTATAATAAATAAGGACCTATCACATCAATTCCTTTTAATGTTAGGCAGGCCAATAAACCGCTCTGCTTGTCGGAGATAAGGTCGGTATGGAGGAGTTATGCCTAGGATATGCTGTCGAAGTTTAATTTTTATCATTTAGAGCTTCAATGTTAACATTTATATAAGTTTTCGAGTTTTTATCATTGAAAATTTAAGGATATAATTGTATGTAAGAAAAAAAAGTGTAGAAAAGGGAAGTTACGTTTAAGAGTATTTATTAGTTAAAATTAAAAAGGGGATGTTAAGGAGGTATACGTGTTGTGTCGTGCAGCGTGCTCTGTCTCTCACCTTTTGAGTTTCTGCAACAATTGTGTGTTCATATTCTCATAATTTCATTCATTCATTCTTCTTCTTCTTCAATTTCTCTCAAAAACTCTCTCAATTCAATTCATTTCAATGACCACCTCTAATCCCAAACTTCAAATGCATTTCAGATCCCTCCTCTCTCCCCTCCTCTTCTTCGCCGCCGGCCTCGCCGCCGGCTTCACTCTTACTCTGTTCATCTTCCCTTTCCCTTTCTTCCAATTTTCCTCTCCTCTCTCCCTCCGCTTCAACTTCAGCCAATTCCAACTCCCCTCTCCCTCTCCTCCGCCGTCGTCTCCGCCGTCGCGGGTCGGATTGAAGGACTTTCTGAAGCCTCCCCCGGCACTCCATGACATGACGGAGGAGGAGCTTCTGTGGAGGGCCTCCCTGGTTCCCCGCCGGATTCCGAACTTTCCGTCGACGGAGAAGTCACGCCGGAAGATCGCGTTCTTGTTTCTGACAAAAGATGGAGTCGGTTTGGCTCCGCTTTGGGAACTTTTCTTCAAAGGCCACCGTGGATTTTATTCCATTTACGTTCATCGGAGTCCTTCCTCAAACGCCACCGTCGATTCCTCCTCTGTTTTCTATGGCCGCTCAATCCCCAGTAAGGTCTGTTCACATTCATCATTTTCCTTAATTATTTCTTGTTAGGTCCCTCTATTTTGCTCAATTTTAATATCATGCTTTCCAACTTTCAATTTTAGCCCAGAACATCTTCTAAGTTGATTTCTAACGCGGTAGATTAAAAGTATCAGTAATGTTTAAATATCTAACTATTAAATGTCTTCTAAATAATAATAAATTAATAAATAATAATAACTACTAAATGAGATAGAAATAAATTAATGAAATCATGCCATAACTGAAAAGCAAGCACATATCTTAATACTAATTAGTGTGCAAGTAAATATCTTTTTAATTTTCATTACGTTACTAATATGTTAGAAATATTTTTTTAAAATCTTTTTATACTTTTAGAATAATTTTTTTTAAAAAATGTATTTTGAGTTTGCTTGCAATTTGACCCATGCACAATAAAATAAATAATTTACAGGGTAATTGTAATTATTATAACAACGAATAATAACTTTATTTGAACGTATGAAATATTCTAAAATTAATCTTGTCTGTTCAAATTAACAATCTTTTCTGTCCAACTTTATGATTCCAAAGCTTTTATGGAAAAGGGAAAAAAAACATTTTAACTTCTACGACGGTCCAATATAACCACTTACAGCCGCGTCATGGTTTTGTTGTAATTTAATTTCCTTTCATGCGTTATTTTTTTAAAAATTTGTAATAATCTCCCGTGTACTTGTAAAGTATTATATGAAATCATGGAATTTTACAGCCTGGATATTTTGGAAATAAATAATCAATAGTTTTTTTAAAAAGAAAAATTGGGGAGAAGATACAAAAAAAAAAAAAAATAAATAAATGAAAGTGTAGTCATGCTTTACATGAATTGCTTGGATGCCACTCAAGAAAGTTGAAGAAAATATTTTTGATGGAATTCCCTTTCTGTTTGAGGTTCCCATTTCCCAATTCTAACCTTTTTTTTTTTTTTTCTTTTTTCTTTTTTTGCATTCTTTTCTTTATGCCTTTGCCTTCTTCCTTTCTCACGTGAAACTTTATATTTCACCAAAGACAAGTATCAAAACCTTTTCTTTCTTTCTTCCCTTTTTTTCTTGCTGCTTGTTATTAGGAAAGAAGAACGAAGGAAAAGAGTGGTGTTCGTGGTCATTTCAAACAGTAAAAGTCAGGTTTTTTAACTATATGTGTGTGAGAGATTAGACATCTGATCTCGAAGTCAAGAGTACATGTGTGTTGCTAGTTGACGTATGCTAGTTGACGTATGCTTATTTGGGTAAAAATTGTAACTTAGTATCTTATTCTTGGTTGCTTCTAAAATTAATATAACAATTGAAAATGTCTACTTTTGAGTTGTTTAAGAGTCATAAATGCAATTACAGGGAGTGAAATGGGGAGAACCAAGCATGATGGAGGCAGAGCGGCGGCTCCTGGCAAACGCATTACTAGATTTCTCCAACCAAAGATTCATCCTTCTCTCCGAATCCTGCATCCCACTCTTCAATTTCTCCACTATTTACAATTACTTAATGGGCTCTAAATCCACTTTCATCGAGGCCTACGACCTCCCAGGCCCAGTGGGCCGAGGCCGCTACACCCCAAAAATGCGGCCCACAATCAACCTCCATCAATGGCGCAAGGGCTCCCAATGGTTCGAAATGGACCGAACCATCGCCTCCCAAGTCGTCTCCGACCACAAATTCTTCCCCGTCTTCCAGAAATTCTGCAAACCCTCTTGTTACATGGACGAGCACTACCTTCCCACCTTCGTCGGAATCCGGTTCTCCAAGACCAACTCCAACCGGACCTTGACTTGGGTCGACTGGTCCAGAGGCGGCGCTCACCCGACCCGCTTCATTAGAACCGATGTCACCGTTGGATTGCTTCAGAGGCTCAGGAATGGAAGCCACTGCGAGTATAATGGAGTTATGACTAATCTCTGTCATTTGTTTGCTAGGAAATTCATGCCTAATTCTTTGAATAGACTCCTCATGTTTGCTCCTAAGCTCATGCAGTTTAATCATTAATTTTCTTTTTCAAGTGTATTGAATTTTGAGCCTATATGATTCATTTATATGTAATTTCATAACATGGGGTAATGTAAAATCTGCCCTTTATGTCTCTTTTTCATATAGTGTAGTGTTGTAAACAATATAAAGAATGAAGAATCAATTCAATGAATGTTGGCCCATCAGAGTAATAGATTGATGAGGAAGATGGAGATGGAAATGGAATAATTAAAAAGTAGTTTACAAATGGTAATCTAATGGTGGAGGGAAGAAGAGAGGGGTTTAAGAGCTGATGGTTTCATTAGTTGCTGTTGAGGTGTTACTGCTAACCCAAGATACAGATATGGAACTTGGAGAAGATCCATAGCCATTCTTTAGCAACACAGCATCATCGGAAATGTCAGCGTCTCGATCTGTCGCCTTCTCGGTATTCGGTTTCTGTATGATGTTAAGAGTGTCGAGAACTTCCATCATTGTTGGTCGCTCGTCTTTTATGCTCTGCAGGCATCGAAACGCCAACTCGGCTACGCTGGTTATCATGTCTTGGATTTTGTAGTCTGATTCGAAACCGAGTGATGGGTCGACGAATTCATGTAATGTGCGGCTTTGGATCTTGTTGATGGCCATGTTGAACAGGTTGATCTCTTGTCTATGCCTTGTGATGTCAACAGCAGGCATTGATGATATGAGCTCAACAAGTACCACACCAAAGCTGAAGACATCGCTTTTGTCAGAGAGTTGGTAGCACTGATGGTACTCTGGATCGACATAGCCTGGAGTGCCTTGTGGAGCAGTTGAAACATGTGTGACGTCGAGCGGGAAGAGACGGGACAATCCGAAATCAGCTACTTTCACACAGTAGTTGTTGTCGAGGAGAATGTTGTTGGTTTTGACATCACGGTGGATGATTTCCGAAGCATGGAGATACACCAAAGCACTTGCAGTCTCTATAGCAATCTTCATTCTTGTAGACCATGGAAGCTTGCCTGGCTTTGCTAGTTTTCCATGGAGGTGATCAGCTACTGTGCCATTCGGGACGTATTCGTACACAAGCAGAAGCTCACGGCTACTGCGTGAGGTGCAACCGTAAAGCAAAACGAGGTTGCGGTGGCGCAACCGAGCAAGGATCTCCACCTCATTCATGAACTGCTCAACTCTCTTAAAATTGCTTTCAAACAACCGTTTGACAGCAACGGCACGCCCGTCTTTGAGTAAGCCTAAACAGATATATGAACAAAAAGATCAGTCAAAACAATCACCAACCAATAGTCAATCATAAATAATGATTCAAACTAAATTAAAATGGCTGCTCTCTTACCATAATACACAGTGCCAAAACCTCCATCCCCAAGCTCTTTGTTGGAGTCGAAATGGTTTGTGGCTTCTTCAAGTTCTTTGTAGGTGAAGAGGTGAACCCCCAAGTAGGTATTTCCATTCTCATTTTCTTTCACAGAAGAGGGATTTGGGGGATTTGACTGATTCGACGGAATGCTTCGTTGCACATACGGTAACATGTGAGACCTTTTACGACGAAGCTGGCGCCGTCGGTAGCAGATGATAAGAACAAGAAAGGTTAAAAGCAAGGCTCCAACACCACTGCATACCCCTGTATATGAATCAAAACAATAGTTTTTAATCAATTGTCAAGGAGGCAAACATGTGAACAGAGTAGGTTCGTGTGTTACCAATGATAATCCTTTTTCTGGTCCTGCCATCGTCTGCAACATTAAACACAACGATGTCAGCCTAAACATAACACTAAAACATTAAAAACTTCCAAACAACCACTGCCAAAGAATGCCTATATATGTTCATCAGTTCATGCCAAAACAATTCTAAAATACCATGTTCGCAGCTATTGGAATGAGTTCCATCGCTACAAGAACAAACAAACTCATTGTTCTCCAATCTACAATAGCCACCACTTTTCTCACATTTGCTGCAGTCCTGTGCAGTCCACTTCAGAACAAAACCCCTCTTCCAAATTTTAACATAACTCATTTCACTTAAATCAGCTACATTAGCAGTCGAGTTCTTGCAAACAGGAACACGAATCGAAGAACGACACGACCGTAAGGGAAAATTCTGAAACTCCAGAAGATCCTTGTGGAAAGTCGCAAAAGAACAGTGGGTTTTGTTGTTAATACAGTCAAGTTGATAGATGTAATCTTTGTGAACTAATGGACAATCATAGAAGAAGAGGAAATCTTCATTATCTGAAGTAGAATGGAATGGTTTTCCATCTAAGCTAATATTATGTGAGGGAAGTGGGCATGAATTTTCACGAGCTGCAGCACTGACCAACAGAAACGAATTGGTCTGGTGAAAAATGTCTTCGACGATAAAATCTTCATCGGAAATTTCGAGAACTGGGTAATCTCTCGAGCATTTGATTTTGAAATCTGGGTATCCACAGGAAGAATCTTGCACACCATCTATCCAAAAGGGGTATTTTATAACGGGGCCATGCCCACAATTTCTAGGAGCACAGTCCTTGAATGTTTTAGAAGCTGAGGTTGAGAAGATGAATGTAAAGAAGCAAATAAGAATGAAAGCCATGGGAGGAAGTTGAGGAAAAATGGAAGGAGAAATGAAATTGCTTTCTAAATCTGTAAGAGATTGTTAAAACAGAGTAAGGAAATTAAAAAAAAGAGAAAACTAGTGGAAAAACTTTACCAGTTCTTCAACAACTACCCACAGAGCCTATATTTGATAAACAAAACAATTATTTTTTTTAAATCAAAGGGCTGAATTGGGATCCTTTTTTCAAACTTTTTACTGGGTCTTCCTGAAATTTGTGGGATTTTGAGTGGATGTGCTTTTTGGAATTGGGAATATTATAGGAAATGAGGGAGGACAAATGGACAAAGATAGGGACAAATTTATCATTTTTGAAAATGAAGATTTGGTAGAGGAAGACTCCTATGGTTTTCCAGGTGGGGGAAGGTTTGATTAGTTGAAGAACAAAGAAAATGTAGAAAAGGAGAGGAAAATGTTTGTTAATTATAAAATATTAGAAAGAGATACCTACTCTATCTCGAGAAATGTATAGTGAATTATCTAATATGATCGAGACGTCATTCTTGGAATATGCTGATTTCTAACATGACAATCAATCAATTAATATGAATACTACCTACATCATTATAGTATATAAACTTTTTTTTTTCCGTCTATTTCCTTTTCAAATGTTCTTCTCTTGACTTTTACTCACTAGATCCTTATTCATTTTTTTTTATTTATAGAAAAAGAAAAACTCTCTTCTTTCTATGTCTTTATATTTTCTTCTTTATCCGTTGCAAACTAGGTGAATTGCAAGAAAACATAAAATTCACTTTTCCATAGAGAAGTGAATAATACTTGTCCATATATCTCTAACTTGAATATGACTCAATCGAGATAGGGTGAGGTTTGAACCACACAATTCTAAGTCAATTACACATACCTTTACAATAGTTGAAGTAGCTCATTTACTCCCTTTTTATTACATTTAATAAGTATCTTTTTAATCACTAAACTCCATTAATGATTTTGAATCACTGAACATTCTGATGCGTGGGCAAGTATTTATTATTATTGTCGTCGTCGTTATTATTATTGGGGGAAAAAGTGTAGAAACCTCTAAGTTCTTTTTAAGTTTTCAATTTAATATTTAATTTGACCAACTTGGGTTTCATATTTATAAAATATGAGAAAACATGAAGCGTTGAAGTGATAGATTTGAGACAGAAACTTAAAAAGATGGAATATTTACACAGGTGGTATATGGGGTAATGCATATTCATATCATAAACAAAACAAAACTATGCCATCATTGGTACTTTAGATCATATACGCATAGAAAATTGCTAATAGTTAAAGGTCCAATAATCATTTTATCTTTTGTTTTTATTTTTGAAAATTAAGTCATGGATACTACTTTTACCTTCAAATTTATTTTTTTTATTATATATCTTTCACCAATGGTTTAAAAAACCAAATCAAAATTTGAGAACTAAAAAAGTAGTTTTTAAAAAGTTTTTGTTTTTAAAATTTTGCTAAGAATTCAACCATGATACTTAAGAAAGATGCAAATTATTGTAAGTAATGTAGATGAAATATGTTTAATTTTCAAAAACAAAAATTAAAAACCCTAGATTCCCAAAATAAAATAATAGATATTAACTTTAATGTCGCTACTTGGAATCTTTAAAGATTAAGGTCCCGTTTAGTAAAAATTAAGCATATTTTCTTCTCATTTTTTACCATTTGCATATTTCTTAAATACAATGGTTGAATTCTTAACCAAATTCAAAAAGCAAAAACAAGTTTTTAAAAACGATTTTCTTTTTAGTTTTTAAAATTTGACTTATTTTTAAACTATTGGTAAAAAGAAGATAATAAATGAAAAATTTAAAAATAAAAGTAGTATTTATAGACTTTAAAGTTTAATAACAAAAACTCAAAAACTAAATCGCTACTGATGGGACTTAAATCTTTAAAATCACTAATTTTAAAATGAAAAAAATGTGTATTGCAAGTTGGAACGATATCTAAATCTCAGGATAGAATTTAACTATGGCCATTTGCTTCTAATTATATTTCAATTCCCACCTACCAAAATTAATTTTCAAAAGGAAAAGGATTGAAAAGTATAAATACCAATAAAAGAAAAAACCTTACAATGTTGTACCTAAATATATTATATATTTTTTGTTCTTGAGATTTTAATCTCTTACTTATTTATTAGAAATAATTTACAATAAATAAGCCTCTAGTAAGGTGTGACAAATACTATTAAAATAACACTAATTTAAACATTAAGAGATTCTTTAGATTCCCGGCTTCAAGTGGATGGAATGAAGTATTAGAGTCGACTCCATATTTAAAACTCAAATTATATTAGTTTGTATTTTCAATTATTATAATCTATAATTACAATGTTTGTTATTTCCTACTTATAAGCTCTTTTCTTTCTTTGTGTTTGTTATTTACTACTCAAACAAAAATAATTTATACCTTAAATAAAAATTATTATAATCTATACTAATATAATTTAGATCTTAAATATGAATTTTTATGACCCATAAACTATAGTAATTAATAAAAATAATAATCAATTTAGCGTCGGAAATGCCCACGGGCACCTACAACGAAATTCAATTAAGAGGGTTTTTTTTAATTTTTTAAAAAAAAGTATCTAGAAGTTTCTATATATATAGAGAGAGAAATGTGGAGTCCAAAGTTTGACTGGGTCAAAGCAACAGAAAACACAAGGAAAGTGAGCCGCCTTTGCGTCCAAATTTTGACTAACCAAATTTCACAGTTCCAAACGCGCTATTGATTATTGAGCCCCCAAAGTCCTTTTTTTCTATTCCAAAATTTTGACTTCCCGCAATGCAAAAAGTTTCAAAATAAAATAAAATGAAGACAAGAACACAATGGAAATCCGTAAAAAACATAATTAAGACAAAATAGAGTCGATTATCTGATAATTATGCACATAATTTTCGGGGGAAAAAGAAAAAGAAAAATTTCCAAGTGAAGTCATGTTTTTGGAACTTACTTTCGAATTTCCATTCTGAAATTCTTCCATAAATTAGTAGGAAATTGTTATTTGTTGATTAATGAAGTTAAGTTAGAAGTCCCAAAAAAGGGCTTTATAATTAGGGGGAAAAAAAGGAATAAGATAATAATTATAATTAAGGAAATTAGGAGAGAGAACCTGAAGGAGGAGGTCGAAAAGGATTACACTTGCCAGGCGTAAAGCAGTTAGAGATATCGTCGTCGTCGGCGAGAGACGGCGGAAAGAGGAGGAGGAAGGCGGCGGCGAAGGTGAAGATTGCAGCGGCGTTCGGCAGCAGAAACTTCTTCATTTCTAATGTTTTGAAGTTTTGAGAGAGAATTAAGAGAGTAATTGAATTAAAGAGATATAAAAAGAAAGAGGGTTAAGTTTCGTGTGTCTCTGTCTATGGCCGCCAATTCCTATTTCCTCTGACTATTATTATTTTTTTAAATTAATAATAATAATAATTTCCCAATTTTTGATATCTGGGCTTTCTCCGCATGGTTCATTCTGGGCCGGGCTGCCCCAGCCCACCATTTTCCCTTTTCTATGTGGTCACAATCCAAATCGAAATCATCGTGTTTGTTTCATCATTAAACTTTAAACCGTATATATTACATCATCTTTTATTTTACACTTTTAATTTTCCATCCAATACTTTTTTTTTTTTTTTTAAATTTTTTATTTCGGTCTATTAGCATCGAAAGTTGGCATGAAAATTTGTCCAGTCCATTTCTTTAGTCTGGACGCGTTAATAGAGCTGATATGTATAAGAATATTCATGCTGATATTAGTTGAGTACACCCCAACATCTAAATTAATATAAACAATATTCAACTAAGCTAAGCACATAGAGTGTTACTTACCGATTTTGAGGTTGATTGTCTGATACTATTTATAAGGTCTTTCTTATAATATTCGTTTTGAGGATATGTGTAATACCAACAATGTAAGAATGGATATGGTCTTTGAGACTAAGAGTGTCAGTGTTAAGGTTTGGTTGTTTTTCTTTTGGTGAAACTTCATGAGCTCAACTAATTAATCTAGAACTCGAAGGTTTGACTTTTTCTTTTGGAATGTGAGAATCCTTATACAAACTTCTGTTCCCGAGTTTTGATTTCAGACAAAGCTCAATAATGTCTAATAAATGATTAAGTATTTTGGAAGAATAGAAAATGAAATAGAGAGTGAGAATGGGGGAGGGAAAAGGTGTATAAGGAAGAATGGTTGTAAAGTAGTGGAAATTGGATGATGCTAAGGGAAACTAGAAATGTTTCAATTCCCAATCACCTGTTTTCTCCATGTTGGTGTTGGCCCACCGAATCCATTTCTCTAATACTTTTTGGGCCACCATTTAGATTACGACCCCTTCCATCTTAATCTCAATCTCAATTATTTCCATACCATTCCATGTTCCTCTCCCTTTCTATTCTTTTTCTTTCTTTTCTCTTCTTTTTTCCCCCCACCTTTCTAATGTCCCATTCATTTTCCACCATTCAATTCCTCTAAAATATAAGTGGACTCACACAGTTTGGATTTATAATCACTATCTTTTAACTTTAATTTTATACTTCAACTATAATTTTTTTTTAATCTCAATTTTGAGAGATAAAATTGACCTGATCTTAAAATGGTAACAATGGTAAATTTGTATTTCAGAAAAAAAAATGATCACATGTAAATTAACAAGAACTACATATCGATGTGGTGTAGGTCACATACAACTCTTAAGTTAGGTAGCTTGAAGATTCACGGTAAAATACGATCATAATGAATTACTCACCATGCCAAGTTATTGAGCCTATTGTCTATACATGTGTATGTATATTATCATACTGTGATTTACAAAAAGCAATCTCTTTTCACATTTATTGTCTAAATGGACCATAGTAGAAAGATGTGAAAGAAAAAACAAATTAAAAATTAACCAAATATCGCAAACTATTAAAATAATGAAATTAAAATAATGTGACATATAACGAGTTTTTTAATACACCACTATCAGTCAATAAAAGGGAATGAACTAAGACAAAGATAAAGCACATTAAATATTTATAAATCTAAGATAGGAGAAAATAATAGCAATAATAAAGTTCTGAGTAAGAGTGAACATGATAGACTGAAAAATCGAGCCGATAGAAGAAGGCTCGGTCGATGTCAGTTTGGGGAAAATTTCAAAGCGGTAAATTTCAAAATTTTTTTAAAAGAATAAAATTGACCAAACTGACCGACCGATTTTTATTCATCGACGGTTGAGGTCGGTTCAAACATTTATGAAACCGACCATTTCTTGACAGTTTGGTCAAAAAACTGGTTCTGACTAACCGATGCTCACTCCTAGGTCTGAGTATAAAGTTCCTTGTGAGTTTGTGATCGCCATGTGGTATCGTAAAAATAAATTATTAGAATAATAACAAAAATAAATTATTAAAAAATCATAATAACAAATAATATCACTATAGATTATTAATTTCAACCAAAAAGTCAAAAATTTGAATATTCTATATACACATTATTGAACTAAAAAAGAATTAGATAGCATTGACTTTCTAACTTACACCACACTGTTTCACAATTCATCTTCCATCTAAAATTTTAAAGTATTTTTACTTTTATGGTAATTATAAAGCATTTATGATTGATTAAAGATAATATTATAATCTTTAAGAGAACAAATGTAGTTTAAAAACAAATGACAAAGTTTAATCATATTTCGTATAATTTAACCTTAAAATAATTACATGAACTTTTTGTAAACATTGGTAACATAAACACTACAAGAAAATTGAACTTTTTCGAAGGTCAAAACATTCGAAAAAACATTTAATAGACCTTCAATATATATTTTTTCAAAGATTATCTCAACTTTGAATGGTGTCGAAATAGATCCCGCTAAAAAAACTTTTTCAAAGGTTTATTAACCTTCGAAAAGTATTATTTTTCAAAGGTTGATTATCTTTGAAAATTATTATTTTTCAAAGATCATATATCTTCGATAATTGTTAAATTATTTATCGATAATTACCTATTATCAAGTGGTCTTTTTTGAAGGTTTATCATGTTATTTTTAAAAATTTTTTAAACCTTCATTAAAAACTTATTTATCAATTGAATATCCTTAGAAAATTCTCTTACAAAACCTTTTAACACATCTATTGATAAATCTTGTAGGGTTGTTTTTACTTATTCATCTACTTGTAGTACCTTGAATTACAAAGTATAAGAATAGAATAGAAAAAATAGACAATGACATGGATAGAAGTAAACTTACATGTCATAAAAGTACACCAAAAGCCTATTGAAATTCTATAACATCAAACTACAGTCGATCAACTAGAAACAAATTCTATGACATCAAACAAGTGTATCCCATTTTTATATGAGCGGGTAAATTTTCTCTTTTTCTTCACCTTCATTTTATCATAATATAAGTTGGAAATTAAACAAATCTCCAACTTCTTATTGGGAAGTATAGTTGTTGGGATTGGTGTCCTAATTCTTGCGGTGGTCTCGTAGTTTGTAAACATTTTGTACACATTGTTATTAATAAAATAAATATTATTTTATATTTTTTTACTCAAATCCAATAAACTAAGATCCGTGGTTATTTTATGTAACTTAAGCATGTATGTGAGACATACAAGTGGATCATGTCTTAAGTAATAACCTAAATAGTCTATAGTAGATGGATAAAGGAGGGATACCTTATCCTAGTGACATTATGAATACGATTCGCTTTGTAGATGTTACAAGTGTTGTAAAGTGCTATAAATGGTCTGATCCTGACCATTCATGTGGAGACATGCGAGCGAGATATCCTATACAAAGAGTTTGTATAAGACCGGACCATGAAATGATTAGTCTCTTTATAGAACGCCGTTGATAATTGAGACTTACATTTCACTAAAGTAACCATAGGTGACATGACCTTAATCTTGAATGAGTTGGGAACTCCTGCCTATGAGGATGTTAAATTCATTTTCCTTTTAATTCATTTTCTTTTTAAATTCATTTTTTTTAAAGTCAATCCAAAAATAAAAAAACATACAATGTGTAAAAAACTAGCCATTAGACACAAACATAAAATAATATTAAATTTATTTTCCTTTTAAATTTCTTTTAAATTTCAATTTTTTTAAATTTTAAATCAATCCAAAAATCAAAAGTCCATCATATGTTAATCTCTTAATGATCCATCATTCAACCAATATGCTGCCACATGTCTACATTCAAATGGTCTGGTTATGCCACGTCATCCACCATGGTATTTTCTCTATAGACTTGTTTCGGTCATATCGTCTTCGTTTTAGCTCTAATTTGAGTGATTCAAGAGGTGTTGGAATTGTTGTTCTGAGCTCTACGCTATGGACATATTAAAATACTAATATTTTTAGTAATTAAAAATTGAGTTTTTTATAATCAAAACATTGATTAATTAATTAATTAACATTAATTAATTTGAGATTAAGGGCCAAAAAGCTAACAACCAACAGTAATAGATGGTGGATCTCGTGATTAAAGATTTTAATCAGTTATTCATGTACCATTGGAGCTTCAAGCTACAGGTCCATGAGGTCCCTTTGGTAGCTCAATGGGTTCAAGTTGAGAATCAGATTTTAGAGTTAATTTGAAGTATTCAAATTAACAAGAGAAAATTCAATTATATATGATATAATTGATATGATGTATTAGATACATTAATTGGAGGAATTAATATAAATATGATTTATATTAAATACCATAAAATAGAAAAAGAACTATGGTTCATATGTTTCACATGATGAAATATTAAAACTATAGGTTATAAATATAATATGATAAGTTCATTATCATATTTATNTATATTAATTATATGATAATTAATTCTTTTTCTCTAATAATCGATTTGAGTGGGAGGTTATTGAAAGTTTTATGGTAACTGTGAGATAAAAAGGATAAATGTTTTCTAAAATTAAATGATGATTCATTGTCGGAAAAATCTAACGAAAAAGGTTATCAAGTAAAAAGTGTTTTTACTAAGATAGCGTTGAGAGCATACATGATCGAGCTACAAGTTGACTATACGAAAGTTACTTGCTTGATCGTTGCTACACGATCACAATCGAGTAGCAAAGCCTATACGATAGGCTTCATCTTCTAAACATCGAGTACATCGTCTAGACGATAGACAATCTTCATCTCCCACTTACTCGACTGTCTACTCGATCGTTTACCTCCTGTTTTCTTCAATCTAAGATCATACAGAGCCCACAACTTCTGGATTCTCACACTGAAAATACCAAGGTAACCATTGTGGTGGTGTTTTTGTTCAGTTTGAGGATCGAGTTGGACTCCATTGGGTTTGAGGTGCATCCAGTTGTTCGTGTTGTTGGTTGTTCCATTCGTTGTGTTCATGCTCGTGCTGACCGAACGATTTGCTGAACAATTGAGGGATATTTGAAGAAGGGTTCTTCAAAGGTATGCATACTCTATCCCTTGCTTGTTCCTATTAAGATGCATGCTATAATTTCTAATTATGCATAATCGTTTTGTTTCTGTTTAGACTGTAATTGTTAGCGTTCATTCTGAATGGGATTTGGAACGCTCCACTTCCGGTGCTCATGGAGATCTATGTTTAGATTTTCTTCAATTGGTATTAGAGTCAGGTTGTTTTGATATTCCAAATTCCATTACTGTATTGAACTTCTTTTATAGTCATGATGGGTTTTAAGTTTGTTTACAATGCATTTAAGCATTAAATATGTTTGTGGATGTGTTTATGGATGTTGACGAGATGATTGCCTCTGTTTAAAGCTTTCTTTAAGTTTATAAAATGTTAATTTGTAAGGGCCCCTATGTTTTTGGGCATAATTAACAAGCAATCGAGTCTGTATTCAAAGTGTTTGAAGTGTTTTGAATCGTTTTTGATGAAGTTTCGAAGCATGGAGATGTTGTTCTCATCGAGGAAGAAGACCAAAGATTGGTCGTATTGTATAGCCCAGGCTAAACGATCGTTCAGATTTGGCTAAACGATCGTGTAGAAAAGTTATGCCCGATCGTGTAGTATTTACTAAACAATTGTATAACTGATACTAAACGATTGAGTAAAGAGTTTACTCTATCGTGTGGCGTTGGCTGCTCGATCGCATGGACGCTTGAGGTAAACGATCGCATAAAGTTTGTGACACTTATCTTTTAGAAGGTGCGCGCACTAAACGATTGTGTAGTCCAGCATGCTTCATCGCATAGTCACTGGCTACACGATCACCCGGTATACGATACTTGACGCTTGCTCAGCGATCATTTAGATAAACTATACTTCATCACATAATTGTCGTCTACTTGATCGTTTAAGGCATGCGTTGCACGATCGCGTGACCTTCATGCTTCATCGCATAGTCAAAGGTACCCGATCGTTGCTTAATGGTCGTTTATGCTCATACAGCGTTGCTAGATGATCACAAGGAGTTGTTACACAATCAAGGAGACGCGGCTTCACCCAGACAGTTTAAGACCCGGTTCGCCTGTTTGAATCGATATACTCACTATTCTTTGTAATAGTTAGCTTTTTCTTGAGGATTTGAGGCTAATTATCCCGGTCCATCAACTTTTACTTGATGTACATGAGATGTATGTTTATTTATATGCCATAATGTATGACATATAGATTTAAAACCCACCTTGGGTTATGCAGTTATTCATGCATCGTATATTATAAGAGTTATAATATAGTAAATGGCATGATGAAATTACAAGAAAGCATGCTCATGCATCATGAAATATAAAAGTTATATTTATGCATGCATTAAGCATATTCATGCATCATCTTCATATTATAAGAGTTATAGTACAAGGCTGTATGATAGCATGTATGCTTGGCTCATTTCTTTGTTATATAAACATTGTATAAAAGTAGCAATGACTGAATAATGCATGGAACATGACACTTAGGCTTATTTGTAAGAGTTATGAATGCCTTATGAATGTGTTTCTTTGCATTGTGGTTGGTTTTAGTTGTTTCCTTTTATAAGAGTTATAATGGAAATTAAAACTAAAATCAATAAGAAAGAGTTGCTGTTTTAAAAGGGTTTTAAAATTTGATTGATATAGACCTAAGTTCATGGTTCTAATGAGATTAGATACCTAAGTTTAATCTTTTCAATCGGTTTAATAGGTTTAAATTGATTTCCATAAAAGATTAAATTTGTATTAAATCTATCTATAAGGGACCTTTTGTCTAAGGTGGATTCTGGCTAGGCTGGGGTATTTAAGCTAAAGGAAATGACCTGGGAACCTAGTTGAAAAGGTGAATTAGGTAGATTTGTTGCAAACATGCAACAGTTGAACAAAGACTTTATTAAAGAGTTTAATGATTGATGATCAAAAGTTGTTTAACTTTCCAAAGTAAGAGTTATTTTTTGACAAACCTAAAAAGTCACTTAGTTAAAATCATTAGTCGTGTTTTTTTCTAAGTAAACTAAACTCTAGGTTTAAAATACTCAGTGGAAGGAAAAGATATATATGATATGTCAATTCCATTCATGTTTCTCCCTTAATGTTCACACCGTGAGATTCATGCTTAGCCTCGTGGTCCCCTAAGATCATCCCTCTTCGGATGGTGTTTGCATGAGTTAATATCAAGTTGGACGAAGAGAGTATTTATAGTAAGTGGGTGAATGATGTGTGTCAACATGTCCTACGGTCTCCTTCATTGGTTTGCACCGTGAGATCTTCTTTCACGGCCTCATGGCGCCCTGGGAGCGTTCCCCTTCGGATGGTTTGTGCGATCGGTCAATATCAAGGTGAACTCTAGAAATGGATAGGGTTGCTTTAGTTTTTGCCCCAATCAGATTTTTTCCCTTCGGATTGGTTGCTTGGGGCGGAACTCTAGGATCTAAAATGAAGGGTCACACTTACGGGAAATTGTTAAGTGTTAGCTCTAAAAAAGGGCTAATTTTATAGCCTTAACTTTCTATATTTGGGTAATTCTTGAATTCTATTGTCTTATTTTGTAGGAGAATTAACCCTATGGAGCCAACACGTGGAAAAGACAAAGAATCGAGCTAAAAGAGCGGAAAAACTGGAGTCTAAACACACTAAATCAAGTTTAATTGAAAAAGGACGCTTTTGCCCTTCTCCATCGTCACAATGCTCATCTCAAGCCTAAGTCCAACCTCATTCGATGCTGAAAGGCAGTAGCTTGAGGAACAGGGCAGTGTTGCAACACTATCCAGTGCGTCGTGATACTCCGAATTTGAGTCACCACCGCCGTTGTAATGCCCTCTGATGCTGGAAGACAGAAGCGCAGCGTGGCAATGCTGCGAACATTTACGGAGAATCAAGGGCACACGCAGCGCAACCAAGCATTGCAACGCTTGACCCTAGTGCCACAACGCTGCAGGGATATTATAAATAGGACCCTCGGGGTCAGTTTTGAAAGCAACCACTATTCATTTGAGAATAAGCCTGAATAAAGAGAAACTTGAGAGTTTTTGTCTAGTTTTTTAGTGATTGAACCAAATTGCTGAGCAATTATTGGTATAGTTAGCCTTGATTCTTTTCTTTTTTTTTTTTAATTTTTTTATTATTATCATTGTAGTCTGAATATGTCTTTTAGAGGCTAAATTATTTTCTTGGGATAGTTTGTATGCCTTTAATTCTTGAAGGCTAACTAGTTTATTATATTCAATTGTTGTGAACCCTTTGGGGGATTTGTTTTATTTTTAATTGAATTCAATAATTTTTTCTAATAAATTTATTTGTTGAATTTCATGTTTGCAAAATCTTTCTAGCCTATGCATTGTTGATCGATTAAGTTGCAAATATTAGGATCGTATGGTTGAGGTCTAGACTTTTTTTGGCCAAGTTCATGTGGGTCCTAATATAATCTTTCCCAAATAAACCATGCAACAAGATATGGTTTTCCTTGTTGAATGTCTCGACAATTGAACCCTTTCTTAATGCTTTTCAACTTTAACTTGGGCGTCCTTAAGAAGGAAAAGTTTTTAACTGAATTAGGACTGATTTAGATTTTTATCGAAAATTGGCTAATTGGGCTATTAGAATTTCTAATAGGTCGAGGGATTTACATAATTGGAAAAAAAAAACTAGTACCTAATGATAGAAAATAAAAAGCATGCAAACTAATCCCCAGATTTTCCCTCGAATTGATTCAAAATCTTTTTTTTCTGCACTTGCTCTTGTTTCTTTTTGTTTAATTTCCCTCATCAAAACCAAAACAATCAAAATCCTTTTTTTTTTTTTTTGGAATTCATAAATTGTCCTAGATTGATTCAACAGTCTCCCTGTGGATTCGAGCCCGATCTTACCATTTTGCTACGTGGGTGGTATAAGTTTTAAATCAGTGAACATAAATAAATTTTTGTTCCATTTTAGGGTTGAGTAACGACATCGATTCCCGAGTCTGAACATTAAGCAAGCCAATGATTTCTTGACCAAATCAATGATGGCTAGTCGTTATAGGAACAAGAGTTGTTTTGGTGTTAATGACTGGTTGAGAAAGTCTCAATTCAGAGGAGGGATAAATTGACTACCCTTCGGTGGCTTTTGTCTTAAACCACTGAAGCGTCATTGCAAAATTAGATGTCACATGGGGTGCATTTAGATTTTGCTAAATCAGGTTGGATTTGTTTTCATGAGTATTTGTTAAAATCTAATGTAGATCAAAGTGTTTGTTTATTCAACAACATGTATGATCTTTCGTTAGTTGCCTCTTTTAATTTGGCTGATTACATATATTGGAAAGAGTCTCTTAAAACATATTTGTGGTAAACGACCTCGAGTTTGTCATGGTTGAGGAGTGTCCTCAAGTCCCAACCCTTGATGCACTGCGAAATGTTCGTAATGCATATAAGGTGTGGATGAAGGCTAATTCGATGACCCGACTTCACATTTTGGCTAGCATACCTGATGCATTGGCCAAAAGGGTTGAGAACATGGTCATTGCACGTCAGATCATGGACTCGTTGCAAAAATTGTTTAAACGTCAGTTCTCACTTTTTGATAAAAAAGGGTTGGATGACAAAGGTGTTGGGGTTTGTACCCTAAAGTCTTGTGTCCAGTAGCTTGTAAACAATTTGGTACGAATACTTGTGATGTATAATATAAATGATATTTACTTCATTACTTGACTTTGTACATTTAGATGTTTTTCATTTTACCACAAACTAATAAACTTAATATCCCTGGTTATCTGTATGTAACTTAAGCATGTATGTGGTGACATATAAGTGGAACATATCTTGATTGATAACCAAAATGGTCTATAGTATATGGATATAGGAGGAAAATCTTATCCTAGTAACGCTACGGATGCGGCCCGCTTTGTGGAATGGTCACTAAATGTTGTGACTTGTCACAGATGGTCTGATCCCGATCATTCGTGTCGGGGAACATACGAGTGGGGGCGTCCTATACAGAGAGTTTGTATAAGACCTAACCTCGAAGTGTTAATGTCTTTTCATATAACACCGTTCATAACTGAGACTTCACTTCACTAGGATGACCATAGGTAACATGACCTCAATCCTGAGTGAGTTGGGAACTCTTGCCATTGAAGGCGGTTCTTTGATTTTGCATGGGTGCGAGTGGCCAGAGCGCAGACTCAAACCTACATATTGGGGATTCGTCTGATTTGGGAGCTGGGAACTCAACTACACAAGATGAATTCACTTCTTCCCCGAGGCGGGGGTAAGTAGATAGATAACTCCCTTAAGGATCGATTCCAGGACTTGAACAATGTGGCGCCACACACCTTCTCATGGCCCGAGAGGTGTTCACACATAGTAGGACTATGTTGTATTGTTCATTAGAGGGATCAATGGTACTTAAGGAGGAAGATGTAATTACAGGGGAAAAACGGTAAATTGACCTATTGTAATTACGAGCATTTGTGAAGGGTCATTGTACTGATGATTGGTTATATCCAATGAACATAGAAATATATCTATGACAAGAAGATTTCAACTGTCGGTCTTTAGTGGAATGTCTGACAGTTTAGTCAGTTATTCAAGAAGAGCCATAGGTCCATAAGGTCCCTTGGTAGCTTGAATATAAGTTGAAAGTCAGTTTTTGGGTCAATTTGAAATGTTCAAATTGACAAGAGGGAGTTCGATTATATATGATAT
Organism: Benincasa hispida; assembly: GCF_009727055.1. Classification (NCBI taxonomy): domain Eukaryota; kingdom Viridiplantae; phylum Streptophyta; class Magnoliopsida; order Cucurbitales; family Cucurbitaceae; genus Benincasa; species Benincasa hispida. The sequence continues at coordinate 87,651,588 of NC_052349.1, read as the reverse complement.
AATTGAACGAGTTAATTAAATATGATATAATTAACTTTATGTATGAGATACATTAATTTGGAGGAAATTAGATATAAATATTATTTATATCTAGTAGAGGAAAAATATTATAATTAATATATGATATTAATTTATAAGTTATGAATGTGATAAGATCACATTCATTGGACGGTTATAAAGGAAATGGGAAGGCGCCTCTTCGTTCTAAATAACAGATGAGTGCATTATCAATAGCAGACTGTGTGTTGATCTTGATGTGCGCGGATATTGTGAAAAAGATAGTGTCATCGTTTAGAAAATCAGTGCCTATACGATAGTGATTGCACGATCGCTTACATATACGATATTGCTAAGCGATTGCATACCGATTACACAGTCGCGCACTATTATCTAAACGATCGTTTACCTTTTCCTTAAGTGATCGTTTAGCTCCTGATATTTACTAAATGATCGTATAGACGATCACTTAGTTTTTCCTACGCAATTGTTTGGATGATCGCTCATCCTTTTCCTACACGATTGTTTAGACGATCGCTTAATTTTACTACATGATCGTATACTTCACCTAAATGATCAAGCATATTGTCTATGCGATAGACGACCGCATCTCCCACTTACTTGATCGTTGTGTACGGTCTCTTTTCCTCCTTTCATCTACCGAATCCGAACAAAGCCCACACTTTGGATTCTCACTCCAAGAATACTGAGGGCTCTGAGTGGTGTTGTCTTCTCCGTTTCCTTCTGTCCAAGTGGTGACCGTTCAAGGTAGACGGTTGGGCTTCAGACTTGCTGTGAAAAAGAAATCTTCATCTAGTATGATTTTTTGATCCCTTTAGCATTATGAAAGTATGTTTGAATGTATATGCAGTAATTCTGTCACAATGAATTGGAAAGATTCGCTTCTACTCGTAGGTACTCTTGAATAAGTGTTCCTTCAAAAGAAACCAGTAGTGTCAGTTTCCAAGATCGTCTTCAGTCTTTCTTGAATGTCAAAGAACTAAAAGATAAAGCAATTATTGTTGACTCAAATAAAGTTCATCGACGAGAATTGTTCTCTAAAGTGGAACTTGGAGCTTATTTAGGTTCTAATACTGATCTCACTACTCTCCAGAAAAGGAAGAAGTCTAAAGACAGTAAATATGATTTATTTTTCTTAGAGACGTGTTTGGTAGAGAATGATGATTGTGCCTGGATACTTGATTCAGGTTCCACTAACCGCGTAAGTTCTTCCTACCAAGGATTTAATTCCTGGAAAACGTTGGAAGATGGAGAGTTGACTCTTCGAGTCGGTACTGGTGAGGTTGTTTCAGTATTTGCTGTAGGCAGGCTGAAGTTATTTTTGGACAAGAAACATGATCTATTACTGGATAATGTTTATGTAGTTCCTCATATAAAAAGGAACTTAATCTCAATTTCTTGTCTGATTGAACAAAGTTATACCATCTCTTTTTCTGAGAATAAAGTGTTTATTTTCAAGAATGGTATAGAGATTGGTTTTGGTTCAATGGAAAATAACTTGTATGTACTAAGGCTATTAGTCATAAAAGCTTTGGTTAATACTGAAATGTATAAACAGTGACAACTGGAAAAAGACCAAAGGTTTCTTCTAAGGAAAACCCCCATCTTTTGCATCTAAGATTAAGTCACATCAACCTCAATAGGATTGAGAAGTTGGTGAAATGTGGACTTCTAAATGGTTTAGAAGAAAACTCTTTTTCGGTATGTGAATCATGCCTTGAAGACAAGATGACCAAACGACTTTTTACTGGAAAAAGTTATAGAGTCAAGAAAACCTTGGAGCTTATACATTCAGACCTCTGTGGTCTGATGAGTGTTAGAGGTCGAGGTGGGTATGAATATTTCATCTCTTTCATAGATGATTATTCAAGATATGAGTATCTATACCTAATGCAACATAAGCCTGACGCTCTTGAAAAGTTCAAAGAGTATAAGGCTGAAGTTGAAAACTTGGTAGGTAAGAAGATAAAAACACCACGATTTGATCATGATGAAGAGTATATGGACTTAGAATTCCATAACTATATGATAGTACATGGAATCACGTCTCAACTCTTGGCCCCAGGTACACCTCAGCAGAATGGTGTATCAGAAAGGAGAAACAGAACCCTGTTGGACATGGTTCCGTCTATGATGAGTTATGCTCATCTTCCATACTCGTTTTGGGGATTTACAGTGGAGACTGAATGCTACATTTTGAGCAATGTTCCCTCGAAAAGTGTTTCTAAAACACCTTTTGAGCTATGGAAAGGCCGTAAAGGTAGTTTACACAACTTTAGGATTTGAGATGTCCGGCCCATGTGCTTGTGGCTAACCCTAAAAAGTTGGAACCGCGTTCGAAAGTTTGCCTATTTGTAGGATACCCCAACGAAATGAAGGGTGGATATTTCTATGATCCAAGTGAAAATAAGGTGTTTATGTCGACAAATGCTATCTTCTTGGAAGATAACCACATCAGGGATCATAAACCACGAAGTAAGCTTGTTTTAAATGAGATTTCTAGTGAGAATACTGAGTCTTCAAGAAAAGTTGTTGAACAGATTGATAGATCAACAAGAGTTGTTGATATTAGTTCATCTAGTCAACCATCTCTAGAGTTGAGACTACCTTGACGTAGTGGGAGGATTGCGAACCCACTGAAATGCTACATGGGTTTGACTGAAGCCCAAAACATCATATCTGATGATGAAGTTGAGGATCTATTATCTTATAAGCAAGAAATGGAGGATGTTGACAAAGATTAGTGGATTAAAGCCATGAATCAAGAAATGGAGTCCATGTATTTCAATTCCGTCTAGAAACTGGTGAATCACCCTAATGGGGTAAAACCTATAGGGTGTAAGTGGATCTATAAGAGAAAGCGTGGTGTAGATGGAAAGGTGCAGACCTTTAAGGCTAGAATCGTGGCAAAGGGTTATACCCAGGTTGAGGGAGTGGACTATGAGGGAACTTTCTCACTTGTTGTCATGTTGAAGCCTATCAGGATTCTCCTGTCCATAGCCACATTTTATGATTATGAGATATGACAAATGGACGTCAAGACTACCTTTCTGAATGGTAATCTTGAGGAGACCATCTAAATGGCTCAACCAGAGGGATTCATTGTTTCAAATTAAGAGCAAAAGGTTTGCAAGCTTAATAGATTCATTTATGGGCTGAAACAAGCATCTAGATCATGGAACATTCGATTTGATAGTGCGATCAAATCATTTGGCTTTAATCAGAATGTTGATGAGCCTTGTGTTTACAAGAAAATCATCAACAACTGAGTAGTTTTCCCGGTGTCGTATATGGATGATATCTTACTCATTGGGAATGATGTAGGTTTTCTGACTGACATTAAAAAGTGGCTAGCTGCCCAATTCCAAATGAAAGATTTGGAAGAGGTGCAGTTTGTTCTAGGGATCTAGATCATTCGAGATTGTAAAAACAAAAGGTTGACCTTGTCTTAGGCATTGTACATTGACAAGATGTTGATTAGGTACTCGATGCATAACTTCAAGAGTGGTTTATTACCCTTCAAGCATTGGATTATTTTGTTTAAAAAGCAGTGTCCTAAGATCCTCAAGAGATTGAGGAAATGAGACGGATTTCCTATGCTTCGACTATTGGTAGACTTATATATGCAATGTTATGTACTAGACCTGACATTTGCTATGCAGTAGGGATTGTCAATTGATATCAGTCCAATCCAAGATTCGATCACTGGACGGCGGTTAAAACAATTCTCAAATATCTTCGGAGAATAAAGGACTATATGCTCATGTATGGAGATAAGGATTAAATCCTTACAGGATACACAGACTCTGACTTTCAGACTGATAGAGATTCTTGGAAATCGACATCAGGGTCAGTGTTCACTCTGAATAGAGAGGCTGTAGTTTGGCGAAGCATCAAACAAGGATGCATCGTGGACTTCACTATGGAAGCCGAATATGTAGTCGCTTGTGAAGCTGCTAAAGAGGTTGTTTGGCTAAGAAAGTTCCTTACAGATTTGGAAGTTGTTCCATATATGTCTTTGTTGATCACACTCTATTGTGATAATAGCGAGACAGTGGCAAATTCAAAGAAATCTCGGAGTCCCTGACGAGGCAAGCATATTGAACGGAAGTATCATTTGATCAGGGAGATTGTGCATCACGGTGATGTGATAGTCACGAAGATCGTGTCGGAGCATAATGTTACTAATCCATTTACAAAGGCTCTCACGGCTAAAGTGTTTGAGGGTCATCTGGAGAGTCTGGGTCTACGGGACATGTGACATCTTATCTAGGGAAAATGGGAGATGATACTGGGGTATAGAGTATGTTCTAGCTTATTGTATATTGTATTTTTTTTTGTATTGTACATTAATCTCCTGAGGTATTAGGACAAGTGGGAGATTGTTGGATTGGTGTCCTAATACTCCATGTGGTCTCGTAGTTTGTAAACATTTTATACACGTTGTTACTAATAAAATAAATGTTATTTTATATGCATTTACTCAAATACAATAAACTAAGATCCGTGGTTATTTGATGTAACTTAAGCATGTATCTGAGACATACAAGTGAATCATGCCTCAAGTAATAACCTAAATGGTATGTAGTAGATGGATAAAGAATGGATACCTTATCTTAGTGACACTACGGACACCACTCACTTCGTAGATGTTACAAGTGTTGTAAAGTGCTACAAATGGTCTGATCCTGACCATTCATGTGGAGATATGCGAGTGGGGGTATCCTATACAAAAAGTTTGTATAAGATCGGACCACGAAATGATTAGTTTCTTTATATAACGCCATTGGTAATTGAAATTTACATTTCACTAAAGTGACCATAGGTGACATGACCTTAATCCTGAGGGTGGTCCTTTGATTAGTATGGGTAAGAGTAGCCAGATTGCCAACGCAACAAGCCTACCTTTTTAGGGACTCGTCTGATTGGGAAGCTGGGAACCCAGCTACACAAGACGAAATTTACTCCTTCCTTGAAGTAGGGGTAAATAGATAAATTGCTCCCTTAAGGGCCTGAATCCGGGTCTTAAACATAGTGGTCACACCCTCTTCTTGGAAGAGAGGATTCAAGTCATTAGTAGGACTATGAGTCTTATTATTCATTAGAGGAATCAGTGGTACTTAAGGAGTTAGATGTAACTACAAGAGCAAAACGGTAAATTGGTTCAATTGTACTTACGAGCCGATTTATGAAGGGTCATCAACACTGTTGATTGGTCATTTAGACACGAAACATATTATTTGTAGTGTGGAGAGTGAGCTGTCAGTCTTTAGTTGAAGTGACCAACAGTTAACAGAGGTGGGATTTCGTGATTAAAAAGTTCAGTTATTCAAGTAGTATTTGGAGGCTTTAAGCTACTGGTCCATGAAGGGTCCCTTGTAGCTCAATGGGTTCAAGTTTGGAATCAGATTTTGGGATTAGTTTTGAAGTGTTTCAAATTTAACAAGGGGAAATTAAATTATATATGATATTAATTGATATGAAAGTTATTGATACAATAATTGGAAAGGGACTTTAATATAATATGATTTATATTTAAATACCATTAAAATTAGAAAAAAGAAACTATGGTTTATATGTTTCATGAGATGAAATATTAAAACTACAGGTTATAAATATGATACGATAACTTAGTTATCATATTTATTTATATGATAATTATTTTTTTTCTTTAATAACCGATTTGATTGGGAGGTTATTGGAAGTTTTATGGTAACTGTGAGATAAAAAGGAAAATTATTTTCCAAAATTAGATGATGATTCATTGTCGAAAAAGTCTCACGAAAAAGGCTATCAAGTTAAAAGTATTTTTACTAAGATAGCGTTGAGAGCATACAGCGATCGAGCTACAAGTTGACTATACAATAGTTACTTGCTTTATCGTTGCTACACAATCAAGTAGCAAAGCCTATACGATAGGCTTCATCTTCTAAACGATCGAGTACATCGTCTATACGATAGACAATCTTCATCTCCCACTTACTCGATCGTCTACTCGATCGTTTACCTTTTGTTTTCCTCAATCCAAGATCATACAGAGCCCATAACTCTTGGATTCTCACACTAAGAATACCAAGGTAACCATTGTGGTGGTGTTCCTGTTCAGTTTGAGGATCGAGTTGGACTTGATTGGGTTCGAGGTGCATCTAGTTGTATGTGTTGTTGGTTGTTCCGTTCGTTGTGTTTGTGTTCGTGCTGATCGAACGATTTGCTGAAAAATCGAGGGATATTTGAAGAAGGGTTCTTCAAAGGTCTGCATACTCTATCCTTGCTTGTTCTTATTAAGATGCATGTTGTAATTTATAATTATGCATAATCTGTTTGTTTTCGTTTAGACTGTAATTGTTTGTGTTCATTCTGAATGGGATTTGGAACGATCCACTTCTGCTGCTCATGGAGATCTCTGTTTAGATTTCCTTCAATAGTAATGATATACATGTATTATCTAGAGAATGAAATTTCACTTACTCTATTAGCCACTTAAAACTCTTCCTCATTGTCTGAACAACCATAATAAAAAATTCAGGCATGACCTAAAGACAATTACTTGGTTAAACACATAACTCAAGAATAAAAATCAAAGCGACATCACAACATGAAATTATATCGATGCCTCGGAGTGTATCTCATTCCGATATGGAAAAACAAAATACATTGATGAATACTTTTGTTTTCAATTGCAATATTTGATTTTCAATTTGTATCCAACTTCTCCGTATTATAAATAAGGATGATTCAGGTCCATGTTCAAACTTCAAACATCAATAATTGACAATCTATATTTCCTCAAAACTATAAGTACTCATCATGGTTTAGTTTAGGATTAATACTATTCATTCTTTACATGTGAGTCGTTCAATAGTTACTTTCTAAACGCTGAAAAATTATTAACAAGGACACTATTAGTTCATAAAAGACAAGATAAAAGATTAATCACCAGAAAGTGTTAAATTCAACTTGGAGATGAGTCTTCAGTTTATGACCGAACATCAGTTTTAGGAAAATAACTACTTTTGTGTTATTTCCTAGTGCACAACTACTGCAGTAGTAAGGTGTAGTTAGAACTACAGGCTTCTTGGTTTACTGTCCACCAGTATTTATTAATTTCGATTTTGAATTACTTACTTCAAATTTGATCGTGCATTCTCTTCTCACAGTTTGGCTTTCATCATAGAGTTTATCGAAGAACAAGAATCGTCTCAATCTTTACCTCATGATTAAATCTGAAAATTTCACATATATTCTAAAATTGCAGAAATAAGAAATTTTATAGAAAACGATGAAGATGGAGATGTTAAATTCTCTACTTCGTTTAAAAAATTTGAGCATATTGCATTGGTACTATCTACATTATTAACTGAAATTAAAATACTAGCTAACAAATGTATGAATGTGAAAAGTTGAATAGAAATAAAGAATATAAAAAATAAACAAAAGTCAAACCATCACAGTTAAGATAACTCGAAGTTTAAATCCTCAAACCACATAGCCTCAACATTGGAGAGGGAAAACGAAGATTGATATCATAAATCGGACATGAATGTTAGCTTCGGAAGGTAGAATTAGACATGAACATTAGTACACAAAATTTCTTAGAAAATTACATTAAAAAAACTCAAAATTGAAGAGCTTCAAGGAATTTATTGTGCTATTCTTTAGTCCAGCTCTCTCTAGACTTGGTATTGGTATAGAGCTTCCGAACCTAGTGAACGGAGATTGGAGCTCGAACCCGAGAGTGGCAAAATGGCTCAACGGAGCTGGAGCAAAACAAACGAAGCAGAATGAACAGAGCAAAGATTGGAGGAATGACAAAGTTGGCATAAAGTTATGAAAATAAAAGCGGAAGGGATTGATATCGTTTATCTCTTCGTTGTACACGATAGATTCAGAGAGCTAAATGACAGAAAATGTATTGAATTGTTTACCTCTTTGTTGTACACGATGGATTCTGGGAGCTAAACGATAGTGAGAGTATTGAATCGTTTACCTCTTCGTTGTACACGATAGAGTCAGGAAGTTAAGCGATAGAGTCAATCGTTTGCCTCGTTGTACACGATGGAGTCTGGGAGCTAAGCGATAATGAGAGTATTGAATTGTTTACCTCTTCGTTGAACATGATAGGACTAGAAAAATGGAACGATAAAGAGAGAATTGTATCACTTTCCTCTTCGTATTCAACGACTTGCTTTGGAAAGGGGCAACCTGCCCAATTTATACATTATTCCCTATTTTAGGGATACAAAGAAATAAAAAATTATTTAATGAATGACTAATGGTATGAGGACACATGGTCCAATACATAGAGAAAGAATATTTGTTTGTTATTACCCAATCCTAAAAAAATTCTAGAGCACTAAGGGAATACTCCTTCATGACTTACCTCAGTGACATGGCATTCTTCATCTGATGTGTTTTCTTGACTCTTTCTTGGTAGTTAACGTGGCAGAGTCTCTAACATCCCCCCTCAAACTTGTGGGGAGTTCAACTATCCCAAGTTTGGACCGTAAGTTAAAAAATTGAGAGTGTGTCAATGGTTTTGTGAGACAGTCAGCTAACTGATCTGATGAAGGTACATACCTGATTTCAAGCTTCCCTTTAAGAACTAGGTCTCGAACAAAATGGATGTCTATTTCAATATGTTTGGTCCGAGCATGCAAGAAGGGTTGTTGGCTAATGCCCTTGCACTAACATTGTCACACCAAATTATTGGTTTGGATGAGCAGGACTGCTAAATCTTGCTTAGGAGCTACTGAAGCAAACAATTTCTGAGGCAGTGTGTGCAAGGGCTCGATACTCTGACTCGGTACTTGATCGAGCTACTGCTGTCTGTTTCTTTGAAGACCAGAAGACAAGATTTCCACCACAAAGAGACAGTAAGCAACTACTGACTTCCGATCATCAATGTTTTCTACCCAATCTGCATCTAAGTATGCTAAAACATCAAGTGAGGGGCTTGGTTGAAACAACAGTCAATAGTTCTTGGTACCACTGACGTATCGAAGGGCTCTTTTTGTTGCCTACCAATGAGTATCTGTGGAGCTTTGAGAAATTGATTGACATGATTCACCATATATGTGATGTCTGGACGAGTGTGAGTTAGGTATTAAAGAGCTCCGATTGTAATAGATTAGTGAGAGGAGCTCCATCAATAATAGACAACTGTTTGCCTAAATAGCTAGGTGAAGCTACAGGTTTCAAGTTTGGAAAACCAATCCTTTGTAGTAGATCATCAACATACTTCGACTGATTCAATATAAAACCATGCTCTAGATACTAAACTTGTATACCTAAGAAATAATTCAACTTGCCCAGATCTTTGAGTGCAAACATGCTATCCAAAGTGGCTACTAATTGAGAGATTAAGTTATTGTCGTTACCTGTCACTATTACATCATCAACATAGACAAGAAGTAGTATAGTTAAGCTCTTTGAGTTTAGTATAAACAGTGAAGTATATATCTTCGAGTTTATGAATCCCCAGCTGGTCAGAGTAGTGCTTAGTATATCATTCTAAGCCCAAGTGGCCTGTTTCAGTCCATATATAACCTTATTCAACTTGTACACATGATTAGGGAAATCAGAGTTAACATACCCGGGTGGTTGATGCATATAGACATCGTTTGGAAGTTTCCCGTTGAGAAATGCATTGTTAAAGTCAAGTTGACGAAGGGCTTATCCTTTGGAGACAACAATGCTTAGAACAACCCTTATAGTTGATGCTTTGACCACCGGGCTAAATGTTTCAAAGAAATCAATTCCAGTATGTTGATGAAATCCTTTGGCTACTAGGCGTACCTTGTATCTTTGTATTGACCCATTCGGATTCTTTTAAGCCTAAAGATTCATTTATTGCCCAACACATTGAAGGATGGTGAGGGAAGAACTAAGTGCCAAGTATGATTATTGATGAGAGCTTGAAACTCAGTATCCATGGCTTGCCTCCACCGAGGTGTAGAAAGAGCATCAGACACCCATGTTGGTTTGGTTAAGAACTAGTCACGTTGGACAGTACTCAGCCAAGCTTTTGGCTTGAAGATACCGACTTTGCCTCATGTAATAATTGAATGATTAGACTGCAAGGGATGAGAGGGATTAGAAACAGAGGATGTATGTGGGTCATTTGGAGACATAGTGTTAGTTGACCGAGGTGAAAGGTTGGACAAGGGAGATTGGGTGGCTATATGGTCTGGACAAGGGCTGGACATTGCATCTGGTATTGGGGAACAGGGGGCAGCTTCAGCTAAGACATAAGAGAGGGGAGAGGCTGGATTGATATCTTGTACAAGAATATTTGAGGGTGAGGGACTAAGACATTGATTTGAGGAAGACTGTGACAGTTGGATGGGAGCAGTGTGCAATAGTGGAGTTATATTGGGAGAAAGGACTTGAGGGCCACTGTGCACTTTAGGCCTATGAGTTGAAGGACTAAGCACCTGAAAACCATAGGAGAAAGGAAAATCAGACTCATTGAAAATGATATTTCTAGAGATGAACACTTTACCATTTTTGTTCAGACATCGATGTCCTTTGTGAACCATGCTTGGACCTAAGTAGACACATTTATCAGAATGGAATTGAAACTTGTTTGGCTGGTATACTTAGAGACATGGAAAGCAGGTACAACTAAACACTCTTAGTCTTGTAACGTCTAGTAGTTTTCCATACATCAGTTGTATAGGTGATTGATTCTTTAGCACCTACGAGGGAAAACCATTTATTAGATGAAAAGCATTAAGAAAGACATCCCACCAAAACTAAAAAGGCATTGAGGCTTCTGCTAAAAGAGTTAGTCCCTTCTCTACTAGATGTCTGTGTTTCCTTTCAGCTCATCCATTTTGTTGAGACGTATAGGAACAAGAAAACCGAGATGCAATGCCTTGTGAGCTACATAACTGATGCAATTTCGTATATTCACTACCATTATTTGATTGCAGTGCATTAATGCTTGTTTTAAACCGTGTTTGAAAAACTTGAAGAAAATGTTCGAAGGCCTGTAGAGTATCAGACTTTTGTTGAAGGGGATAGACCCAGAGGTATCTACTGTAATCATAAATAAATTATCTATATCCTTCAGTGGAGTTTGTAGAAGCTGGACCCCAGACATCTGAGTGAATTAAATCAAATTTATGTTGTGCACGAGACAAAGAATTAGGGAAGGGTAGGGAGTGAGCTTTACCAAGACAGCAAGGTTCCCAAAACTTAATCTCTTCATTCAACTTAGTAGGAAGATTATAAGTTTTTAGTATAGTCTTCAAAACTTGAAGAGAAGGGTAACCTAGTCTCTTATGCCACAACCCTTTTGATTCTACTAAGTTTACTGCACTTTTGGATAGAACAAATGTAGTAGAGTTGTTATTTTTGTTCATTGGGTTAGGAAAACAGCTGGCCTCTTTGGTATTCACATCAATTGGGATCAACTCTGCTTTATTAAGCTGATATAGTCCGTCTTTAAGAGTTTTTTTCACCAGTACTTGCCCTGAAAATTTGTCCTTAACAACACAATAGTCATTATAGAACTCAACAGAAACGTCATTATCTTGAACCAATTTTGATATACTAATCAGATTCTTTGTAATATTTGGTACACATAAGATGTTTCTCAGACTTAGATTGCAATTAGATGAACTTAAACATGCATTGCCTATGGAGGATATGTCTAATTGTTGTCCATTCCCTACCATGATATGATCATTACCTTGAAGGAAATCGAATCCGAGATTTCCATGAGCAGTGGAAAATAGATCATTCCAAATTACAATCATGTATGAATATTACAATTACAGTCGTAAACAAAACATATAGTTATGCAATCAATACAAAAATTATAGCATGAGAAAACACATAAACATGGAGAATGCTATGAACGTTTTTCGACTCGTCTCTACGCTCCTTGCTCATGAATGCTCGAACAAAGAACCTTGAACGCTCGAACAACACGACTGCTCCACAGCACGAACACTGCGTATTCGTCCTTTGCGATCGCCTCGGTCACGAACACTCCAACAAGAACACGAATGGCCTCCACAGAACCTCGACGGTGTCGAGTTGAGTATGACACTACCAAGAAGGGTACCTTGGTATTCTGGTGTGAGAATCCAGAGGGTGGGCTCTGTGTGGACTTGGATTGAGGCAGAAGAAGAAGGAATGAACAATCATGTACACGATTGGGAAAGTGGGAGAAGACAAAAACCTATCATATAGGTCGATGCTTAATCGTTTATCAAAAGCTAAGCAATCTTCTAGAAAAATCTAAGCGATTGTTTAGCTCATCTCTTAGTACTGTGTTTGTCACCTACAAAACACTACACGATCGTTTAATAAACAAGCTGGTGCTTAGTAAATCTGTATTTACTTGACAAGCTCTGTGAGATGTTTTTTTGGAGAAAATCTCAAAACATTTTTTTGCAAAAACATTTCAAATAAAACTTACTATAATTAGGAAAACAATTTTCCTTTTATCTCACGGTTACCATGAACCACCAATAACCTCCCACTCAATTGGTTATTAGAGAAAAAGATTTAATTATCCAATAATTAATATTATTATAAATATAAATGATAACCAACTTATCATACTATATTTATAATCTATAGTTTTAATATTTCATCTCATGAAACATATAAACCATAGTTCTTTTTCTATTCCATGGTATTTAATGTAAATCTCATTTACCTTAATCTTCTACTAGATGTATCTCATATATCATATAGATCATATCATATATAATCAAAACACCTCTTGTCAATTTGAATATTTCAAATCAACCCCAAGAACTGATCCTCAATTGAATCCATTGAGCTACCAAGGGGACCTTATGAACCTATAGTTCGAAGCTCTAACTGTACGTGAATAATTGACTACTCTTTAGTCACGGGATCCACCATCCATTAACTGCCAGACACTCCGTTAAAGATCGATATCTGATCTCTTCTTACCACAGATATATTATGTGTCCATCTTAACCAATCAAAAGTGTAACAACCTTTCACAGATCGCTCGTAAGTACAACTCGGCCAATAATCGTTATGCCCCAGTAGTTACATCTAACTTCTTAAGTACCACTGATCCCTCTAATGAACATAAGTCATAGTCCTACTATGACTGAGTCCTCTCTTCCAAAGAGAAGTTGTGACCACTATGTTCAAGGCCCAAAATCAGCCCTTAAGGTAGCAATCTCTCTACTTATCCCTGCTTCGGGAAAGGAGTGAATTCCATCCCGTGGATTGAGTTCCCAGCTCCTAAATCAGATAAATCCCCAAAAAGGTAGACTTGTTGAGTTGACAATCTGGCCACTCTCACCCATACTAATCAAAGGACCACCCTCAAAGGTAGAAGTTCTCAAAATACTTAGGATTGAAGTCGTGTCACCTATGGTCGTTTAGGTGAGATGTAAGTCTCTAGTATCAACAACGTTATATACAAAGTCTAGTCATCTCGTGGTCAAGATCTTATACAAAATCTTTGTATAGGACACCCCTGCTCGCACGTCTCCACATGAATGGTCAGAATTTACCATATGTAGTAGTTTACAATACTTGCAAACCTCTACAAAGCGGGCCGTATCCGTAGTGTCACGAGGATCAGGTATCCACCTCAATCCTTATACTACATACTTATTTAGGTTATCACTTAAGGCATGATCCATTTGTATATCACATATACATGCTTAAGTTCACATAAGATAACCAAAGAGCTTTGTTTATTGGATATGAGTAAATGCCAGAATTAAATAACACTTACTTTATTCATCAAACAATGTGTATCTTTACAAAATAACGAGACTCTGGGAGAACTAGGACATCAATCCCAACAATCTCCCGCTTGTTCTAATGACTTGGGAGATTAATGTATAATACAATATAAAAATGTACAATATACAATAAACTTGGGCATACCCCAGTATCATCTCCCACTTGCCCTAGACAAGATGTCGCATGTCTCGCAGACCCAGACTCTCCAGGTGACCCTCGAACACTTTAGCTGTGAGGGCCTTTGTAAAAGGATCAACAACGTTGTGCTCCGATGCGATCTTCATGACTATCACATCACCGCGGATGCACAATCTCTCTAATCAGGTGATATTTTCGTTCTATGTGCTTACCCCGACAATGACTCTGAGGCTTCTGCGAATTTTTCACAGTCCAGCTGTTATCACAATAAAGGGTGATAGGCAAATCCACACAATAAAGGGTAGAGTCCGTGATGTATCCTTGCTTGATGCTTCGCCAAACTACAACCCCTCCATTCAAAGTAAACACTGACCCCAATGTCGATTTGCGAGAATATCTATCAGTCTGAAAGTCAGAGTCCATGTATCTTGTAAGGATCAGATCCTTATCTCCATACACAAGCATGTAGTCCCTCGTTCTCTGAAGATACTTGAGGATCGTCTTGACTGCCGTCCAGTGATCAAATCCTGGATTGGATTGATACCAACTGAAAATCCCTACTGCATAGCAAATGTCGGATCTGGTACACAACATTGCATATATCAAGCTTCCTACTGTAGAAGCATAAGCAACCTCTTGAGGTGTCTTAGGACATTGATCCTTAGACAAAATGATTCTATGCCTGAAGGGTAATAAACCCCTCTTGGAATCTTGCATCTTATACCTATTCAACATTTGATCAATGTACGATGCCTAAGATAGGGCTAACCGTTTGTTCTTACGATCTCGAATGATCTAGATCCCTAGAACATACTGTGCCTCACCAAAATCTTTCATTTGGAACTAGGCAACTAGCCATTTCTTAATGTTAATCAGATACACTACATCATTCCCAATGAGTAGGATATCATCCATATACAGTACCAGGAAAGCTACTAAGTTGTTGATGATCTTCTTATAAATACAAGGCTCATCAATGTTCTGGTCAAAGCCAAACGACTTGACAACAGTATCAAATATGATGTTCCAAGATCTAGATGCTTGTTTCAGCCTATAAATGGACCTATTAACCTTACAAACTCTTCGCTCTTGATCTGGAAAAATGAACCCCTATGGTTGATTCATATAGATGGTCTTCTCGAGATTATCATTAAGAAAGGCAATCTTGACGTCCATTTTCCATATTTCATAATCATGAAATATGGCTATGGACAGGAGAATCTGGATAGACTTGAGCATGACAATAGGTGAGAAAGTTTTCTCATAGTCAACTCCCTCAACCTACGTATAACCCTTTGCCACGAGTCTAACCTTAAAAATTTGCACCTATCCATCTATACCTTATTGGGTTTTATGTCCTAAAACTCGTGGTATGTAAACAATATAACTTATTCTGATAATTCAATAAAGGAGTTATTGAATAGATCTATTGCTTGAATAAACTTATTCTAAAATTCAATAAAGGTGTTATTGAATAGATCTATTGCTTGAATAAACTTATTCTAAAATTCAATAAAGGTGTTATTGAATAGATCTATTGCTTGAATAAACTTATTCTAAAATTCAATAAAGGTGTTATTGAATAGATCTATTGATTGAATAGAAATCCAATAAACCTAAAAGTCCCTTGACTATGGGATGAGTACTTGAACTTTATGTGGAGACATAAAGGTGGATCAGGTTCGAGTAAATAGTCAAAATGATCTATAGTACATGGATACGATTGGGTACCTTATTCTGGTAACACTATTGAATACGGCCTGCTCTGTAGTTGTTACAAGGAGTTATAAAGTGCTACAAACGAAGTGATCATAATTCATTCATGTTGGACATGAGAAGTGGAGGTGTCCTTGTGCAAAAGAGTTTGTATTAGATCAGACCACGAAATGAGTCACTCTTACTGTATAACGTTGTTTACTGTTTAAGACTGACTATTTCAAAGCGATGACCTAGGTAACTTGACCTTAATCCTGAGCTAATTGTGAACTTCTGTTTATCTTGGATTGCCCTTAGATTTGCATAGGTGAGAGTTGGCTCAACAACGCCGGCTCAATATGATTGAAATTTCAGGGGTAAGACCGGATAGATAGCTGGGGACATAGGGTGCAAAAGGGAATTCACTCTTACCCGCTTTAGGGATAGTAGAGAGGTTGTTCCCTTAAGTGCTGATTCTGGGGCTTTGAACAAGGGATTCTCGCCCTCTCATTTGGCATGAAGAGGGACTGTGGTTTTGTGATTGAATCACAAAAAATTTTTTATTAGGGGATCAGTGGGACTTAAGGAACAAGAGGTAATTTTTAGAGGTAAAACATAGATTTGACCCAGCCGTTATATTGCGAAACAACCTGTGAAAGGGGTTAACTTACTAATCAATGGTTATATCGAGTGGACATAATATATCTACAGTGAGGGGAGTTCAACTATGGGCTTTAGTGGAGTGACCCATTAGTTAACGAATGGGGGTTAGATCGGTCTAATGAGTTTAGCCGATTAATCTCGGATCGTTGGAGCCATGATCTATAGGTCCATGAGGTCCCCCTACTAGCTCGGAAATGGATTAGCTAGTGTGATAAGTTAATTTGAAACGTTCAAATAAGAATCAAACGGAATTGGAGTGATTTAAATATATGAAATGAATTTGTGTAAAAATTAATTTAATATTGGATATTAAATTAATTAGAATTATTTAAATTGTTTAAATAATTATTTATTAATTTTATTAGAAAATTAAAATTTGAAATTAATTTGTAAAATTAATAAATTTTTATTTTTGAAATAAAATATGATTTTAAAATCAAAATGCATTTTTGAAAATTGAAAAATTACAAAAACTTGAAAAAATGGGTTTTTTTAAGTCATCTTCCAAGTAGCTTACAAGAACCCACCATCTCCTCCTTTACTTTACTCCAAGCATGAGCTGCATCCCATGCAACACATCTCTTTGCATGATAGTCTACAATATATTGAAGAGATTGGAGTGAAGAAAGGCATGAGAACCGACTGAACTTTTGCTGAAAAATTCGGATGAAGAAGGTGTTCTTCAATGGGTTCTGTTCAGTGAGCTTTCTCCATATTCCCTTAGATTCCAGCTTATTTTGAGTCCCACAACTCAATCTAGAGCACCAAAAAGATAGTAGGGAAGATCTTGTGGTGATCGACACAAGGATTCGGAGGATTTTGCAGTTGAAAATGGAGATTTCGTTAGTTCGGCCAAGGTATGTTCATGAAACCCATTTTGCTCTGTTTTTAGCATGTTTCTTTTCAACCAAAATTAATGAACTAGAGTGTTTATAGATCATGATTTCATCTGCTGCGTGATGATATCGATCCAACACACCTATCTTTCGCTTGTAGATCCACTTACACCCAATACAAGCTCCCAGACGTTATTGAAATACATAGACTCCATTTCCTGGTTCATGGCTTTAACTCATTCATCTTTCTCAACATGCTCTGTTGCTTTCTTAAAAGAAAATGGATCATCGACCCCATCATTCTTAATGACGTTTTGGGTTTCAGTCAAACCCATGTAGCGATACGGTGGGTTTATAACCCTCTCACTACGTCGAGGTAGTCTCAACTCTTGAGCTGGTTGACTAGACATTCCGACCTCAACAACTCTTGTTGATCTGTCAGCCAGTTCAATAACTCTTGTTGAACCCTCAGCAGTCTCAGTCTCACTAGAGATTTCACGTTAAACGAGCTTACTTCGTTGCTTATGATCCCTCATATGGTCTTCTTCCAAGAAGATGGAATTTGTAGAAACAAACACTTTGTTCTCACTTGAATCATAGAAGTATCCACCTCTCGTTTCCTTGGGGTAGCCCACAAAGAGGCAAACCTTCGAACACGGTTCCAACTTCTTTGGGTTAGTTGCTAGCACATGTGCTGAACAACCCCAAATCTTGAAGCAGCATAGACTACCTTTACGACCTCTCCATAACTCAAAAGGTGTTTTAGAAACACTTTTCAAGGGAACGTTGTTCAGGATATAACATGCAGTCTGCATTGCATAACCCCAAAACGAGTCTAGAAGATGAGCATAACTCATCACAGACCGAACCATGTCCAACAAGGTTCTATTTCTCCTTTCAGATACACCATTTTGTTGAGGTGTAACAGGGATCGAGAGTTGGGACGCAATCCCATGTTCTATCATATAGTTCTGGAATTGGAGGTCCATATACTATCCACCACGATCAGATCGTAGTGTTTTTATCTTCTTGCCTAACAAGTTTTCAACTTCAGCCTTATACTCATTGAACTTATCAAGGGCTTCAGACTTATGTTGTATTAGGTAGAGATACCCGAACCTTGAATAATCATCTATGAAAGAGATGAAATATTCATACCCACCTCGAGCTCTAACATTCATCAGACCACAGAGGTCTGAATGTACGAGCTTCAAGGCTTCCTTGGCTCTGTAATCTTTTCCAGTAAAAGGTCGTTTGGTCATCTTGCCTTCGAGGCATGATTCACATACAGACAAGAAGTTGTCTTCTAAATTCTTTAGAAGTCCACTTTTCACCAACTTTTCAATCCTATTGAGGTTGATGTGACCTAACCTTAGATGCCAAAGAGGGCATTTTCCTTAGGAGAAACCTTTGGTCTTTTAACTGTTGTTGTCGTACTTAACATGTCAGTGTTAAACAAGGCTTTTATGACTAACGACCTTAGTACATATAAGTTATTTTCCATTGAACCATAACTAATCTCCATTCCATTCTTGAAAATAAACACTTTATTCTCAGAAAAGAAGACGGTATACCCTTGTTCAATGAGACAAGAAATCGAGATTAAATTCCTCTTAATATGAGGAACTACAAAAACATTATCCAGTAACAAATAACGTTTCTTGTCAACAAATAACTTCAGCCTACCTACAGCAACAGCTGAAACAATCTCACCAGTGCCAACTCGTAGAGTCATCTCTCCTTGTAGCAATGTTTGCCAGGAACTGAATCCTTGGTAAGAGAAATGGACATGATTAGTAGCACCTGAATCTAGGATCTAGACAAAATCATCATTCTCTACTAGACACCTCTCTAAGACCAATAAATCATATTTACTGTCTTGTCTCCTCTTTTGGAGAGTAGTGGGATCGAGGTTGTTTGCCACGAAATTCGTTTCAACGATTCTTTCCACTGTAAGTAATTAGTCATTTTAAAAGCTTTAAATGGAAATACTAATGAGTTGCTGGAAAAAAAAACACATTGACCTAGGTTAGGTTTTAAGCAAATACCCATTGTAAAAAAAAAACAACATCCACTAAGGTTTTAGCAAAACTAATATGAACTCCGTGTGACATCTAGTTACGCAATGACGCTTCAAAGGTTTAGAACAAAAGCCACCGAAAGGAGGTCAGTTATCCCTCATATGAATCGAGAAGTTCTCAATCAGTCATTAATACCAGAACAACTCTTGCTCCTATAACAACTAGCCATTATTAATTTGGCCAAGAGATCATTAACTTACTTAACAATCTCCCGTAAGTGTGACCCACCATTTTAGGCCCTAGAGGTCCGCCCCAAAAAGCCAATCCGAAGGGAAAAATCTGATTGGGCAAAACCTAAAGCAACCCTATCTATTTCTAGAGTTCACCTTGATCTTGACCAACTGCACAAAACCCGTCCGAAGGGGGACGCTCAAAGGTGACACGAGGGAGTACAGAAGATCTCACGGTGTGAACCAATGACAGAGGCCATAGGACGTGTTGACACACACCTTTCACCCACTTACTATAAACACTCTCTCCGTCCACCTTGATATTGACTCATGTAAACACCATCCGAAGGAGGATGCTCCCAGGGCACCACGAGGTCAAACATGAATCTCACGGTGTGAACATACAGGGAGAAACGTGAGTGTAATCATAGACATATCTTATACGCTTCTTCCTCCCACTGAGTATTTTATAACCTAGGGTTTAGCTTACTTAGAAAAAACACGGCTAAGGATTTTAACTAAGTGACTTTTAGGTTTGCCCAAGAGTAACATTTACCTTGGATAGTTAAACAACTTTTGATCATCATCCATTAAACTCTTTAACGGAGTCTTTGACCAAATTGTTGCATGCTTGTTAAAAATCTATCTAATTCACCTTTCCAGGTAGGTTCCCAGGTAGGGGTGTTATGTTTCTGTCAACTTAAGAACCCCAGCCTAGTCAGAACCCGCCTTAGACAAAAGGTCCTTTATAAATAGATTTACAACAAATTTAATCTTTTATGCCAACCAATTTAACTATTAAACCGATTTTAAAAGATTAAACTAGGTTGCTAAACTCTTTAGAACCACTTGAACTTAGGTCTATCTCAATCCAATTTTAAAACCCTTTTAAAAAACTTGAGTTTACCTTAAGTCCACATGCAACTCTTTCTTATTGATTTTAGGTCTAATTTCCTTTATAACACTTATAAACGGATATAACCACAATGCAAAGCTAAGACATGCATTGTCCATTCATTGCTACTTCTTTTATATAACACTTATACAAAACGACAATGAAATAAGCAAAATATGCTTCCATTCACCCTTAGACTATAACACTTATAATAAAAGGATGATGCATGATAATGCTCAACTGCATGCAAAATATAACTCTTATATTTCATGATGCATGCGCATGCTTTCAAGTAATTTCTTCATGCTCGATTATAATATTTATAATACATGATGCATGAATAATTGCACAACCTAAGGTGGGATTTAAACTATATGTCAAACACTTGGGCATATAAGCACCATACATCACATGTATAATAAATCAATGTTGATGAACCGGGTAAAATTGCTTTAAAAATACAAAAATTAAATCTAACTATTATAAAGACAAGGAGTCTTCGGTTCAAACAAGTGAACTGGGTCTTGAACTGCTCGGGCAAAGCATCGCGTCTCCAACCATCGTGTACTAAACTCCCTGCCATCGTCTACACGATAAAACAAACACTTTGCTCTATCGCTTAACAACGCTCCCAAAGCTAAACGATCATTTAGCAATTACTACACAATCATTTAGAAAAATCTAAACGATCGTTTAGCTATTACTACACAATTGTGTACCTTTTACAAAGCGATGAAGCCTGAGGTACACGATCGCTTAGCGCGCTCCGCACAACATCCGCCTTCTGCGATCGTCTAAACAACTACGATGCCACGAAGCACCATCACCTAAACGATCGCTTAGTTATTGCCTCTGTATCGTATACGCACGATCATGTAGGTAGTAACTAAGCAATGAAGCTTGCTAACTACACGATTGTATAATGCACGCCTTTTACTAAACGATGAGCATCACATGCTCCCACTACAATCGTCTACCTTCAGCGCCTACGCGATCGGGTAACCAACGCTACGCGATAGAGTAAACAATTTACCCCATCGCTTAGCATTAGCTAAACGATCATTTAATAAATACTACACTATCGTTTAGAAAAATCTAAACGATCGCTTAGTTAAATCCCAATGATTGTTTACCTTAGGCTACACGCTACGACCAACATTTGGTCTTCTTCTTCGTTGAGAATCGCATCTCCATGCATTGAAACTTGATCACGAACGACTCAAATAACTCAAACACTTTTGAATTACAGACTCGATTGCAAGTTAATTAAGCCCAAAAACACAGGGGCCCTTACAAATTAACACTTTGTAATTACAGAAAACTTTAACAAAAGGCAATTAAACCTGAAACATTCATCAACTTCAATCACAAATGCAGAAAACAATTAATCACAAATGCAGAAACCCATCGCGACTGCAAAATGAAGTTCAAAACAAACTTGTAATTTGGAATATCAGAACAACCTAGCTCTGATACCAATTGAAGAAAATCAAATCCGAGATTTCCATGAGCAGCGAAAAATAGATTATTCCAAATTACAATCATATATGAACATTACAATTACAGTCGTAAACAAAACATATAGTTATGCAATCAATACAAAAATTACAGCATGAAAAAACACATAAACCTGGAGAATGCTACGAACGTTTGTCGACTCGTCTTCACGCTCCTTGCTCACGAATGCTCGAACACAGCAACCTCGAACGCTCAAACAACATGACCATTCTACAACACGAACACTGCGAACTCGTCCTCTGCGATCACCTCGATCACGAACACTCCAACAAGAACACGAACGGCCTCCACAGAACCTCAACGGTGTCGAGTTGAGTATGACACCGCCAAGAAGGGTACCTTGTTATTCTCAATGTAAGAATCCAGAGGGTGGGCTATGTGTGGACTTGGATTGAGGCAGAAGAAGGAGGAATGAACAATCGTGTACACGATTGGGCAAGTGGGAGAAGACAGAAACCTATCGTATAGGTCAATGCTCAATCGTTTAACAAAAGCTAAACGATCGTCTAGCAAAAGATAAGCGATTGTTTAACTCATCGCTTAGTACCATGTCTGTGGCCTACAAAACACTATACAATCGTTTACTAAAATAAGTTTTCGCTTAGTTAATCTGTATTTACTTGACAAGCTCCATGAGATATTTTTCCGAGAGAAAATCTCAAAACATTTTTTGCAAAAACTTATCAAAAAAAAAAAAAAAAAATACTAAAATTAGGAAAACAATTTTCCTTTTATCTCATGGTTACCATAAACCACCAATAACCTCCCACTCAATTGGTTATTAAAGAAAAATATTTAATTATCCAATAATTAATATTATTATAAATATAAATGATAACCAACTTATCATACTATATTTATAATCTATAGTTTTAATATTTCATCTCATGAAACATATAAACCATAGTTCTTTTTCTATTCCATGGTACTTAATGTAAATCTCATTTACATTAATCATCCACTAGATTTATCTCATACATCATACCGATCATATCATATATAATCAAATACTTCTTGCCAATTTGAACATTTCAAATCAACACCAAGAACTGATCCTCAACTGAATCCATTGAGCTATCAAGGGGACTTTATGGACCTGTAGTTCGAAGCTCCAACGGTACGTGAATGACTGACTAAACTATTAGTCACGGGATCCACCATCCGTTAACTGTCAAATACTCCACTAAAGGCTGATAGCTGAACTCTTCTTACCACAGATATATTATGTGTCCATCTTAACCAATCAGAAGTGCGACAATCCTTCACAGATCGCTCGTAAGTATAGCACGACCAATAACCGTTATGCCCATGTAGTTACATCTAACTCCTTAAGTACCACTAATCCCTATAATGAACATAAGTCATAGTCCTACTATGACTGAGTCCTCTCTTCCAAAGATAAGTTGTGGCCACTATGTTTAAGCCCCGGAATCAACCCTTAAGGGAGCAATCTCTCTACTTATCTTTGCTTTGGGAAAGGAGTGAATTCTATCTTGTGGATTGAGTTTCTAGCTCCCAGATTAGACAAGTCTCCAAAAAGGTAGGCATGTTGAGTTGGCAATCTGACCACTCTTACCCATACTAATCAAAGGACCGCCCTCAAAGACAGAAGTTCCCAAAACAATCAGGATTGAAATCGTGTCACCTATAGTCGTTTAGGTGAGATGTAAGTCTCTAGTATCAACGACGTTATATACAGAGTCTAGTCATCTCGTGGTCCAGGTCTTATACAAACTCTTTGTATGGGACACCTCCGCTCGCACGTTTCCATATGAATGGTCAATATTTACCATATGTAGTAGTTTACAACACTTTCAAACCTCTAAAGCCGTATCCGTAGTGTCACCAGGATTAGGTATCCCACCTTAATTCTTATACTACATACCTATTTAGGTTATCAGTTAAGGCATGATCCACTTGTTTATCACATATACATGCTTAAGTTCACATAAGATAATCAAGGAGCTTTGTTTATTGGATATGAGTAAATGCCAGAATTAAATAACACTTATTTTATTCATCAAACAATGTGTATCTTTACAAAACAACAAGACTCTGAGAGAATTAGGACACCAATCCCAACATACCTGTGTACTCAGAAGGGTTGGCTATGTTGTTGAGATCAACTATAACATGGTTTGTTCCTCCACTGTCTGCATACCAATTAAAATCCCCTGCAGACTCAGTTTGAAGAAATGGATACAAGTTCTACGAGGTGATAAAGGCTGATGGATTGGTCCCTTAGTTCCCTTGGTTTTGATTGTTTCCTTTACCATTATTTTGATTAGGAACAAATTCTCGATTGTACCTTTGATAGCATACATCTGCAACATGTCCATACTTGGAGCAGACCTGATAGGTAGGTCTATTTTCTCTGCCTCGACCTCTTCCTCTGTTTCTCCACTATTATGTCTCCTCTAGATCCATTGAACTATTGTTGATTTCCTCCTTGTGTGCTACCCTGCCTAGATGTCTTGAATGTGGAATTGTTCCGATTGAAAGCAACATTTTCCGAGGCATTGTGTGCAAAAGTTGTAGTGGCTTTTGAGGTATTTTAGTGTTCCAACCTCTTTCCAAATGACAGCAACTTAGACTGCATATCTAGCCAGGAGATCTCAGGTTTGCTTTGGATAACAACCACCACTAGATTATACTCCTTATCCAACCCAAGGAGTACCTGAGACATTAGGTTACGTATGGACACTGGGCTGCCAGCTTGAGCTAAGTTATCAGAGTGAAGTTTCATAAGTTTCAAACATTCAGACATTGTCATGTTACCTTTACGGGTTTGTTAAAAAACTTGGCGAAGATAGTCTTCTTCTGCCTCGATTGAATTCCAAACAATGAGTGCATGAAATTCCATGGACTTTTAGCACTTTCGTATCCCATCAACTGTCCAACAACTTCAAGATTCATGGAATTGTATAACCACCCTAACAAGAGTTGGTCTACTGTAACCCAAGCTTTCATATAGTGGGTTTAGGGATTTTTTGCCGGTAGAGCTCGAAGCTCCTTCTGAGGCTTGAGACTTAGCTTCACCAGGTTCAACAATTGATGAAGTAGCAACAACGAACATATGAGAACATGCCTTGGTTCCGGACAGATGACCTTCAAGTCTATTCCTTTCAAAATTGGAAGAGTTAGCGTCTTCCATAGCATAAAGTTACCTCTCTCCAACTTGGTGCTAGTTATTTGGTTTAATAGTTGATTCAGAGGGGGTGTGCTGAACTTTGTTGATTCATTGGTCGCGCTGGATCCTGTAATAGTGGTATTAGCTCTGATACCAAGTTAGGAAATTAAAAACGGAAAGGATTGGTATCGTTTACCTCTTCGTTGTACACGATAGAGTCAGGACCCTAAACGACTGAAAATGTATTGAATCGTTTACCTCTTCGTTGTACACGATGGAGTCGGGAGCTAAACAATAGTGAGGGTATTGAATCGTTTACCTCTTCGTTGTACACTATAGAGTCAGAAGCTAAGCGATAGAGTCAATCGTTTACCTTTTCGTTGTACACGATGGAGTTTGGGAGCTAAGCAATAGCGAGAGTATTGAATCGTTTACCTCTTCGTTGAACACGATAGGACTAGAAAAACTAAACGATGGAGAGAGAATTGTATCACTTGCCTCTTCGTATTCAACGACTTGCTTTGGAAAGGGGAAACCTGCCCAATTTATACATTATTCCCTATTTGAGGAATACAAAGAATTAAAAAATTATTTAACGAATGACTAATGGTATGAGGACACATGGTCCAATACATAGAGAAAGAATATTTCTTTGTTATTACCCATTCCTAACAGAATTCTAGAGCACCAAGGGAATACTCCTTCATGATTCACCTCAGTGACATGACATTCTCCAACTGATGTGTTTTTTTTACCCTTTTTTGGTAGTTGACGTGACAGAGTCTCTATCACAGAATGAACATAGCAGAGGAGATAGCGAAGGAGACGACGGAGGAGATGGCAAAAGGGAGATAAGTAGCTTCACGATCCTAAGCCCTATAGAAGGATTTTTTTCCTTTTCTAAATTATTAAAAAAAAAACATGATTTTTTTTAAAGGTTTTAGTTATTTTTTTTCGAAAAATGCACATTTTTTTTTCCCCAAAGGCTTATAATAACCTTCGATAAAAGTAAGTATTTTTATAGGTTTTTTAAACACATTTGATAAAGCTTGATTAATAAATATTATATTTTCAAAAATATTTTCATAATTTTATTAAGAATATATTTTTTCAAAAGTTTTTTAAAATGCATATAAATATATATCTTTAATTTTAACTTTTAAAATTTCGGTCAATATATATATATATATATATATATATTTTCAAATGTTTTTAATAACCTTTGATAAAAGTATTTTTTCAAAGATAGAAATACCTTCGATAAAGTTTAATACTATCTTATGAATATTATCTTTTGAAATATTTTTAATACATTTTATAGTAGTATTTTCTTAAAATATTTTTAAAAACTTTCGATAAAGGATAATACGTGGATTCTTTTTCCCGAAGGATTTAAAACCTCCGAAAAAAGTAATATTTGTCAAAGGTTTTATAAAAAACTTTTGATAAATTTTTTTTTCAAGGTTCTTAAAATGCTTTAATAAATGTAAATTTATTTCAAAGTTGTTTAATAACCTTCAATAAAAAATAGATATTTATTTAAAGATTTTTTAAAAACCTTCAATTAAGAATAGTATAATTTTCAAATGTATTGAAAATCCTTTACTAAATGTATATCTATTTCAAATGTGTGTAATGAACTTTGATAAAAGCTTGCATACATTTTGTTAAAATATACATTTTCCAAAGGTTTTTTAAAATCCTTCAATAAGGGATGATACAGTTTTCAAAGGATTTTAATATCCTTTGATAAATATATTTTTTTCAGAAGTTTTCTTAATATCTTCGATAAATATATTTTTTTTTCAAAAGTTTCAATTAACATTCGATAAAAAATACATATTTTTCAATAGCTTCAATAAATGTAAATCTTTCTCAAAGGATTTTTATAACCTTCGGAAAAAAAAAAAAGTCAAAATAGGTCAATTTTCTTGTAAGGGATAGAACCCACATACTTTTTAAAAATAAAAAAATAAATAAAGTTGGATTTGATATAACAATTTCGGTTTTAATTTTCCTTTTAAAAAAATACGTCTATAATTTTTTAATCATTTATTTGCATATTATTAAAAGTAAGATTTAAAGTATATGAATAAATATTGAGAAGTTGAAATTATAATAATGCCATCATTTTTGACGAATCCGAAGGGAAAAAGCCATTTTCCCGAAATGGCAACCAAAAGCATTGGGCAAATGAATGGTCCAAATTGGTGTGTCGTTTCGGGTCTGTAATAAAATCAATTCCAACTCAAAATGGGTTCCATTGTCAAATAATTCAACCTCGACATAATAATGTTTTAGGAAAAAATTAAATTAAAATTTCACATCAACTTAAATAAGCATTTGAATTTGAATTGACCTTTTAAGTATTTATAAACAATCTTTTTTCTTAGAAACATTTATTTAAACACTTTAAAATCAATCCAAACACCTACTTAGATTAATATGATAATTTTTACTTTTCCTTCATATTTTTTTAAATTCATCCACTTATTTTAATTAAAATACAATGTAAAGAGAGAGACGGTACTTTCTGGCTAATTGCATTCTATTGTAAGTCAGCAGCAAATTCTAAGCTGCTTTTTTCCCCCCTTTGTACTAAAAAAAAGAGAAGATCCAATAAAAGCTAGAGATAGTGTAATATTAGGTTAAATTTCACTTTCAACCCTTACCTTTATAAAATATTTTATTTTGATCCTTAAATTTATTGAATTTTATATTTTTAGTACTGAAAGATAGAGAAGACCAAACAACAAATTATTGTTGCTATTTGCTAAGCCCTTAATTAAGTATGCATTTAAATTTATTTTGATTTCAACGTTTAAATATATATTTTAAACATATCATTGTAGACATAAATTTAGAATGCATATTTAGAAATTAAGAACTGAAACTTAGTACAATGATAATTGACATGGTCTTATTCTCTAGAGATTTGATTTCTATCCCCATAATTGTGCTACTAAAAAAATATTGGATAAACTGATGTTTTATGAAAAAGTATTAAGTTATTTTTTAAAATTTAAAAACATGTATAGAGATCGAAAGACTAAATAAGGTTCAAACTTATATTATTTCTACCTAATTTTTCTTCGATTGTGTATGCTCTATTATATGTTGAGGTGTATAGTGTATGTATATTTGAACAAATATATGTAAATTTATTAATCCAACACATTTTAGACATTATATATTGTCCTAAAGTTTTTATGTAATCGTCCTACCTAAGCTTCGTTTTGTATCAATAAAGCCATTTTCATATTATCATCGTACCGTTGGAAAACAATTCATTATACTTTTAAATCTACAGGAGAAAAAAAAAAAGAAAAACAACATTTTAGCCATTTCCATTGTTGGTGAAAATGAAAATCCAACTGAACATATTATTATAGACTTTCCAAGTATAGTCAATTGTAAATATTGTTTAGTTTATTAAATTCATTTATTAGAGCATAACTTAATAGAAAGATAGAAGTATAAAACATAATTTTAGAGGTCAATATCTGCACTCTATACAATAATTGAACTTAAGACAAAAGTTTGTTAAAATTATATTTCATGTTTATTATTTGCTAAAGTAGTCACTGATCTTCAAATTTTGTTGCTTTTTAAAATTTAGTACCTTCTTTTTTTTAAAAAAAAAATATATATAATTTTCATTTAATGTTTCATAATTTTAATTTAAGATGCAGAATCAAACTATTGACTTTAGATGATAAATTGATTTTTTTTATATTAAAAATTATAAAATGATCATATTAAGCTTTCAGATCTTACCGTTAATTCATAATGATTAGTATCAGATTATTATTTTCTTTAAACAATATACGGAGTGAAAGAGTAATTTAACTTATTTAATTTGATGTCCAAATAAGTTTATCTTAAAATTATTCAATATTATTTAATTGGTTATCCATCGATATCTCTTATAATACAGTTCAAGTGATTAAATATTAATACTTCTCCATTGGTAATTTCATTTTTTTTTTAATTTCATCTACGTAATTTTTTAAAAAAGGAATATATTTAAAATATATTATTTACTTTTGTAGTACAAATAAATTATTTACTAAGTAATACTTAAATTGAAAATTAAATTTATCATTAGTATTTTGGGAAAGAATATTAGGTGGTCTTATTTCCGTAATTGAATTTATATAGAATTATGCTTAAGAAAAAATGAAATATTTCTCCACGAAAAATTCAAAGTCTATTTTTTGACAATTTACACGTGTCTTACCTACTCGTGCATAGCACGTGGCCTACCTACCACATTGTCACGTGCCAACATGACGCAAAGCTTCACTGAGTTCACGAACGGATGAGCTCACTAATCGCCATTCAAACCTATTTACGTTTTTGCCCAAAAAGTATTCATCATTTCCATATTTACCCAACCGAGTAAGCATTTCTAACAAAAGAACCATCAAAGATTTTTTTTTTTTTTTTTTTTTAAGTATTATAATTAAAGTGTGGGGTGAGAGAATTAAACCTCAAACTTCGAGGATGATAGTACAAGCACTATGCCTATTAAACTACATTCTTGTTGGCAAGATCCCCAAAGTTTGATTAAATTAATTAAATAGAATTTCTACAACTTGGTTTTTTTTTAAATGATGTTATTTTATTAATTTTTAACAAAAATAAGATTAGATTGAAAGTATTGATAAAAATGGGATTTCGTAATCGTAGACCTAATACACGATTACCTCTAAATCATAGACCAGTTCCACGACTTCCTTCCAAGCACGTGAATCGACAATGACTTGGCACACGCAAACTGCCACTTGTATAGGCATGCAACGTTGACATCAGGTAATCGTGGACGGGATTCACAACCACCCTAAATCGTGTACGAGGTACACCATTTAGTGGTTCCCAAAAATCCCCACGACCTTTCATTTTTTCCCCATCTCAAACTTTCTCCCTTTCTGCATCTCTCTTACAGTCATCGTCTATCGTTGCTGCTGTCGTCTGTCGTTCGTTGTTGTCTATTGTTTGTCGTTAATGATCACCTGCCATCCACCGAGCGTCATTGCTCTCCTTTCCGCTGCCGATCGTAGGTAATACTTTGTCCTTTTTTTCCCCAATATATGATATTATACTCTTAGATATACTATTTTATTTGATCTAGTTTAGTTGATCTATTGTGTAGGACTTGAATTGTTTTATTTATTTGTTTTTTTTGTAGTTTAATATTATAAGTTGGACTGATTATTTAGGTTGTAGTTAATCTTTTTATTTCAATGTTATAAGTTTGGACTCGAAAAATAATATTTGGAGTGTCTGGAGTTTTGATCTATTTGGACTATTTGGACGGTTTAAAATATTGTTTGAACTGTTTAAAAGAAAAAAACAAACCTTTTGGATTGGGCTGTTAGTATTAACATACTTTTTGTCAATTATAATAGTTGTAAGGATTTGAGTATATATGTCGATGCATCTTGAAGATTTAGTCATTCTTGAATTTGGAAATGATGGGGATAGTGATATTGACGTAGAACTTGATGAATTATTTGGAAACGAAAGAAGTGTAGAACATGATATTGAGTTGGTACCAGAGATGTTCACTCAAATAGATTGAGACATTACTAATTCAACCTGTGAACGATGGTCAACATTGGAGAAAAGAAATAGATGTATAGATAATTATAGTGTAATACAAAAAGGAATGTTATTTAACACTAAAGAAGATCTACAACTGGCTGTTAAAAAATATTGCGTGCCAGAACACTATGAGATTGTCGTAGTAGAATTGAACCAAGATATTTAGTATGTGAGATGTAAACAGTGGAAGGATGGTTGTGATTGAAGGTTACAGACATATCAGCATAAAACTCATGGGATGTTTGAAATTACTAGACTTGAAGGGGAGCATTCATGTTTGTACTCATAATTGACACATGATCATTCACAGCTTGATTCAAATTTGATTATTATTGAAATCCAAAATATGGTTAGAACTGATCTTGGGATTCATGTGACCTTACTCCAAGAAGCAATTAAAAAACAATATGGGTATAATGTTAATTATAGACGAGTGTGGCAAGCCAAGAGAAAAACAATGATTGTTGGTAATTAGGAGAAATTATATTCAGAGTTTCCGTATTGGTTGAGTGTTGTTGTGCACTAAAATTTTGGAACACAATCGGATTGGTATTTTCTTCTATTTGAGGTGTCAGATAAGACTATTTTTGGTCGAGTTTTCTGGTCCTTCCATTATGCAGGAGAAGGGTTTAAATATTATAGATCATTAATTCAAATTGATGACACTCATCTGTACGGAACGCGTTATGCAAACCGACACATATTTTCCTTTGCTTTTGCTATTCTTGAAGGAGAGGACTCAACCGGTTGGTCATGGTTTCTGTAGGCATTACATGAATATGTCACCCAATAAGATGATATTTGCTTGATTTTTGATAGACATAAGAGCATTCTCACTACCATTAACGACGAGGAATTAGGTTGGAGTGAACCAAATTAATTTGAGGGATAAGCATGAGCAAGACTGACGTCGGATTCACGTGGAATATATATCATACTAGTGTGCACGTCATAATCGCTGTGCACAGGGAGATATAACAAATGGACCAGCTGTATCAAATGATTATTTTTTCTGGTACGATTCAATCACGAGACTATTTATCACACCTAACGACGCTTACTATTATTGCTTGGTAAGAGTTGGATTATCTTACATTTCCTAAATATATGATATGAACGATATTTAGTATTAATTTTTTTCATTGTACAGAATAATTTTATCCAAGATGTACAACAATATACAACACAATTTACCAGAGTTAGGTTCAATGTGTGACCAAACCTTAGCAAATGTAGAAAGTATTATTCAATAGATAAGACGACTCAATATTGCTGATACTGATCGAAGATGTATGCGTCATAGATGACAACAACAACAAGATGAAGATAATCTAGAGGCACACAAAGACGACCTCTATGGATAACTGAGTGACTTGTAATTTCAACTTTTAACTTCATATAAACTTCTATTTTGAAATTAAAGAACTAATAAAATTACATTTTATCATGAGATACTATTTTTTATACTAAAAAGCAAAATTATTAGTTAAAAGTTAAAAAAAAAACAATCAAAATCGAAAAAAAAAAATCGGTCCACGAGTTTGGTCCTTTGACCAAGTCCACGTGGATTGCTTATTTTTTTTCAATACCATTGCCTTCGATATTACATTTTGAAATTTATGTCTCATTTTTATCATTACTTTTAAAAATAACATTATTCTTGAATTTAACCCCTACGATTTTTGCTTTATCTATTTATTATGTCATCATCTTCTTTTATAAGTTTATAACACACACTCTCTGGTTCAAGCTTCTTCCTCTCTCTCTCTATCTTTCTGCACCTTCCGTCTCGTCTGGTTTCTTAATTCACACAAAACGCATTTGGGTCATTCATTGTGTGCATTCTTCAAATCTTTTCTACGAAGTTTTATGAATCGATTTTCACTTCTCTTCTTCATTCAATCGATTTGAAAATCCTCTGTTATTTTTGGGTTCTCTTTGATCTGGTATTGTATTGTCAACAATCTTCATTCAATTCAGTGTTCTTGAGACAAGATTTCGAGTCTTGTTTTCCAAGAAGGAAGCTGAGTTTGAAGAATTTGCGACCCTTTTCTTGTAAACGCCATTTTCATCGGCTCCGTACTACTTGAGGGAGTTTAAAGAAATCGATATAATCTTCTTTTGTTCTGGTGGGTTGAGTTCTTTTTTCCCATTTTTGAGAAATTTGGGGTTTCCCCATTATAATCTGTGTAGTTTCCTCCGTTTTCCATCGATACGAAACGGAGGATTCTTCTTTTGGGTAAGAAATGTTGGGAACTGAGTTGCAGTTTGGGGGAATCAAAGGCGAGGATCGGTTTTATATTCCGATAAGGGCAAGGAAGAATTATAATCAGCAAAAGCCATCAAGAAGACCTACCAAGACCGATGAAACTGAGAGCCCATCGTGTAAAGTTTTGGCTTCTACTATAAAGCCTTCTAAGCAATTGACTCCTCAGTCTAAGAGCAACTTAGAGAGATTCTTGGAGGCTACCAGGCCTTCAGTTCCAGCGCAGTATTTCTCTAAGGTAAATGTTTAAAATCAAAGAAAGTTGATTACATATAAGCTTTATTGGTTGCTGATAAAATTTGAGTTAATAACCAAATTAGGATCGTAATCCTATTTTGGGTTCGGTTTCTTATGGCCCTTTAACGGCTTTCTTGGCTCTTTTCTGCGTTTACGAGTTTTAGACCTCTAAGTAAATGACCCAGCGCAGAACTTCTCTAAGGTAAATGTTTAGAATCAAAGAAAAGTTGATTACATATAAGCTTGATTGGTTGCTGATGAAATTTGAGTTCATAACCAAACTAGGATCATAATCTTATTACGGCTTCGGTTTCTTGTGGCCCTTTAATGGCTTTCTTGGCTAATTTCTGCATTTACCAGTTTTAGACCTCTAAGTAAATGATCACTTCTGAGAGTTCTTGTTTTTGTTTTTGTTTTCTTTTGTTTTTTTTGGGAGGTTTGAATTTGTGATATTGTCTTCTTTCCAGACAACTATGAGGGATTGGAGGACTTGTGATATTGAGTTTCAACCTTATTTCATTCTGAATGATCTGTGGGAGTCTTTCAAGGAGTGGAGTGCATATGGCGCTGGAGTTCCTTTAGTACTTAATGGAGGTGACTCTGTTATTCAATATTACGTTCCATATTTGTCTGGTATCCAGATATATGGTGAAGCTTCTGCAATGAGATCAGATTCTAACTTCAGGTACTTGATTTTTGTGTGGGATATGTTGATCCATATTAGTACTTGAATTCTTCTTATCTGTTTTTAACTTACTGTGAATGTGACGTTTATTTTACCAAGATGTCTATTCTACTCTAATGTGGGTTTTTTTTTTTTTTTTTTTTTTTAAATGTTTCTTTATATTGGTAGGCTGGTTAGTGAGGACAGTGATCTTGACTCTTCTAGAGATACAAGCAGCAATGGAAGCATTGACTATGAGTTTGGAAAAATCTGTAACTTTTCTAGTGAACAGTGGGCTCATCACCATTTAGCTTGTGAAAACACTCTGAAAATGAGAAAGACGTCTTTAACCGATGAACATAGAACGATACAAAAAGGTTTTTCAAGTGATGATGGGGATGCAGGATATCCTCGGAGTGGTTTGCTCTTTCAGTTTCTTGAGCAAGATCTTCCTTATCAACGTGTACCGTTGGCTGATAAAGTTAGTTGGTTTCTTATTGGTTCATTTGGTAGTTATATTGTTGTTTTGCTATTTTGAGAACTGTATTAGTTTACTAATATTGTTTATGTTATGACAGATATTTGAACTTGCTTACCAATTTCCTGGTTTGAAAACTTTAAGAAGTTGTGATATCCTGTCAGCCAGTTGGGTCTCTGTAGCATGGTAAGTATTTGCAGATTGAATGTTATTACTAGTTTTATAAAACATGCTATTCATTTCCTCTCCTGGAATTGTAGGTATCCTATTTACCGTATACCCACTGGGCCGACATTAAAAGATTTGGATGCTTGCTTTTTAACATATCATTCCCTTTCCACATCAGGTAATTCGGCATTCTTATTTTTCTACTGGCCTGTGCCTGCGGTAATCAAGATATGTCTCTAGGCTCCATTCACACATTTTGTCGACTGAATAAACCCATTAAATCTGAGGTTACCATAAGATGAATTAGAACAAGCAATCGTTGTCATAGATCTTCCGACATCTCGCTCTCATAAAAATGTTGTTTTTTCTTTTCTGTAACTTTTATCCTTCTTATTGATAAAGCTTGTTGTTATTAGCCAAATATAAGTCAACCCATATTTAACTGATTGTTGAAAGAAGGAACCTTTCCTGTGACTGGCCATGTCAGAGGTAAGTTTTAATTCTTTTTGGGTTTGAACTGACCAATAAATTCGTTGGTGTTTACATATATAGAGCTATATTGTGTTAAATCATGGATTGTGTAAGAGTTAAGATGCATTATTCTCATGTGCATACAATATCTCCATATTTTGTCTAATAAACCAAATTTAGGCTTGTGTTCATTCTTCATCGTGTCCTCACCACGCTTGCTGAAAGTTTATTCAAGAGTTTGAGTAACATTTCAAATTTTGTAGGATCTGAATACACATCAAATATTATTTTTTCTCCGACTCCTTGTACATTTTCATCTTGCAGCTTATTCATTGCTTTTGTGCTCATCTTTTAAGCCTCTTTTCTCCTCAAGAAAATTTTTATTACGTCAGCTTATTTCTAGTATGAATCAACGTTCACTGTTCTGGCGTATAGCTCATTTGTTTCAAAATATAAAATATATTATCCATTTTTCTGCTTTATCTAGAGCTCTTACGTACTTGAGCCTATCCTAGTAACTAGCCACCATTGTCTACAAAAATCCAATTTTCCTACTGATTACAGAGAAATAACTACATTAATGAGCCGTCTTAATATCCTGACTCAAGCTGGCTGATGTCTGCAGCATCTACTGCACACAATTTAGTTCTTAAAGGAACAAATGAATGTGCTGACAGAGGCTTGGTAAAGATGTCAGCAACTTGCGCTGAAGTAGGAAGGTGTCGGACTGAAATTGTCTGTTCAATTGGAGTAGTAAATCTCTGACAAAATAAATGTCAAATTTTGTAGGATCTGAATGATGCATCAAAGATTATTTTTTCACCATCTCCTTGTACATTTCATTATGGAGCTTGTTCATTGCTTTTTTGCTCATCTTATAAGCCTCTTTTCTGCTCAAGGAAATATTTAGTATGACTCAACATTCGTTTTTCTGACGTATAGTTCATTTGTTTCAAAATATAAAATATGTTATCCATTTTTCAGCTTCATAAAGAGCTCTTGCATACTTGAACCTGTCCTAGTCACTAGCCAAGCCACCATTGTGGCTTATCTACAGAAATCTAATTTTCCTACTGTTGTTTAAAGACCATTTATTTGGCTTGTTCTCCATAAGTGTTGATCGTGTTTATTGCTTCACAGGTAATGGACATGGCCTGCCACCGGTAATGATATATCCAAAGGACATTGATGATATCGCAAAGGTCTCCTTGCCTGTTTTTGGATTGGCTTCTTATAAGCTGAAAGGATCGATATGGGGGCAAAATGGCATCAACGAGCATCAAACGGCAAATTCTCTCATGCAGGCAGCAGATAAGTGGCTGAGGAGCCTTCAGGTCATTCAACCTGATTTTCAGTTCTTTGCATCACATGGGACATATTGGAGATGACAGGAGATGACTCAAGATATGTGTCTTCCTCAATGCTGCCCACTCAAACTACCAAAATAACGAACTGATGCCCTTATCGACTATTCGACCTGCCCTCAATACTGGTAAAGATACATTTTGATTTTGGTTGGTTTCTTCTTTCTGGGAATACATTTCATGGAAGCACTTGAGAAAAAAAGTTCACAGCAACTTGTTAGAAACATGTGTAAAATGGGGGAGGAGAGTAATAAAACTGTGAAATGGGAGTAGTAGCAGAACAGAGCTCATGTGAAGTGGAATTTTGAAGGGCAAAAGCACTATGGAAATTGAGAACTGATGGCAATCAAGATGGTTGTCTATCATTTTACACTGTCCTGGAAACTTGTTAGAAACATGTGTAAAATGGGGAGGAGATAATAAAACTGTGAAATGGGAGTAGTAGCAGAACAGGGCTCATGTGAAGTGGAATTTTGAGGGGCAAAAGCAATATGGAAATTGGAAACTTGTGAGAATTCATTCTCTATTTCTACACTCCAATAAAGTTTAGAGTCATTGTTTGTCTTGTTTTGTGAACTTCAAGAAGTACAGATTTCTATGTATATTGCATATGTTTTATGTTGGGTATCTTTTTTAGATTCACACGAGTATAGGTGAGAAAGATGAGATGGAATTCTATATTGAAAGGAAAAATATTATCTTTGTAGTACTTTATATTTTCGAATATGCATCATTCTGGATTGAACAGGAACAATATTCCCTCCCATCCAACATTGGTAGAAGTTGCACCATTTAAAATATTCAGAAGGGAGTGAGGGAATGGAGAATCAGTGCCCTTTTCCCCCCTTGATTGATGTCAAACCTTCTGGGAATAATATTCTATTTGTGACATTGGATCCCTAAGAAACTTGTTAGGAACCATTATGGATGAAATGGCAAATATGAATCATCCCAATATTATATCCTCGCCATTCGTGTCATTATAAATAATTATATTGAGGTTAAAGTGGAATTAGTGCAATAACTGTAAAATCCATTATGTAAAGTTGTTTGTGGAGCATTAATGGCACTAACCAATTAAGGAGTATTTATCTTTTTTATATAATTAATGGTAGGACGGACTTATACTCTTGTGAAAATGAAAGGAAAAAAAAACTATGATCTCAACCTAATTGTTTTTATTTAATTATGTAGGTCGAAGATCCAATATTTAAAAATTGGGTCAAGAGTGATTGAAAAAGTGGAAACAAGATTGAATATAATTTGATTGAGATGAGAAAATTCGAAATCTTTATTGACGTCTTGTCTTGAAGAGGACTCGAACCTCTACGATGTTAGTGATCTTGGCTCAGTGAGTCCTTTTTTCCATGATGAATTATTGGCACCAGTCCTCCATTTTGTCTCTGAGATCCAGGAGAAAGGGACTCAGCTGATCATTCAGATAGCTGGGGTAAATCCTTGAGAGGTATCAGAAAGGAATTGGAATGGAGTAATATCGATTCATACATATACAGAAGAAAAACTACTCTTGTCAAGAAACATGTACTAAATTGTATGTGCGATTCGTTTAGACCATGGATTGATGGAAATAGTTGTGGAAGTGAAATTTTTCGTATAAGAACTAGCACAGATGGAAGTTTCCTAAAATGTTTGTGTAGAAAAGACAGGATGGCTAATCCACAATGTTTGTGTAGAAGACTTTAAGCGAAAAGGTACAGTAGAGAAGAAATAACTAAACCAGAGACCTTGGTAATAGGTAATTGAGTAGAAGAAATGAAACTAGTATTGGAAGGAGCCTTAACTAAAGATAATGATACAGACCTTAATGAAGATATCCTTGAAGTAAATATTTTCCAGTTTCTTGAGACTTCATAAGACAGATATCAGAATGAAATTCACTTGGCTGTCACTGAATGAAGGATATTCAAACCCATTCTATTGCCAACATGCACTTGTTCTCCACCATTATAATTGGTACAGAGGGAAATATTAACAAGATTATTAGTTACATGATTTGTGAAGCTCCAGAGTCTGGATACCAACCACTTGAATCAGAATTCTATGATGTTCAAGTCATATATGCTTGAAATTAGGAGGTGTATTACCAGTAATCTGCTTCTGAAAATTTGGATCAATATAGAGAATAACACTTAATGGCTGCGTGACCAAATTAATTCCAAATTCGACACCAAATCTACTACAGAATTTCTTTCTAATCTGTTTCCATGAGTCATGAACAAACACAGGATCAATTAAGGCGTCCTCATAACAGTTACAGCAAATTGTTTTTAATGCTCAAAAGTGAAGTCAAAGAAACAAAGGGTTGAGGAATGATACTACATTTAGAAAGGATGCTCATGTTTCAAAGTATATATAATACCTTTTCTTTTTTTTTTTACAAAGGTATATAGTAACCTTTTAGAAATAAGTATATATATACTTTGAAACATGAGCATCCTTTCTAAATGTAGTATCATTCCTCAACCCTTTGTTTCTTTGACTTCACTTTTGTGAGCATTAAAAACAATTTGCTGTAACTGTTATGAGGACGCCTTAATTGATCCTGTGTTTGTTCATGACTCATGGAAACAGATTAGAAAGAAATTCTGTAGTAAGATTTTGTGTCGAATTTGAAATATTTTGGTCACGCAGCCATAAAGTGTTATTCTCTATATGATCCAAATTTTCAGAAGCAGATTACTGGTAATACACCTCCTAATTTCAAGCATATATGACTTGAACATCATAGAATTCTGATTCAAGTGGTTGGTATCCAGACTCTGGAGCTTCACAAATCATGTAACTAATAATCTTGTTAATATTTCCCTCTGTACCAATTATAATGGTGGAGAACAAGTGCATGTTGGCAATAGAATGGGTTTGAATATCCTTCATTCAGTGACAGCCAAGTGAATTTCATTCTGATATCTGTCTTATGAAGTCTCAAGAAACTGGAAAATATTTACTTCAAGGATATCTTCATGAAGGTCTGTATCATTATCTTTAGTTAAGGCTCCTTCCAATACTAGTTTCATTTCTTCTACTCAATTACCTATTACCAAGGTCTCTGGTTTAGTTATTTCTTCTCTACTGTACCTTTTCGCTTAAAGTCTTCTACACAAACATTGTGGATTAGCCATCCTGTCTTTTCTACACAAACATTTTAGGAAACTTCCATCTGTGCTAGTTCTTATACGAAAAATTTCACTTCCACAACTATTTCCATCAATCCATGGTCTAAACGAATCGCACATACAATTTAGTACATGTTTCTTGACAAGAGTAGTTTTTCTTCTGTATATGTATGAATCGATATTACTCCATTCCAATTCCTTTCTGATACCTCTCAAGGATTTACCCCAGCTATCTGAATGATCAGCTGAGTCACTTTTCTCCTGGATCTCAGAGACAAAATGGAGGACTGGTGCCAATAATTCATCATGGAAAAAAGGACTCACTGAGCCAAGATCACTAACATCGTAGAGGTTCGAGTCCTCTTCAAGACAAGACGTCAATAAAGATTTCGAATTTTCTCATCTCAATCAAATTATATTCAATCTTGTTTCCACTTTTTCAATCACTCTTGACCCAATTTTTAAATATTGGATCTTCGACCTACATAATTAAATAAAAACAATTAGGTTGAGATCATAGTTTTTTTTTCCTTTCATTTTCACAAGAGTATAAGTCCGTCCTACCATTAATTATATAAAAAAGATAAATACTCCTTAATTGGTTAGTGCCATTAATGCTCCACAAACAACTTTACATAATGGATTTTACAGTTATTGCACTAATTCCACTTTAACCTCAATATAATTATTTATAATGACACGAATGGCGAGGATATAATATTGGGATGATTCATATTTGCCATTTCATCCATAATGGTTCCTAACAAGTTTCTTAGGGATCCAATGTCACAAATAGAATATTATTCCCAGAAGGTTTGACATCAATCAAGGGGGGAAAAGGGCACTGATTCTCCATTCCCTCACTCCCTTCTGAATATTTTAAATGGTGCAACTTCTACCAATGTTGGATGGGAGGGAATATTGTTCCTGTTCAATCCAGAATGATGCATATTCGAAAATATAAAGTACTACAAAGATAATATTTTTCCTTTCAATATAGAATTCCATCTCATCTTTCTCACCTATACTCGTGTGAATCTAAAAAAGATACCCAACATAAAACATATGCAATATACATAGAAATCTGTACTTCTTGAAGTTCACAAAACAAGACAAACAATGACTCTAAACTTTATTGGAGTGTAGAAATAGAGAATGAATTCTCACAAGTTTCCAATTTCCATATTGCTTTTGCCCCTCAAAATTCCACTTCACATGAGCCCTGTTCTGCTACTACTCCCATTTCACAGTTTTATTATCTCCTCCCCATTTTACACATGTTTCTAACAAGTTTCCAGGACAGTGTAAAATGATAGACAACCATCTTGATTGCCATCAGTTCTCAATTTCCATAGTGCTTTTGCCCTTCAAAATTCCACTTCACATGAGCTCTGTTCTGCTACTACTCCCATTTCACAGTTTTATTACTCTCCTCCCCCATTTTACACATGTTTCTAACAAGTTGCTGTGAACTTTTTTTCTCAAGTGCTTCCATGAAATGTATTCCCAGAAAGAAGAAACCAACCAAAATCAAAATGTATCTTTACCAGTATTGAGGGCAGGTCGAATAGTCGATAAGGGCATCAGTTCGTTATTTTGGTAGTTTGAGTGGGCAGCATTGAGGAAGACACATATCTTGAGTCATCTCCTGTCATCTCCAATATGTCCCATGTGATGCAAAGAACTGAAAATCAGGTTGAATGACCTGAAGGCTCCTCAGCCACTTATCTGCTGCCTGCATGAGAGAATTTGCCGTTTGATGCTCGTTGATGCCATTTTGCCCCCATATCGATCCTTTCAGCTTATAAGAAGCCAATCCAAAAACAGGCAAGGAGACCTTTGCGATATCATCAATGTCCATTGGATATATCATTACCGGTGGCAGGCCATGTCCATTACCTGTGAAGCAACGAACATGATCAACACTTGTGGAGAACAAGCCAAATAAATGATCTTTAAACAACAGTAGGAAAATTAGATTTCTGTATATAAGCCACAATGGTGGCTTGGCTAGTGACTAGGACAGGCTCAAGTATGTAAGAGCTCTTTATGAAGCTGAAAAATGGATAACATATTTTATATTTTGAAACAAATGAACTATACGTCAGGAAAACGAATGTCGAGTCATACTAAATATTTCCTTGAGCAGAAAAGAGGCTTATAAGATGAGCAAAAAAGCATTGAACAAGCTCCACAATGAAATGTACAAGGAGATGGTGAAAAAATAATCTTTGATGCATCATTCAGATCCTACAAAATTTGACATTTATTTTGTCAGAGATTTACTACTCCAATTCAACAGACAATTTCAGTCCG
Organism: Benincasa hispida; assembly: GCF_009727055.1. Classification (NCBI taxonomy): domain Eukaryota; kingdom Viridiplantae; phylum Streptophyta; class Magnoliopsida; order Cucurbitales; family Cucurbitaceae; genus Benincasa; species Benincasa hispida. Next base: position 87,609,987 of record NC_052349.1, on the reverse strand, counting down.
ACACCTTCCTACTTCAGCGGAAGTTGCTGACATCTTTACCAAGCCTAAGTTTGTACATTCATTTGCTCCTTTTAAGAACTAATTGTGTGCAGTAGATCCTGCAGATATCGACTTGAGGGAGGATATTAAGGCAGCTCATTAGTATAGTTATTTCTTTGTGATCATTAGGAAAATTGGATTTTTGTAGACAATGGTGGCTAGCAACTAGGGTAAGCTCAAGTACGCAAGAGCTCTGGACGAAGCAGAAAAATGGATAACATATTTTTACATTTTGAAACAAATGAACCCCAAAACAACGAATGTTAGTCATACTAGAAATAAGCTGATGTAATACAAATTTTCTTGAGCAGAAAAAAGGCTTAAAAGATGAGCACATAAGCAATGAATAAGCTCCAAAATGAAAATGTATATGGAGTTGGTGAAAAAACAATATTTAATGTGTTATTTAGATCCTACAAAATTTGAAAAGTTACTCAAACTCTTGAATAAACTTTCAGCGAGCATAGTGAGGACACGATGAAGAGTGAACACAAGCCTAAATTTGGTTTATTAGACAAAATATGGAGATATTGTATGCACTTGAGAATAATGCATCTTAATTCTTATACAATCCATGATTTAACACAGTATAGCTCCATATATGTAAACACCAATGAATTTATTGGTCAATTCGAACCCGAAAAAAATTACCACTTACCTAAGACATGGCCAGTCACAGGGAAGGGGTCCTTTCTACATTCAGTTAAATATTGGGTTTACTTATACTTGGCTTATAACAAAACAACAAACTTTATCAACAAGAAGAATAAAAGTTACAGAAAAGAATGTTGAGAATTCCATGTTGAAAAAATCAAGTGATGTCACACTCTTTATAACATAGATGGGCTACTTCTTCCATTACCAATTGGTCGGTAATGTTGATAATGAGAAGTGTAACCCATCTATATCTTGATAACAATGTGATGCCTCTTGATTTTTCCAATGTGGAATCCTAAACAAAGAAAAAACAATATTTTTATGAGAGCGAGATGATGACAGTTGTTTATTCTAATTCATCTTATGGGTAACCTCAATAGAAATTATTGGGTTTATTCAATGAACAAAATGAGTGAATGGAGCCTAGAGATCACATATCTTGAAGATTAACGAAAAATTACAGGCACAAATAAGAAGAAAACTAAGAATGCCATATTACCTTGTGCGGAAAGGGAATGATATTGTTGGTGAAGAAACTTTGACTCAAATACCCCATATTTCTGTTTGTTTATAACTAACATTTGTAATGGCCAGCTGGTATATTTTTATAAATACCATTGATTTCAAATTCAAATTACAGAGTGATTATCATTTTCTTAGTTTTCTGCAAACATCAAAATTTGTAAGTAATCTTCATTAAGAAAAAAGAATTCACATCTTCCCGCGGACGTAGGCAACCTTGCCGAACCACGTAAACACTGTGTCTATTTCTTCTTCCCTTATCTTTCTTGTTCAATCGAGTAATTCTTTACTGCCAATCGCATGCCAATCATTTACATTTCAAATCGCATCGAGTAATCAAATTATTGAGTCAATCGTGCATCGATTCTTCGTTATTGAGTAGCTCCGAGTACATCGTTTTCACCTTTGAGTCGCATCGAGTATCATTCAAGAACCATTGAGTACGATCGAGTATTAGTTCTATTGTCATCGAGTTGCATCGAGGATTTAATAGAGACTAGTCAGACGAAGAGGGGAATTCTGATCGAGGATCGAATAGCAAGCAGTTGAGCATCGAGTTTCGAGTACCGAGGATTTGGCAGAATAGTTCTGAACCATTTCTTCATCTCTCCAACGTTGATCTTGAGTATTTGGAACTTGTGAAGAGTGATTAGCCCAATTGGGAAACAACATTGCCTCTTTCTATTGTATGTCTTGGCCCAAGGAGGTGAGGAATTTTGATGATTTACTATTCTATTTTTTTTTTTTTTACCATTTTGCCCAGTGAAGAGATTGAGAGTTTTTGTTATGTGTTGGCGATATCTCACAACTTCTTGATTATATTTGTCATTTTCAAACTTTTAATAGTCAACAGAGGTGTAGTAGTTTCATCTGTTCGTAGGGTTCATATGGATATTCCCCCAATATTTATAACAATTAAAAAAAAGAATACAGATTTTGCAACTAATTTTCAGCTATTTTGCGAAATGAAAAGGGGGAAATTATGCTCACATTACCAATTTTTCTGTTATTTCTTGGAGGCTTTGGCGATTCGTGAAGGTTTGTTTGTTGCAGAATCAAATGATCTAGCACATAAGGCTGCAACATGGGCTTTTCTTCATCAACATTCTGAGATTTGGGTGGAAGATCTTCCGCAGGATCTAAATATGAGATGGAGAAGGGTTTATGGGCTTCTCAAAACTTCTTTCAATTATGCTGGTTGTTTTCGTTTTATGTCAAAAAGAAAAAAAAAAGGGGGAAAATTTCATAAAATAATCCAAAAAGAAAGAACTTTTCTATGGATAATCTATTTCTAAAAACTTATGTATGATTAACCTTTTGTCCATGTGAAATATAAAATTTACTCTCAGTTTTAAAAACTCTTTAGACCGCTTTATGAAGGATCGTTCACCCCATTTTTTTCACCCCACTGTGCGATTTTGGCTCTCGTTTTCTCTTGTCATCTCCCATTTTCATCCGAGCATTTGACCCTCTTCTTGTCGGTTGTTTGTACACATTTTCCACTGCCGTCAATCTCTGGAAGGTATGTGACTCTTCTCTTTGAATGCACGTTGATATTCGTTTAGGGTTCTTGCCGGTCGTATAAGGTTCGCAAAGGTTCATACCTACATTTTGTTAAATGATCTTTCAAATTTTGTTAAATGATTGTGTATTCGTTCTTAAGAGATCATTAAGATAATCCTAGACCAACATTTAGTATTCTTTAAAAGATCGGATAGAGACGCGTAAACGATCGTTTAGATAAAGATGTGCGATCGTTTAGTTTTGTTTACGCGATCGTTTAGTTCTTTGTAATACGATCGTTTAGTTGTTTGTTACACGATCGTTTAGGTATTTGTAATGCGATCATTTAGGTATTTGTAATACGATTGTTTAGTTATTTGTTATGCAATCATTTAATTGTTTGTTATTCGATTGTTTAATTTTCTGTTACCCAATCGTTTAGTCATTTGTTATGTGATCGGTTAGTTTTTATTATGTGATTGTCTAGTTTTATTATGCGATCAATAGTTATTTTAGGCGATCATTTACTTATTGTGGTAATGTATACGTTTGTTACATATTGCTAAGATGACCGTCCTTGTTGAGAAATATTTCCCTGCTACAATTTCTTGCCAAGTCCACAAAACTGCATCGATTATTAAGAATAAGTTGACAGAAGAACATATGAGAATGTTTAGGACAACGACCTTTGGTTCACTGATGGACAACTTTTTCACCATTTTCTGTTGAGGGAGGTAACAGATTCACCTAGATGTTATATCATTCAACATACTAGGAAGGAAGGTAACATTCTCCCAAGACAATCGTCAATGATCGTTTAGAAAAGCTTGAACGATCGTGTAGTAAATCTTCAACGATCGTTTAAGAAAACCTAAGCGATCGTCTAGAAAATATAATATAATAATATATTATCATATATATTATATATATATATATATATATTATTTGTTTGGATCAGAATATGGTTATCTTATTAATACACGTGCATTATAAGTTGCAGTCGAGACTTGATCTGTGCAAATATCGATTCACAGTGGTTGATTCCAGCTTCAAGGTATGCAAAATTTCACATCATAATAAATGTTCATTCAACTTTATATTTACATATTGCTTTGCCCCAGAATGCAATAATGTCACCAGAAGAAATTGCTTCTAAACTTCGACCAGAAGGTGTGAAAATGGAAGATGGAAAAATGGCAGATGGGTAGGATCAGGAAGCACATATGAAGTTTTGGACAGAGTCGTCTTACTTCATTGACTATGTGCTTGGACAACACGAAGAATATAAACCATCATGGATAGATGTTGACTTCATATTTGGGCCAATCAACATCAAGCAACACTGGTTCATGCTTGCCATCAATTTAGAAACGTGAACTATCTATATATTTGACTTCATGCCTAAATACATATGTAGTAATATACTTCATGGTTTTATTTAGCTGGTAGCCAGATCAATACCTTCGATGTTGATTTTCATCGGATATGACAAGCGACATAGAAAATTCAAGTACGGACCATGGGAAGTGAAAAGATCGAAGACAACTCTCCAACAGGGCAAGTTTCTTGGTTGTGGCATTTTTTGTGCTAAGTTTGCAAAATACATTCTAATGGATATGAATAGGGGTGGCTTAGATCATAACAATATAGAATTGCTTAGGAAACAATACGTTGCCCAATTGTGAGCTAATCAATATATATGGTAATCTATACTTGAATTTTTTGAATTGAATTTACACTATATATATTTATATATATACTGAACCAAATAATATTAAAAAAAAAAAAATACAATGAAGAACAAAAAATAACATGAATAAACGATTGCAAATAATTCTAAATGATCGATTATAAATAACTAGACGATCGTATATATATAACTAAACGGTCGTCCACATGTAACTAAACGATTGTTCATAAAAAACTAAACAGTTGCACATAAATAAGTACACGATCACATATAGACAAGTAAAAGATCACCCATAAATTACATATCATGGAGCCTAGATGGGTCAGTGCCAGGTATTATTAATGTTTGTCTGCATGTTTTTTTGTTATACTTCTCTGACCACATCGTGTGCATCTATGGATTTGTTGTGGTTCCTCTCCAATATAAGGTGTCCTAATAATTTAACGCCGACCCACACTTGGTACCTTTTTTGGTGGTAGAAGTTCGAAGTTTTCAAAATTTGATCTTCGACTCCATTCTTGTTTATGTCCAACAGGGAAGATCGGTTCTGCATAAGCAGCAAGCACACATTCAACTGTAAACCATTTTGCACATAATATTTGAACATTAAAGTTTCTAAGGATTGCCACAGATATTGCATGGGAGCATGGGTTCTTCATGCAATTGAACTCCATACAAGTACACATCCGTGAACGAAGATCAACTAAGCCCCCAAATATCCATCGTCCACATTAATATATATGCATGTCCACCAGCAAAACATGAGATGTTCTAGACATCAGTTCATATTCCTTAAGAATACTCATTGCATAATCAGTTACAATGCTGGTGCATGCTATTGTATGTGTACGTTAGACATAGAACCAACCTGGTAGCCACTCACGGATATGCTCCAATAGCTTGATTGGTAGGTCTCGTGCATCTTTCAACACTCAATTGAGGCATTCTACTATATTTGTCGTCATCTTGTCATACCTACAATGGACTTGATAATCCATTGGCCACCATTGTAATCCAATATCCCCAAGATAGACCGTCACCCTGGGATATTGATGGAGGTTAGCCCAAGACATCTGAAACTCAGACATTCTATAAGCTTTCACCACTAGGTAGAAGTGTGGAATCATGTCCTTATTCTTTAATCTATCCACCAAATTGATCCGAATATGGTATATACATAGGGCATGGAATGCATCAGGGAATATACTTGAGACAACCTTCACAATTGAGATGTGACGATTTGATATAATCATTAAATTCGGAATGTCTCCTATCAAAGCCTTCAAATGAGTCATGAACTAATTCTATGATGCACCGTTCTCTCCATCTACAATACTAGAGGCGATAGGATATATGTTGCTATTGTCATCAATACAGGTTGCTATTAACAATATACCTTTATATTTCACGTATAGATGTGTCTCATCAACAACGATTACTGGGCAGATGCAGTTCAACCCCTAATACACGACCAAATGCCATCAATACATACTTAAAGTAATGTCTGTCTTCTATTTCAACCTTAAATATCGTACCTGAATTTGCAAGCTTAAGTGCCTATCATATGCCTTAGTATAACATATGATCCTTCCGATGACCCTCGTGCAAACACTAATCCATACTCTCTAACGCGATAAGTCCGTTCGTAACTTATATTCACTCCAATGATATCCCTCGGGCGGTATGTTCAACCAACTTTTTCGTATTTGAACTTGATTAAGTGTCAAGTAACCTAACTTTTTGCTTGTCGATGATTACCAATTCTCATTTCAAGAGAACACGTATGTTCACTTATTTCGTCACTTTGAAGGAATCACTTTCTTTCAATTTTTTTTGCACAAACCCTCCACTTGCATTCCTCCATTGAACATCGTACAGTTAGAAAACTCTTCGTTGACTTTTTTAAATGGTAGTCAAAGTTCTTTTTCACTATAAGTATTGAAAATTTAATTGACAAGTCCTATTTCAAAAAGAAAATATGACCAAACTTTATATCCTTGTCATTCAGACAATCATGAGGTATTGTGATGAGGTCGTCATATGATGAGTCATTTGATGGTCTAAGTATATCTATACATGGTTTGGTTGGAATGGTGGAATGAATTTGAACCGAAGGCATCACAACTAGTGGGACGGGAGCAGGTGGGGTTGAAACATGAATGTAAGGTATTGGAGAAGTTTGTGGTTCTGAAGATTGTCCATATCCATGACCAGTATCGAACTGAGAAGTACATTTGGGTTCATTGTTGTGACCACACCAAGCTTCACTTTTATCCTCCCCCAAGTTACATGGCTCGATATAATCATCCATTGAAGACATGGTGAGAATATTACATGTTGGAATGGTTGCATATCCAAAGTTTTTGACTAGTTGGAATGGGTTGATCCGTTGGATTGCACTGCTGGTACATATTCTCGGTGTGTACTCCATGACTTTTGCGAGATATAACTGTTACAAATAACGGCATCCGAGATGCATCACTTCCTTTTTTTTTAAAAAAAGCTAAGATCTTCATCGTTGACTAGTCAATTGGGGGAGTCGGGACTAATAGATTGTAACAACGTTTTGTTGGGGTTGATGCCCTAAATCTCGTTGGATCCAGTAGTTTGTAAACACCTGTATGAACAAACATTATGTGATGTAATAATATGAGATATTTTCTTCACTACAGTTTTTGATATATGAGATATTTTGTTGCATTAACCAAAAATCAATAAACTAACATCCTTGGTTGTCATTGTAACTTAAGCATGTATGTGATGACATATAAGTGGATAATGCTTTAAGTGATAACCTAAATGGTCTGTAGTAGATGGATAAAGGAGGGAAATTTTATTTTGTTGACATTACGAGTGTGGCTTGCTTTGTAGATGTTACAAGTGTTGTAAAGTACTACAAATGGTCTGATCCTGACCATTCATGTATTAAACATGCAAGTGGGGATGATCTATACAAAAGAGTTTGTATAAGACTGGACTACGAAATGTTCACTCGTTATATAACGCCATTCATGACAGAGACTTTCATTTCACTAGGATGACCATAGGTAACATGACCTTAATCCTGAGTGAGTTGAGAACTCCTGCCTATGAAGGCGATCCTTTGATTTGTATGAGTGCGAGTGGCCAGATCGCCGAATCAAACCTAACACTCTGAGGATTCGTCTAATTGGGGAGCTGGGAACTGAGCTACATAAGACAGAATTCACTCCTTCCCCGATTTAGGGGTAAGTAGATAAATTGCACTCTTAAGGGCTGATTCCGGGACTTGAGCAATGTGGCGCCACACCTTCTCTTGGCCCGAGAAGAATTTACTCATAGTAGGACTATGATGTATTGTCCATTAGAGAAATTAGTGGTACTTAAGGAGTTAGATGTAAGTATAGGGGCAAAACGATAAATTGGTCCGACTTTCTTACAAGCGATTTATAAAGGGTCATCGTATTGTTGATTGTTTATATCCAGGAGACATTGAAATATATCTGTAGCGGGAATAGTGAAACTGTCGGTCTTTAGTGGAATGCCTGACAGTTAACGGATGGTGGATATCGTGATTAAAGAGTTTAGTCAGTTATTCACGTACTGTTGGAGCTTCAACCTATAGGTTCATAAAATCCCCTTGGTAGCTCAATGGATTCATGTTGAGAATCGATTTTTGGTTTAATTTGAAATGTTCAAATTAACAAGAGAAAATTTGATTATATATTATATAATTACATTATATCAATTATATGAGATATAATTGACTTAATGTATTAGATACATTGATTGGAGGAATTGTTATTAAATGCTATAAGAGAGAAAAAGAACTATGGTTTATATATTGCATGAGATGTGATATTAAAACTATAGGTTATGAATATGTTGATTATATTTGTAATTAAATCAATTATAGGATAATTGGTTGGTTTTTTCTCCCATAACCAATTTAGTGGGAAGTTTTGATCAGTTATGGTGACTGATGGTTAAAATGAAAATCATTTTCATTTTTACACTATGCGATCATTAAGATTTTAAGAATCATACGATCAAAAGCATAAGCTATACGATAGCTTGAGAGCATACATGGTCTTGTAAGAGTTTTCTATATGATAGTAACTTGTCTTCTAATCGATCGAGTATACTGTCTATACGATAGACTAAAACTATCTCCCACTTACTCGATCGTCTATGTCAAATTCCTCCTATACTCTACCAAATCCTACAGAGCCCATAATTCTTGGATTCTCATACCGAGAATACCAAGGTAACCTGCTGGTGGTGTCTGTTTCCTGTTCGAGGGTCGAGTGTCGATTGGCTCTTGTTTGAGGAGATTACTGAGGATATTACTGTTCGAGTGTAGATTCACTCATGTTGGTAAATGATCGTGTAGTAAGTTTGAGGGAACAAGAAGAATAGTTCTTCAAAGGGAAGTTCTTTTGAACCTTAGCACTTTCCCTTTGGAAGCATGCTGTAATTTAGAGTTTTGCATAACTATTACTGTTTGATTGTAAATGTGTATGTTCTATCATAATGAGGTTTGGAACGATCTTGCTTCCGCTCACGGGTCTCTTTGTTAAGAGTTCCTTCAATTGGTATCAGAGCCAAGTTGTTCTGATAGTCCAAATTTCATTGATGCATCGAATTACATTTACAGTCATGATGGGCCTTATGTAGTCTGCAATACGTTTAAATGTTAGATGTAGTCGTGGATGTGAGTCGATGGATGTTTTGGGATGGTTGCCTCTGTTATTTAAACCTTTCTTTACATTTCAAGTTCAATTGTAAGGGCCCTTGTGTTTTTAGGCATAATGCAATGCTATCGAGTATGTATTAAAAGTGTTTAAGTCTGTAAGAGTCATTTGTGAAGAAGCTTCAGCGCATGAAGATGCTGTTCTAATCGTGGAAGAAGACCAAGAGTTGGTCATGTCATGTAACCCGAGCTAAACGATCGTTTAGATTTAGCTATGCGATCATGTAGAAAAGTTCTACCTGATCGTGTAGTATTTGCTAAACGATCATATGGCTGATGCTGAACGATCGGGTAAAGTGTTTACTCGGTCGTGTTAGGTTGGCTACTCGATCGCGTAAAAGATGAGGTAAACGATCGTCGAGGTTTTAATTCTCGTCGCATGGTAGGCGTGCGCACTAAACGATTGAGTCAGCCAACATGCTTCATTGCATAGTCCTTGGCTACTCGATCACTTAGTATACGATACTTGGAACTAGCTCTATGATTGTTTAGACGATCATGCTTCACCGCATTGTAGTCGTCTATACGATCGTTTAGGCGTGTGTTACATGATGTGCGCTGCACGATCGTGTGGTCTTCATGCTTTATCGCATAGTCAAAGGCACGCGATCCATGCTATACGATCATTTATTCTCGTTCAGCATCACTAGACGATCACACGGAGCTGTTATACAATCACTAGAACAATGCTTCACCCGGGCGGTTCAAGACCCAGTTCGCCTGTTTGAACCGGTTGGCTCGTTAAATTTGTAATAGATAGCTTTATTTTTTCTGGTTTTTTTAGGTTAATCATCCTGGTCCACTGATTCTTTATGAATGTACATATGATGTATGTTTGTTTTTTTTATATATGTTAAAGTATGCCATATAGATTTTAAAACTCACCGTAGGTTATGCAATTGTCATGCATCATCTCTATATTGTAAGAGTTATGATATAGTAGCTTGCATGACTAAATTACTTTAAAGCATGCTCATGCATCGTATAATATAAGAGTTATATTTATGCATGCATTAGGTATATTCATGCATCATCTTTATATTATAAGTGTTCTATAAAGGTGTATGAAAGCATGTATGCTTGGTTCATTACGTTTTGCATAAGAGTTATATATAGTAATGAATGAACATTGCACGAAGCATGACACATAGGTTAATTTATAAAAGTTATAAATACCTAGTCTAGCTTAGCAATGTAAATGATTTTGGTTGTTTCTTTTATAAGAGTTATATTAGAAATTAGAACTAAAATTAATAAGAAAGACATGCATGCAAACTTAGGTTTATTTAGGGTTTAAAAGAGTTTTAAAATTTGATTGAGATAGACCTAAAATCACGGTTCTAATGAGATTAGAAACGTAAGTTTAATCTTTTAATCGGTTTAATAGGATTAAATTGACTAATAAAAGATTAATTATGTAGCAAATCTATCTATAAGGGAACTTTTGTCTAAGGGGGGTTCTGTCTAGGCTGGTGTATTTAAGGTGACAGAAACGGAACACCCTTACCTTGGAACCTACCTGGAAAGGTGAATTAGATAGATTTGATGCATGCATACAAATTCGATGATGGTCTATTAAAGTGTTTAATGAGACTTGATTCGAACTTGTTTAATTATCAAAAGCAAAAGTTGTTTTTTTGAGGAAATTAAACTAACACTTAGATAAAATTAGTAGCTGAATTGTCTAAGTTAATGAATCCCTAAGTAGAACATTTAGTGGGAGATACTTAAAGTATATGATACTTCATTTAAACCTCTACATGTTTCTCCCTACAGTTCACACCGTGAGATCTATCCTCGGCCTCGAGGCACTCTGGAAGTGACCTTCTACAGGATGGTGTTTGGGTAGGTCAATACATAGGTGAAGAAGAGAATGTTTATAGTAAGTGGGAACGGGACGTGTGACAACATATCCCTCGGTCTCTCTCATTAGGTTGGATAACATTTTGTGCAATGTCTTAAGGCACCCTGGGAATGACCCCCTTAAAGGATGACAGTTTTGCACAACTCTTTATCTGATCTCATGTATAGGATAAGGTCGCTTTAGTCTCTTGTCCTAATCTACTTTTTCCCTATGGTTCGCATTAGAACGGGACTCTAGGGCCTAAAATGAGAGGTTACATTTACCGGAATTGTTAAATATTAACATATTCTGGACCGAAAAATGGTGACTGTTAGATTCAGTTACAAGAGTTGTTTTTGTCTAATGGTTAAAAATGTCTCATCCCAGTGAAGGGACAGTTGATCACCCTATCGGTGACTTTTGTCCTGCCTTGTTGGGGCATCATTGCAAAATAGATGTTTTAACTTAAGGTACATAAGAACTATTTTGTTAAAACCTAAAATTGGTGTTAAAAGTGGTAATGCATAGACTTATTAAGTTTGTTCATGTTTGTTTCAGAAACTTTTAATTAGGGCAACAACGACATTAGCATTATTAGCCACTGAAAAATTAACTGGCGACGATTAGCTAGATGGAAAAACTCAATACTTACTATTTTAATCACTGATGATCTTTGGTTCGTCCTTATGGAGAAGTGTCCTCCTATTCCAGCTTCTATTGCTGCTTGAAACGTTCGAGACGCATATGAGTGATGGACACGGGCAAACGAGAAGGCCCGAGCTTACATCTTGGCCAGCATAAGCAATGTCTTGGCCAAGAAGCATGAGCCCATGGTCACGACATGTGAGATCATGGGTCCCTGAAGGGAATGTTCGGACAACTGTTCGGGCAGCTCAAGCATAAAGCTCTAAAAAGCATCTTCAACTCCAAAATGAAGGAGGGTACATTTTTTCAAGAACATGTTCTGAACATGATGGTCCACTTTAATGTGGTGGAGATGAACGGGGCCCGCATCAACGAGGGCAGCCAGGTTAGCATTACTCTGCAGATGTTGCTAGAAAGCTTCCTACACTCCATAAGCAACGCTATTCTGAATAGGGTTAATTACATCCTTACAACTCTCCTCAATAAGCTGTAGACGTTCCAATCCTTCCTGAAAAGCAAGGAGAAGATAGTTCATGAGGCAAATGTTGCTTCATCATCTAAAAAGTTCCACAAAGATTCGACCTCAGGAACTAAGTCTGCACTTTCTCTTTCCAACACTAACAAATGGAAGAAGAAGAAGGGTAGTAAGGGGAAGGGGAAGACACCAGCTAACCCACAACCTGTCACACAGCGGGGTAGGCAACCAACGCCAGTTGAAAAAGAAAAGTGTTTCCATTGCAACCAGGACGTGCACTGGAAGCGGAACTGCCCACGTTGGCTCAAGGAGAGGAAGAAGACTAAGGCCAATGGCAGACAAGGTAAATGTGATTTACTAGTTCTGGAAACTTATTTAGTGAAGAATGATGATTCTGCCTGGATTATAGACTCTGAGGCCACTAATCATGTTTGTTCTTCTTTTAAGGGGATTAGATCCTGTCGGCAGCTTGAGACTGGAGAGATTACGATGTGAGTAAGCACCAGGCGCGTTGTCTCAGCTGTAGCAATGGGAGGCCTCCAGTTAACTTTACATAATAGGTTTATCATTTTACATGATCTATATGTTGTTCTTGTATTAAAGAGGAACTTATTTTCTATAAAGTGTCTGCTTGAATGTAAATACATCCTCAACTTTTCAATGAATAAAGTGTTTATTCTTAAAGATTGTGTTGAGATATGTTCAGCTTTACTAGAAATAATTTGTATGTGCTAAGACCGTTAACAACAAATTTCCTTCATAACATAGAGATGTTTAAATATGTCGTAACTCAAAATAAATCACTTAAACTTTCTCCTAAAGAAAATGACTAGCTTTGACACCTTTGATTAGGGTACATTAATCTCAATAGGATTGAGAGATTGGTGAAGAATGGACTTCTAAACGAGTTAGAGGAAAATTCTTTATGTGTGTGCAAGTCATGCCTTGAAGGCAAGATGACTAAAAAAACCTTTTACTGGAAAAGGTTATCAGCCAAAGTGCCTATAGGGTTAGTACATTCAGACCTATGTGGTTCAATGAATGTGCGAGCCTGGGGAGATTATGAATATTTCATCATTTTTACTGATGATTACTCAAGGTATGAGTATATTTATTTGATGCAACATAAGTCAGAATCCTTTGAAAAGCTCAAAGAGTTCAAGGCTGAGATTGAAAACACATTAGATAAACGAATTAAAATACTTCGATCAGATCGGGGTGGAGAGTTTTTTGGATTCTGAGTTCCAGAACTATATGATAGAACATGGAATCGTTTCCCAATCCTCAGCACTTTGTACACCTCAGCAGAATGGTTATCGGAGAGACAGAACCCTATTGGACATGGTTCGGTCGATGATGATTATTGCTTCCTTACTGGACTCGTTTTGGGGTTTACAATAGAGATTGTACCTAATCCTCAACTTTGTTCCTTTCAGAGTGTGCTAGAATACCTTCGGAGTTTAAAAATTGGAACGGGCGTAAAGCTAGTTTGCGTCACTTCCGCATCTGGGGTTGCCCACACATGTGCTTAAGGATAATCCTAAGAAATTGGAACCACGTTCGAGGCCGTGCCTATTTATAGGCTACCCCAAAGGGACACAAGGAGGTTACTTTTATGATCCTAAAGAAAATAGGTTATTTGTGTAAAAAAAATGCTATCTTCCTTGAGGAGGATCATATAAGGGAGCACAAACCGAGAAGTAAAATAATTTTGAGTGAACTTTCCAAAGGCACTACTGAAACTTCAACAAGAGTTGTTGAAGAGCCTGCTACATCAACAAGAGTTATTGATGGAAGTTCATCTAGTAGGTCAAATCCATCTCAAGAGTTTAGGGAACCTCGACGTAGTGGGAGGGTTGCAAACCCACCTGTTCGCTATATGGGTTTAGCTGAAATCCTGGCTATGGTAGTTGATGGCGAGGTTGAGGATCTGTTGTCTGATAAAAAGGCAATGAAGGATATTGACAGAGATGAATGGGTCAAAGCCATGGATCTCGAGATGGAGTCGATGTACATCGACTCAATATGGGATCTTATAGATCAACCTGATGGGGTTACACCTATAGCTTACAAATGGATCTACAAGAGGAAACGGGGTGCTGATAAGAAGGTGCAAACCTTCAAGGCTAGACTTGTGGCAAAGAGTTATACCCAGGTGGAGGGATTTGACTATGAGGAGACTTTTTCACCTTTGGCATGCTTAAGTCTATCCGAATCCTCCTATCCATTGCCTCATATTATGACTATGAAATATGGTAAATGGATGTCAAGACTGCCTTTCTGAATGGTAATCTTGAGGAGACCATTTATATGGTGTAGCCCGAGGGATTTATAGCCCAAAGTCAGGAGAAAAAGGTTTGCAAACTGAATCGGTCCATTTATGGACTGAAACAGGCATCTCGATCTTGGAACATAAGGTTTGATACTGCGATGAAATCTTATGGCTTTGACCAAAACGTTGATGAGTCTCGTGTCTATAAGAAAATCATCAACAGTTCAGTAGTATTCCTAATGTTATATGTAGACGATATCCTACTCATTGGGAATTATGTAGGTTTATTGACTTCAGTTAAGAACTGGCTAGCGACCTAATTCTAAATGAAATATTTGGGAGAGACTCAGTTTGTTCTTGGGATTCAGATCTTTCGGAATCGAAAGACCAAAGTGCTAGTACTCTCTCAGATATTGTAAATTGAATAGATGTTGATCAAGTACTCGATGCAAAACTCTAAGAGGGGCATGTTGCCTTTTCGTCATGGAGTTACATTGTCTAAGGAGCAATGTCTCAAGAGGAAATGAGACGGGTTCATTATGCATCTGTCATTGGCAGTTTGATGTATGCGATGTTATGTACTAGACATGACATCTGTTATGCTATGGGGATAGTCAGTAGATATCAGTCTAATCCAGAACAGGGTCACTGAACTGCCGTAAAAAATATTCTCAAGTATCTTCGGAGAACGAGGGACTACATGCTTGTGTATGGATCTAAGGATTTGGTTCTTACTGGATACACGGACTCTGATTTTCAGACTGATAAGGATTCTCGAAAATCCACTTCAGGATCAGTGTTCACTCTTAACGGAGGAGCTGTAGTATGGCAAAGGAATGCATCACTGACTCCACTATGGAGGCCGAGTATGTAGCGGCTTGTGAAGCTACTAAGGAGTTCATTTGGCTCAAGAAGTTCCTGACTAATCTGGAAGTTGTTCCAGATATGTCTAAGCCCATCACATTTTATTGTGATAATAGTGGTGTTATGGCAAATTCCAAAGAGCCTAGGAGTCACAAGTGCGACAAATATATCGAGCGGAAATACCATCTTATCATAGAGATTGTGCATCGAGGAGACATGATAGTCACGAAGATAGCTTCGGAGCACAATATTCCTGATATGTTTACGAAAGCTCTAACGGTTATAGTGTTTGAGGGTCACCTTTAGAGCATGGGTCTACAGAACTGTCCGCGGCTCGACTAGGGTAAGTGGTAGTATTGTTGTACTAGGCTTTTGTGCCCTAGTTTATTAATTTGTACTTGTAATTTTCTTGTATACCCCACTAGCTTTAGGACAAGTGGGAGATTGTTGGGGTTGATGCCCTAAATCTCGTTGGGTCCAGTAGTTTGTAAACACCTATATGAACAAACATTATGTGATGTAATAATATGAGATATTTTCTTCACTACAGTCTTTGATATATGAGATATTTTATTGCATTAACCACAAATCAATAAACTAACATCCTTGGTTGTCATTGTAACTTAAGCATGTATGTGATGACATACAAGTGGATCGTGCTTTAAGTGATAACCTAAATGGTTTGTAGTAGATGGATAAAGGAGGAAAATTTTATTTTGTTGACATTACGAGTGTGGCTTGCTTTATAGATGTTACAAGTGTTGTAAAGTACTACAAATGATTTGATCCTGACCATTCATGTATTAGACATGCGAGCGGGGTTGCTCTATACAAAAAAGTTTGTATAAGACTAGACCACGAAATGTTTAGTCTCGTTATATAACGCCGTTCATGAAGAGACTTTTATTTCACTAGGATGATCATAGGTAACATGACCTTAATCCTGCGTGAGTTGGGAACTCCTGCTTATGAGGGCAGTCCTTTGATTTATATAGATGCGAGTGGCTAAATCACCGACTCAAACATACCACTTTGGGGATTCGTCTGATTGGGGAGTTGAGAACTGAGCTATATAAGACGAAATTCACTTCTTCCCCAATTTAGGGGTAAGTTGATAAATTTCTCCCTTAAGGGCTGATTCCGAGAATTGAACAATGTGGCGCCACACCTTCTCTTGGCTTGAGAAGAATTTACTCATAGTAGGACTATGATGTATTGTTCATTAAAAAAATCAATGGTACTTAAGGAGTTAGATGTAATTACAGGGGCAAAAAGGTAAATTGATCCGACTACACTTACAAGTGATTTGTGAAGGGTCATCGTACTGTTGATTGGTTATATCCAAGAAACATAGAAATATATCTGTAACGCGAAGAGTACAGCTGACGGTGTTTAGTGGAATGCCTGGAAGTTAGCAGATGATGGATATCGTGATTAAAGAGTTTAGTCAGCTATTCACATACCGTTGGAGCTTCAAGTTATAGGTCCATAAGGTCCCCTTGGTAGCTCAATGTATTCATGCTGAGAATCAGTTTTTGGGTTAGTTTGAAATGTTCAAATTAACAAGAGAAAATTTGATTATATATGATACAATTAAACTATATCAATTATATTAGATATAATTGACTTAATGTATAATATACATTAATTGGAGGAATTGTTATTAAATGCTATAAGAGAGAAAAAGAACTATGGTTTATATATTGCATGAAATGTGATATTAAAACTATAGGTTATAAATATATTGATTATATTTGTAATTAAATCAATTATAGGATAATTGGTTACGGTTTTTTCTCCTATAACCAACTTAGTGGGAAGTTGTGATCAGTTATGGTAACTGATGGTTAAAATGAAAATCGTTTTCATTTTTACACTATGCGATCATTAAGATTTTAAGAATCATACGATCAAAAGCATAAGCTATACGATAGCTTGAGAGCATACACAATCATGTAAGAGTTTTCTATACAATAGTAACTTTTCTTCTAAACAATTGAGTACACTGTCAATACGATAGACTAAAACTATCTCCCACTTACTCGATCGTCTACACAATCTGTCAAATCCCTCCTATCCTCTACCAAATCCTACAGAGCCATAACTCCTAGATTCTCACACTGATAATACCAAGGTAGCCTGCTGGTGGTGTCTGTTTCCTGTCCAAGGGTCGAGTGTAGATTGGTTCTTGTTCGAGGAGATTGCCAAAGAGATTACTGTTCGAGTGTAGATTCGTTCATGTTGGTAAACGATCATGTAGTAAATTCGAGGGGACGAGAAGAATAGTTATTTAAGGGTAAGTTCTCTTGAACCTTAGTACTTTCCCTTTGGAAGCATGTTGTAATTTAGAGTTATGCATAACTATTACTGTTTGATTGTAAATGTGTATGTTATGTCACAATGGTGTTTGAAATGATCTCACTTCCGCTCACGGGTCTCTTTGTTAAGAGTTCCTTCACATTTGATGTATATATCAAACATATCTGGATCAATATTTAGTTGTTGGTACATAATATTCACTAATTCACTGACCATTGTATCATTTCAGACCTTCAGACCTTTCATATGACCTCCAACATAATTGCTTCATGATTGTCTTATTCCTCATCAAATCGTACAAAGATGCAAAATAGCGTCATTGATATTCAATCAGATTAGCAAATTTTAAGAAATCACTCAGTAATTGCTAAGCGATCGCCTATCTATTTATAAGTGTTCACTTAGAATTGTATATGCGATCGCGTATATATTACTAAATGATCGTTTAGTATTATATACACGATCATTTATATAATACTATACGATCGTGAAGTAGTATATAAAAGGCCGTTTATACAATACTAAACGACCGTTTAAATGTTATATAAACGATCGTTTATATAGTACTAAACGATCGTTTATATAGTACTAAACGATCGTTTATATAATACTAAACGATCATTCATATAATACTAAACAATCGTTTATATAATACAAAACGAGCATTTATATTGTAATGAACGATTGTCTATATATTGCTTGTGTGTTCATTCAATACTAAACGATCTGGGAGACAACAAATACTGTAGAATATCACTAATATTCTTTTCATTTCTAGATCTAACGAATGAATCTTGCTCTATACCAAAAGACATAATGAAATAAACAAAGATGAAAGCGATCGACAATGAGGATGTTATACTGAAACTCTAAGAGAATAATGGGAGAACTTCGCGGTAAGTTCGACGAAAAATGAATAAGTGAGAGTGACCTTCCATCCTTGATATCAATGTTATTCAATACTATTGGTAGAATATTAGTTGGGAATAAATGCGTTAGTGAAATGTTAGTGTTGCATCGAATACATATTAAATGAAAAGTTGAAGAAATCGTTGAAGGAAGAAGAAATGTGGAACAATTTGAAGAGTTTTTTTTTTTTTTTTAAAAAAAAAAATTACGAGTAAAATTGGTCTTTTACATGACTAAAAGGTCAATCATAGATAAGTTTTTAAGAAAAGGTCATTCATAAAAAAAAATTTGAGAATTAATTCATTTTGTGTTTTTTTCCAAAAAAAAATGTTTTATGCATTTTTTAAAAATTAGTTAATAATTTATTTATTTTGAGTATTTTAATTTATTTGATTTATTTATTAATTTATCTTCATACTACTTGAAGGGACTCTTAAGAAAGAGAACCAATGAGCAGAAGCAGATTGTTCCAAATCCCATTATGACAGAACATCAACATTTACATTCTAACACAGAATAGTTATGCATCAAGTCCAAATTACAGCATGCTTCAAGAATAAAATACAAAGTATCGAGTAAACATACCTTTGAAGGACCTTTCTTCTTGTATTTCATTGATCAACACCAGCAAGGCAATCAACAAGACGAACACAACACGACTCTGGAAAATCCTCGAACACAATCGAGTAACACTCGATCCTCAACCCTCGAACAGTAACTTGACACTACCATAAGGCTACCTCGGTATTCTCAATGTGAGAATCCAGGAGGTGTGGGCTCTATATGGATTTGGTAGAGGAAAGGAGGAATTGAACGATCGAGTAAGTGGGAGAAAGTAGAAGTCTATCATTTAGACTTGGGTACTCGATCGTTTAGCAGCAAGTAGCTATCGTCTAGAAAAACTCGATGTTTGATCTTTTACTCTCTCAAAGCTATCGTGTATCTTTTTCTTCTCGTGCATTCGATTATGAAAAAATGAAAACAATTTTCATTTTATCCATTCGTTATCAAAAACTGATTATAACTTACAGTCATTTGGTTATTGGAGAAAATCGAAATCGATTATCTTATAATTGATTTAATTATAAATAAATATAATAACTAATTTATCATATTATATTTATAACCTATAGTTTTAATATCACATCATATGTAATATATAAACCATAGTTCTTTTTCTCCTTTTTGGCATTTAATATAAATCATATTTATATTAATTCCTCCAATTAATGTATCTAATACATCAAATCAATTATATCATATGTAATTGAATCAATTTAATTATGTTATATATAATCAAATTCCCTCTTGTTAATTTGAAGACTTCAAACTAATCCAAAAACTGATTCTCAACATGAATCTATTGAGCTACCAAGGGGACCTAATGGACCTGTAGCTTGAAGCTCCAATGATACATGAATAACTAACTAAACTCTTTAATCACGATATCCACCATCCGTTAACTTTCGGGCATTCCACTAAAGATCGACAACTGCACTATTCGCACTACAAATATATTTATGTATCCATTGGATATAACCAATCAATAGTACAATGACCCTTCACAAATCGCTCGAGTACAGCTAGGCCAATTTACCATTTTACCCCTGTAATTACATTTAACTCCTTAAGTACCATTGATTCCTCGCCATAGTCCCACTATGAGTAAAACCTTTTCGGGCCATGAGAAAGTGTGGCCACATTGTTCAAGCCCCAGAATCAGCCCTTAAGGGAGCAATCATCTACTTACCTCTGCTTCGGGGAAAAAGTGAATTTCGTCTTGTATAGCTGAGTTCCCAACTCCCAGCTCCCTAATTAGATGAATCCCCATAGTGGTAGGTTTGAGTCGGCGATCTGGCCATTCAAATCAAATGACCTCCCTCATAGGTAGGAGTTCACAACTCACTCAGAGGTCATCCTAGTGAAATGAAAGTCTCTGAACGGTGTTATATAACGAGACTAAACATTTCGTGGTCTGGTCTTATACAAACTCCTTTGTATAGAGTATCCGCTCGCATGTCTAATACATGAATGGTCGGTAGGATAAGGTTTCCCTCCTTTATCCATATACTACATACCATTTAAGTTATCACTTAACGCATGATTCATTGTATATCTCCACATACATGCTTAAGTTACAACGATAACCAAGGATCTTAGTTTAATCTCATATTATAAATCACCAAATGTTTGTTCATACACGTGTTTAAAAACTATAGGACCCTACGAAATTTAGGTATCAATCTATTATATCAACACTAACCTTTCTACTAGGTCAACACCGCATTGCTAGATACATGGAATCCACAACAACAAAATCATAAACTTAGAAACCTACAATTCTTCCTACCGATTATGTCTCCATTGTTAGCCCGCATAGAGATTGTGTATCTGTATGTTCACCAATTGTGTTCCCTTGAATAGTATATTCGACAAATCTCCTCTGTAATAATCGACATGAACCAAAAAGGTCCCAATCTTCTTTAATTATAATTAGGTTGAAATAAATCAAATTTAACATTGAACCATGTAAATACTTTGTGATAACCTGAAAATACCTTATAATTAAAAAGAGCTAAAAACTTTGAATCCGAGTCTATACCTTTTTCCATTTTGTTTGCACTCCCATTTCACGAACACATCCAATCCCATCATTTTCCTTTCTCTATTGATGATATAGTCCCTCATCCTCGACACTGTTCATTCCTTCAATAATGAATCAAATCCAACCATTTTCCCCTGTAAGACCCACAAAATCTCTGACTACCAAATCCCTATATCCTCCGACATTAGACTCCAAACCCTAAATTGCATCATCACCATTGGCATCGGCATCAGAATTCAGCTTTAGTTGAAGAAAGCAAGTGGTTTCTCGAATGGTTTGCTGAGGCGAATTTTCGAGCATCGATGATGACCTTAAGCTGCATGAATTGAGTGTGGTAGAATCTGAAGCCGAAGATTTGAACGATCAAAATCTGAATGATTCAGATGAACTTCAACAAGACATCTGAATCGAGGGGATTTAGATGACGGTGGCAATTTAAGACTTAGAATTATTATTATTTTAAAACACAAAAAGATATAATAAATCCTTAAGATCTTTAAGATTTTCTAGAAATGCAAAAAAGAGATTAAAAAAAAAAAAAAATATTCCAACCACCCAACAAAATAGGCGTCCAAATGGAATATATCGGAATTAATTAGAGGGTAATTTCATCATAACAGCAAACGAGTACACGTGGGTTTTTAAATTTAGACATTTTTCAAAATACATCTCCAATTTTAGACACTTACTACAATTTCTCTCTCTTTTTATTTATTGTGGCTCGGCTGCAGAAAATGACCCAACCTCACTAATAGCTAAGTATTTAGTTATAAACTTATAAACATATATACACACACAAAACACATAGGTAAAATAATATTAATGGAAGAAAAAAAAATGACATTATAGATTTTCAATATTATATCATTGCCATTTGTATAAATATAAATAATTATATTAGGTTAAAGTGGAATTAGTGCAATAAATTTAATATCCATTAGGTAAAGTTGTTTGTGGAGCATTAATGGCACCAACCAATTTAGGAGTATTAATGGTTGGATGGACTTATCCTGTGAAAAACGAAATAAAATAAAATAAATCATGATCCGAACCTAATTATTTTAATGTAATTACATGTAACAATATAATCTCTTCATTTACTGCACGACCATTTGAATATTACTTGTATTTATTTGTTATCAAACAACTTGATATATCAATTGTGACGTGTTCATAATATGTCTTTTATCGTATCTTTTTCGACTTTAATATAAAATTAGAAATATATTTTTGTTCTTATAATTTTGACCAATCACAATCTGCATTTTCATTATACAATAATTTTTTCATATATCTCAGAAGTAGACCAAAAATATTAGGTTGGTGGAAGTTTGACTATCAACTATCCATTTTCTCTTTGTATGCTTCTTATAGTACTATTTTCTATGCTTCTTTGAACTAACTTTTCATGTTAATAGGCATATATTATATCTTTTATATAACATATATTGTAATGTTTGGTTGGTAGTTGGAATGTAGTCCTTTTGTCAGTAAGCCATACTTGATTAGTTTTTTTTTTTTTTTGGGTAATTTTTATTTTATTGTGGTTGAGTGGGATAATCGAAGAATATACTTAAATACATTTTGGGCTGCACTCATTTTTGTACATTTTACTAAATTATACTATCATAATTCGTTAATGAAAAATTTTCCTACTTTTTTTAAAAAATATATATTTGAATTCATTTTTCTTGTGTGTGAAATGCACAAAGATTGATACATCATCTTAGGATGCACCCAAGGTCCAAAATATTGTTGGACAACCAAAGTATTAGTCATATATGTACACACAAGACCAAGACCTCAATATAATATGTTCACATACTATAACATAGGTAAAATAATTGGTTACTACTGAGGTTAAATTGTAAATTTGGTATTTATAGTGTAGAAAAAATTAAAATTTAATCCATATGGTTTATAATAAGAATTTAGTTCCTATGGTTTGATAAGAACTCCATAAATAATCCTTAAGATATGGATTAATTATGAAGATTTTATCAATCTTAGAAACTATTTATGAGATTTTATCAAACCATAAATATCAAATTTACAATTTAAACTATATTATTAATATTAATGGAAGAGAAAAAGATGACATTACATGTTTTTTTTATTCTTTTTAAATACACTAAATTGAGTATGAACATTCAAATCTCCGACTTCAAGGACGAAATACATGTTGATTAGAGTCCAACTATACTTTTTTTTGACAACATAATTGAGAACATCATGTTTTTAACTCTAACCCAACTTGCCACCATTTCCATGTAAAAAGAAAAAAGAGCTTCCAAAGAAACCCTTCTATGATCTCTACAAGTGGAGATCAAAACCCAAGTTTGCATAACATATTATTGTTCAACAAAACACAAAATACAAACACAAAACAGAGCAGTTTACACAAGAAGAACATAGAAACACACAGCCAAGCAAGCATTAATAATTGATTATGAAATGATGATTATTGATCAGCAAGTTGGGAAAGGAGTTCCACAGTCAGTGGCTACTTTTCTTGCATTTGGGGAATCAACAAAGTTCTTAAGAAAAGGGTTTTTGAGGTAACCACAGAGGCAAGGCTTTTGCTCTTTGATCTTGCTGCAGCACTGCTTTGATGGTGGAGTTCCTGATATGATTGAGTTCATACAAGAGCTCATTTGCATTGGGTTACAGCTTACTTCTGCTCCCTCCACCAATACTACATCTGAATTTGATATCAACAATATCACTCCAACAATCATCAATATCATCCCAATTCTTGATGCCTTCATCTTTTTCCTTTTTTTTTTTAATCTTATTCTTCTTGATGATTCTTTGAGTGTGCGCCCTTGCATTTTGGTTTTTGCATCAATTTATAGTAAGAGGATGAAAGGGACAAGTGGAGAGAGGCCATCATTTGAGAAGAAAATTAATCAAAATGTACCTATGTCTCTTTGCTCCTCACCCAATTATCTAACTACACAAATAGATTATCATGTTAACAAATTATTCTTTTTTCTTTTTTTAGTTATACTTGAGTGTAGCATAAGTTACACATATCTTAACCGTAAAAGATATAGATATATACATAAAAGAAAACTTCGGTCATGTGGCAATTTGTAATTGGACATTAGGAGTGGACTACATAAAAGATAGTGCAGCTTGAGATGAATTCAAGTTTTTTTTTTTTCCTTTCTTTTAAAAACTAATATTGAGTTTTTTTTTCCTACTATGTGGTTGGAGTGGACTGTGAAAAGCAGGGGTGAACATGATACACCGAAAAATCGAGCCGACCAACCAAATTGAAGACGGTCGGTGGGAAACGAAGAGGGGTCGGTCGGTGTCGATTTGGAAAAATCCAAATTGGAATTTTTCAAAAAGTATTTTAAAGAATTAAACCGACCGACATTTACTCCTTGATGGTCGAGGTCAGTTTGAACATTTATTAGACCAACCATAGTCGGTTTGGTGGTGATTTGGTTGGAAAACCTATTTTGACCGACCGCTGCACACCCCTAACGACAAAATAAATGCAACCCACGATATACTTAAATATTGTTTATTTGAGGAATATTATTGTCAAATATAATCCAAGGACACATCTAGAAGAGAAAAGTAATTAGTTGTGTATTTGGGAGACTTATAAATATTACTCTTTTAATGTAGAAGAAGGGTGCATGAATCAAAGAAATCATGTTCGAATGAGAGGGATTATTATTTATACCAATGCATCTTCTTTTCCAGTAACTCAATCATAAAAAAATCTAAATTTATTTGACAGGGTAATTTTATGTTGGTCGATTTTTAGAGAATTTTGCCGTAAGAATAAGGACAAAACATCTTGAAATTATGAAAACTCGCATTGATTTGCAAGGATAGTAAGAGAATGTTGGTGTTGTATGTTGAAAGTTGGACCTCTAGAATGTTATATTTTATGTCTTGTTTTTAGTGGCCACGTGGAATTTCATGATTGAGTTGCACCTAAAACTCCATTAATCTATGCTAACACAATTGATCAGATTAAGTGGTGTGCATTGCTTCTGCCACATGCATCATTCTGCGCAATAACCCATGAGCTCTACTTTAATCATCATCACCCAATTTGGAACATTAATAATATATGAAGATGAAGAAAAAGCAAACAACTGGTTATATATTGAAGGTATTATTCATTTGCTATTACTTTCTTCATTAATGTGTAGTAAATGCATATGATATCAGTGAATTATCAACTAATAAAAGCCAAAAGGTGTGCTCATATTTTAGTTTGTGAGTTTAGGAAGATGAATTTATGATCATGGAGTAGAGTGTGGTCCATTTGGTTTAAGGATTAGAATGGTAGCCATCATTATCATGTGGCCCTTTAAGATCAATATGGATTCACCTTTTGAATTCTCATGCTTTGCTTCTTTATTCATAAATTTAATGTTGGTGTTATTACTATGATAAGCTCACTATCACATACACACCTTTAAGCATGCCTTGGTTCATAGGGTCCATCATTGTTAGGTCCCACTCGAAACATGTCAAGTGCTAGGACATGTCCTAACACGTTGCCATTAAAAGGGTGAAGTTTGATCGATTTTAGTCGGTTCATTTTTTTGAATTCTATGAAAATTTGCATCATCCTACTCATATTTTTATTTTACATAGAGGCAAAAGATCCATGCACAAAAAAAGTATGTAGAATTAAAAAGTAGAGATGGAGTAGATTTGAATGTCTTACTTGCAATTTATTTAGTTTAACATGTGAGAATGAATGATGCACTCAATTTATTGATTTAAAACCACCTTTATCCATAAATCAATGGTAATGTGAAAAATGAATCCCATTTTATTAACTTTGGTGTTGTTTAGTGTTCTACATTTGTAATGACATCTGAGACCCACTTCCACATTTGTAATAAAGAGTCGCAAATTGATTGACAAGTGGAAGACGCTCAATCCAATTACGTCTGAAAATTACGTCGTTACCATTACTGCTAATGTTACTTTGGAGGGTCTAAAGATAATGATAATAATAATAGTAAATGTGACAATTCATAATTCTAAGTAAACGTAATAAAAAACAATCCAAATACAATTGCAATTGTGGCCCATTACGATTGATTTAGTAATGAAATTTCATTACGATTATACCAATTTTTATTATGGATTGGTAAATATATCCTAAGTGGTCATAGGCTTTGAGATACTCTGGAAATGAAATAACTCTATCTCATTATTTTGAGGGTGTAATAAGTAAAATGAAAGTAAAGCTATTAGAGTTCAAAATTCCATACCCCACTTCTTATTGTATTAAAAGGGAATTCATATACAAAATTCTAGATCATACATTACAACATTTTGTATACATTATTAAAGATGTTAGCAATTTCAGGAGGTGTTCAGCAAAGAATAGAGTTGTTTAGTCGAGAGCCCACAATATAAGAAGTTAATAAGTCATGAATAAATGGTAAGACCAACCGTAAATCTTTAACTCAAACAACAAGTGAAGTTAAAATGAAACAATTTCTATTCCTCAACATTTTGACCATGATTGTAGTCACTGGACAGAACAACCTGTGGATGAGCAGCAATAAACCAACTGGATAGGAAGGTAGGAACAAGATTTACATCTATAAAGCATGAGGACTGATGAATATTCGAGTAAAGTCTTAAAGGATTCGCCCATGTTTATTTAATACAAACTTAAAAATTCTCAATTACCCAAAAAGAAAAATGGAAATATAAGGATTGGGAAAGACTTGGGTTCAGGGGAAAGCATGGAGCAAAAGTAAAGGTATTGTATTGTCAAGATGGAAATGAAAGTAATGATTATATACAAACATTACACATATAATCAAACAAGGCTGAGGGAAAATAAAATAGCAGATAAAGCTCATATCTGCATCTTCAATGGAGACTTTATAACTTACAATGCAATGTTATCCCAGCGAAGGAAACCACCATGGCCTCTGGAATTTGTGAACTTGTACACAGCACCGGAAACTGCATGTCGAGTTTCATTATGATTAGGTCACAATCACCAGACTGTTTGTCGTTGGAGTTTTTGAAAATTATGTTTGTTTTCTCACAATTTTTTTATAAACAATTTTTTTCATCTATCCCAATGGATCATTTGAATTCATATTGAAATTTCAAAAGCAAAAGTAAATATTTTAGGTCCCGTTTGATAACCACTTTTGTTTTTAAAAATCAAGCCTATGGATACTACTTCCACCTCAAATTTCCTTCCTTTTTTGTCTACTTTTCACTAATGGTTTAAAAAACCAAGCCAAATTTTGAGAACTAAAAAAAGTAGCATTCAAAAAGTTGTTTTTGTTTTTGGAATTTGGCTAAGAATTCAACCATTGTACTTAAAAAAGATGCAAATCATTGTAAGAAATGTGGATAAAATAGACTTAATTTTTTAAAAACAAAAACTAAAAACCAAATGGTTAGCAAACGAAGCCTTAACAATTCTAGTCTCCTTTGATAGCTATTTGGGTTTTTGAAAATTTTACTTGTTTTCTTACCATTTCTCTACAATAACTTTCTATCTTTCTTTAGGAAACATTTGAATTCATAGCCAAATTTCAAAAATAACAAAAATAAAAACTATTTTTTTTTTTAATTTTCAAATTTTGGTTTGAATTTTGAAAATATAAATAAAAAGTAAATAACAAACTAAAGAAATCCATAGATAAGGGTGGTGTATATAAGCTTAATCTTCAAAAACCAAATAGTTATCATAGGGCATACTTTTTTGTTTTTCTAAGCTTGGATTGAATTTTGGAAACATCCCTAAAAAGTAGTTAAGAAAACAATGATAGTCGTTATTCAACGGGACCTTAATGAATCAAAGTTCAAGTTTGGGCTGAGAATACCTTCATAACCCCCATGAACTGGATCTTCTGACAACAAAAGTGGTGTATCTAAGTCAATGTATCTGCAATTCGGTAAAAACAATTGACTTGATGAGAAATGTTATAATAATAATTAATAAACATAGTAGGAAAGCATCTGGTTTTTAAAGGACAATTGCATACTTGAAACACCCAAGGCCAGCAGCAAGATGACCAGAAAAGCCCATGGCAAGTCTAGTTTCTACCATACCACCAATCATTAAGGTGAGTCCTGAAGCCCTTGCTACTTCAATTATCTCAATGGCCCCCAAAACTCCAACTTTAGCAAGCTTAATATTTATAACATCTGCCAAATCCCCTTCCACTATTCTCTTAACATCATTTACACTCCGGCAGCTCTCATCAGCTGCAACAGATACCCCATATTTATCTCGAGCGATATGACTAACATGTCCAAGACCCTCCCAGTTGTCTCTATGAACTGGTTGTTCAAATAGAGTAGGAGTCACCCCCAATTCTGTATGAATAATCAATCCACACATGGTAAAGTATAGAACAAAAAAAAGAGAAAATATTGCAGGGACGAGGAGGAAGCAGGCATTTCAGATGGCCCCAAGGTAGAAATTAGCATAAAAACTGATGCCAAATACAGAGGTAGTATCCTTTACCATGTAACTTTTCAAGAACTTGAATAGCTTCCTCTGTGTCATATCCCTCATTAGCATCCAGGATAAATTCGCACTCAGGATGGACCAATCTGATGCTCTGAAGAACTTCAATATCAGCTTTTAGGTCCTTTCCGACCTTCAGCTTCAGCGTCTTGAACCCTTGATCGCAGTATTTTGCAGCCAATTTGGCAGCATTAGAGGCAGAAGTAATAGGAATCTGCATAAATAACATGGATGACAGCAGTTCTTTGACAATCTTCTTTTGGCTTACTTCTCACTGATATTACTAGGATTCTTATTTTTCCCCATAAGTACTAGGATTACTGGGATATAATCAAAAGAGTTCACTGCAATCGTGATTAAAAATAAAATTCCCGGCAATATAGGCATTGTAAAGAACCACACTAGATCATCATCCACAATAACAAATAAATACAATGAAATGGCTGAAATTCCAAACATGCGTTCGCTGGAAGATAAAAGGAGACTTACTGTTATATCAGTGGTTATACTGTCTGAAACTCCACCAAATAGCCTCCATAGAGGTATGTTAATGCTGTTAGCAACTGCATCAATCAACGCCATCTCTACTCCTGCTCTAACCTTCAATAGTATAGATGATACACAATCATTAAAACAAACATGGATTCAAAAAATCGAAGTTGGTTTGATAACCATTTAGTTCATTGTTCTTTTAAAATGAAGCAAATAAAGACTTCTTTTACCTATGACTTTTTTTATTTTTTTCTTTACTTTCCAACCATATTTTCAAAATCCATGTCAAGTTCTGAAAAAATAATAGTTTTAAAAAACTTCTTATTTTTGGAATATGACTAAGAATTTAAAAATTAAATTGTGTGAAAATATGGAGGGCAAACAATCTCCTACCAATAGGAAAGAAAGTGATATGGGTATATAAATGAGAACAATTATCTCAATTGGTATGAGACTTTTTGGTGGTTCCAAATAACAAAAGCCATTGTGAAGATGGACAGAGGTTGCATGCTTCTTATCAAAATAAAGACAATTTTCAAAAAACTAAAACACCCTGCGTCAATGATTAATTTTATAAATACAGGGCATTCCAAGCATTACATCACGAAGCCAATGCAACAAAATTCTTATGGGTAAACAATTCTTTATCTCAAGGCATTACCAAGTTGAGTAACGAAAAAAGAAAAGTGAAGTAACAAGTAAAAATCCGATGTATGAATTGATCACTCACAGAAGCAAATTCATGTCCAGGAAGAGCCTCGCTGATCTGCAACATCGCTGAGCCCAAAGTACTCGGCGGTCTCTGTCGCAGTAACTCGCAGGCCTCCTCGGCCTTCGCCATGGCGGTAGGCTGATCTTCCGCAGTGACAAAAGGCAAAATCGGCGCCTCGCCCCATCCAACACACCCATTACTCAATTCGATCCTTATCGCTACATTCTCCACCATTTCAAGCCTCGAAGATGCAATAGTAAATGGTTCAATCAATGGAACATTCAGTGCCCTATTCTCAGCTCTCTGCACATTCACAGTGAAAGTTTCCATAAAATTCTTGAACCCTAAGCTCGTTCTGGCCTCCGCCGACATCATCTTCACACACAGCGGCGAAATGGGTATGGATGTTGACCCCTTCCGGTGGCTCCGAGAGTCGAACAACGGAGAATATATTGACGCAGTGCTGGATTTGGATCGCACAAAGAACCCAATGGAACTCATGAGAATGTTCACAATGGCATTTGAATGGTGAGTTTGAGCTCCGTCGCTGTTCAACGTTAGGGCGGCGACGGCAAAACCAAAGAACTGGCTTTATCATCATTGTCGTTTTGCTTCGTTCTGTTTGGTACAAACTACAAACCAAAGCTAGAGTACCGATCGGGGCGGCACTACAACTTTAATTTATATCTTGTATTTTCAATCATTTTCTCATAATTATACTTTTCTATATTTTAGCCGGCTGTTATGTTATAAACTTATAATGTTATGGTTGGTTTCTAATATTTATGTATTGATTTATAAATTGTTTGACTGGTGATGTTTTTTTCTCAAGAGGAGTACGATCCAAGTTTAAAATGTAGTGAGTTTATGAGTTAAAAATATTAATGAAATGTGGATGTTGATTGACATTTTTAGAAAAATTATAACACAAAAATATAATTAAATTAAGGATTAAAATATTTGTTGACATGTCGACGATAAGTCAAAAGATTTGATATCAATATTAAATATTTATGTATATTTGCAACAAATTTTTTTTTTAATAAATGCTCATAAAACGTTTGTTATCTTTTCTATTTAGTTCAATATGAATGAAATACTAATAACAATATTCACAATTTAACTTGGAAGTAAAAATAATTTATTTATTAATCTAAATAAATTTTATAAATTTTGTGACTTACAAAAATATCCGTTGACTCGATATCGATATCGATGAGCTAATATTTTAATCCTTGATTTAAATTGATAAGTAAGTATTTTACATTTTTTAAACAAGTTAACGTGTATGTAATTGCATCATCACAATTAAATTAATAATATTTTTGCTATTTATTTTTTATGTTTCTTAAATTTTTTTATGATATAATCATAATTTGGGTTATTTTTCTATATTTTGAAAATATTTTCAACAGTTTTACAATTTAAAACAATTATAAATTTTGATTCACTCTTAGGTATATATCAAATCTATGAAAATGTAAAAATATCAACGAAAGTATCAATATGTAGATGAAAATTTAATACTCGAGTATGGTTATTTAATTGCTATTTGTTTTTTTATTTTAATATGGATTCTTTTCCTACTTAACATTTGTTTACACAATTTATTAAATCTTTTAATTAGGTCTATATTGGAGAATTTTCATATTTGTTTAATTACTAGGGCCATTTATAGGATTATGTTTGAAGTTTTTTTTTTTTCCAAACATCTATAGGGTGGGGGATGTCAAGGAATTCCAAAGTTGGACCTCAAATATGAAAAAGTAATATCTTTTTCTTAATATAAGAATTTTAAGATTGGAGATTGGCTTTCAACTTCAATGTAGAAAATATATCTCTAAATTACCTATGAGCTACGATGTTTTGACAAAAAGTAATGCCTTCAAACTATATCTAAGTTAATGTTAGTAATATTTTAAATATAAAAATATTTTCAACTATACTTTTAAGACTTTTTTGGAAAAAAAAAATATTTAAAAATTTCAATTGTTTCATTTAACTTTTATTTTGAGACAAAGGAGCTTAATAATTAAAAATTCAATTCCGAAAAAAGAAGAAAAATAAGATTACAATCATGTTAAATTTGGACGAGCGGAGGTTAGGTGTTCATAAATTGGGTTGAGTTGAAGGACTTTTTAGATCCAACCATATTGTTTGAATTGTTAATTTCTTTAATCTAAATAATTCTTATTAAAAAATGAACCCAACCCAATTCAACCATCAAACATTTTGGTTAGATTGGTTCGAGTTAATTGAATTATTTATTTAAATTTTTGTTCTAAAGCGAAGTAAAATACTAATACATACAAATTTAATTTAATTATTTTTATATATTGAATTAAAATTAACAACTCAATTTCAATTTGTGTAATGAATTTTTTCGTTCTAAAATGCAATAAAAAAAAAACTATTTTTAAGAATTGTTGGGAATAAATTATCTAAAGAAGCAATAAAATTTAAATAAATATATGTATATATAATTGTATGATAAATTTAAAAGAATATAGATTTTAAAGCTAATAATAAATTTGGGTTGGTTCGTGTTATTTTAGTTGAACTCATAAACCAACCAAACCTACAATTTTTTTTATTTATTTAAATCAACTCAATTCAAATAAGTTATAACCAACCTAAACTAGTGGATTGCATTGGGTTATAGATTTTTTTGGATTATCAAGTTTTTCGAACGCCCCAACAAGGGTTGCAAAAGCCTCACTCACGCAGAGAAGTCGATAACCATGAAATGGATTTTATTGAGAAACCCTTTCTCGTAGAGGTCGCAATCATCTTCTTCATTCTCCCGCTTACACAGCCAATGGCCTTCCTCCATTCTTCCTCTCAGCCCTAGTGACATCTCGATTTAGGCTCTTCTCCTTCGATAACGATTCACCGCCAAACAAAGATTCCCAAACTGTTCTCGAAGCCAATTTGGTGCCCTCTCAGAAGAAAGAAATATCTTTGGACGTTCAAGATGTAAGCAATAAAGGTATTTTCCCCATGAGATCATTCTATTTGACAATTGATTTCTACAATTTAACTATGGCATGTAAATGTGAAATCGATAGTTTTTTCCCTTCTTTGTATTGCATTTTAGTACTTGTGAAGTCGGAAGTCTTAGAGCAAGCTAATTCTGTTTAACTAGCGTCTGCATTTAAAGTAGTCATTTCGTTTAAAAGCTTCCAGATACACGGTACAAACAGTTATGACTTTCAATTTTTTATTTCTTTTGTTTTGTAATTGATGTCCAAGCTTGTAATATTTGCTCAAGTAAATTTTTTTTGGATCTGACGTTGGTGCCTTGGTAAATTAGGATTTTGTTCAATGCTACTTTTTCACGAGTCGTGGGAGTTCAAAGTTATAATAATTTTCATTTGATACATTAAATTTCTGGTCCTAGAACTGAAAATGCGGATAGATAAGTACTTCAAAGGTGACGAGGAAGCACTTCCATCAATTCTTGAAGCTATTCTTTAGAGAAAATTGGTTGAAAAACATGAGGATATGGATGATGGACTTGTTGAAGAACTACGATTGAAACCGTTGGATGATGTTAAGCACAAAGAGGTTGAATCTGATTTTGAAGAATTGTATGAGACAAATGAAGAGGTTGATGATCTTTACAATGCTAGGGATAAAGTTATGAAAAGAATGGTAAAGGATGAATTACTTCAACATGGACAAAAAAGGGACGAGCTTGTTAAAGATGGCATTGTTGGCTTTTTTTTATGATAACAAACCTGAATTTATTAACTAACAATTTTAGTGTTTTGAATAGTTTATTGCATATAGCTTGAAATAAAGATTTCGAATCACTCAAATCCGAGCTTAAATGAAGAAGACACTACAACAAATATGACTTATTGTAGCTCTTTGACATAGTCTTTTTAAAAATAGGCTATAGAAACTCTATAAAAAAAGGAAAATGTTAAAAATCAAATTCGGGGGGTGTACTCAAAATTTCGTAGTTATCAGCCCAAACACGCAAAATTTTGGGGGCCGCGCACACTTCACCTCTTCTTCAAACACACAAAACCCATATTTTCTTTTTCTCTATTTCTCTTCTTTCCTTTCTTTTTCTCTATTTCTCTTCTTTCCTTTCTTCGTCTCTCTACACAAAATCTCAATCTTCTTTCTCTCAAATCTCAACCCTCATTTTCTCAAATCACAATTTTTAGCACTTGAAACCCATATAATTCTAATTGCTCTCTTTATCATTCTCAACTCCGTGTGATGCCCTAAAATGTGCGCCTGCATTCTACCATTGACGGTTGATTTTCCATCGTCTTCATCGGTCGCAACAACTTTGGTGAATGTGATTTTCCTCTCTTTACTCATCCTAAGATTCATTTTTATTTTCTTTTTTATTTGATTTTGGATTTTCCTTTTTGCGTTTTTCAATTGGCAATTGATTACTGTTTGTGTTTGGTTGCTGTTCGATTATAGTCTGCACTTGAAGGAGATTGAGCTAGCTAAATAGAATGCAATTATTTATTGGGTTTTGTTTCCTTTGATGGTTGACGATTCTATAACTCTAGTCTAAAAATTTTATGCTAGAACTTGATCCTCGATCCAGTACAGAACTTGATCCTCGATCCCCACTATGAAGAACTCGATCCAAGTCTTGATCTGGTCCAGAACTCGATCCTCGATTGAACTCGATCCAAGTCTTGATCCGGTCCAAAATTCCCCCACTGTGAAGAACTCAATGCTCGCAGATCTATCGCAATACAAAGCCCACTCGATGCTCGCCCGTAAAAAAATATTTGTATAAATAGACACAACGTTTTCTCTTATATATTGTTATTTTGCGTCTATTGTATGTTTCTTTACCTCTTTCATTTTAATAAGTTCGTTTTGATTACTTTGTTATCTTGTGTTGTGGAATTTAGATTATTGATTTTAACATTCTTTTCTTTCTTCTCCCTTCAGTTGAGTAGTCTTTTACAGGCCAAGATCGTGGCATACAAATGATTCTTAATTTTGAAAGAGTGAGGTACATGATTTGCTTTTGACTTATTAATTAAAGGAGTTTATATTTATTTAAGACAAGTTTGTGTAAGTTCTTAAATTTCACATATTATGATTTTGATTTAAATTTGTACGAGTAGGTGTTGTAATTAGTCACTTAGGACATGATTTTTTTTACTACAGCTGATTGGCCATAATATACTATCTTTGGTTGATATTGTTACCCAAATATGTGGAAATTTGGTTGCATTTCTAGTGAGTTGTTGTAATGCTTAATTGATCAATTTTTTTGTTGCTTAGTTTATTGAAAGTAATAAATATTTCTAGACTTCTTTGTAATAAAAGTTGTGAGAAGTTGTATGCTTATATATTTTTAGAACTTTGTATGAATGTTAATTAACGCGTGGATTTGAAAGATTTTTTAGTAGACAATCTATTTTAAAATGTGCATCAATCATGTCTATGCATTCAACCTATACTTAGTAATTATATTCTTCCTTCCTTTGTTAATTTTCAAATCGTAATTTTTTTTAAGGCAACGAAAGAGCTCTTATGGGAGAACATTAACAAAACAATTTTTTGGAAGATTTTGGGATGAGAGGAATTCTAGGATTTTCAATGGAAAAGAAAGATCCCTTGGAGATGTTCTTGATTTATCCATCCACCTTCAATGTCCTTTTTTGGTGTAAAAGTCAAGAATTTGTTGATAATGGTTCTCGTGATTTCCTACTCTTAAGCTTGATCCAATATTCCAGTAGATGATAGTGTGAGAAAAGAAGTCATCACAAGATTGACAACGAATGTAAAACATCTCCAAATTGTTATGAATTTGTTTTAACATATTTATTCATTGTGCCTTTGTTTCTATTTTACTACTATTTTCATATGTTTAGAGTCATGATCATTGCTTGTATTATTATTGCCTAATTAGTGACATTTATTATTTCAATAATCTATGAAGTTTAATGTCAACTTATCCTTCCTAACCAATGCTTATATATATATTTGTTACATTGAGAATAGCTAAAATGGATGACAAGCTCGTGAATTTAGAGGTAATTAAGGGTTTAATAATGGTGTTTACGCAACTTTGTTGATTATTAATAAACCACATATTTTTAGGTTGTTTTGAGAGTCAAAATGACAATTATGTACTTTTATATAGTTTTGACATTCAATTGTGGTTTTGGGAACCAATCTGATGTTAATTCACTTTTTATGTAGGTAGATGAAAATCAAAGATGGAAGCTCAATTCCATGATGCTATAATCCTCAAAACTTGATGAATTTTGTATTTTGTGAACATTGTATGGTTGAAAATTACATTTAACATATTTTTTGTATTATTGGATAATTTTTTTAGTTTCTAATGTAAATTGATCACTAAATTTCAATAATGAAAGGAAGTCATTGTATTTAATGCATACATTGTGAATTATTTCATATGTCTATTTAACTTAAAACAAGTGTTTATAATGTAAATGAACATAATTTCAATGTTGTTTGTATAACATATGATTAAAGCTATATATATGATATAATAACTTTTAATGTCTAATGCTATTGAATGTTTTCATAGCCATGTATACATGCTATATCTCCATACTCTATTATAGCATCTATTATAACTCTACAAAAACAGCTATAAAAAGTCTCAGACTTTTAATAACATGTACTATTAGGACCTTCGAAAAAGATTAAAAAAGGCTATGAAAAGTCTTTTATAGTCTTTTTCATTAGCTATGGTATCCATTACTACAACAAACAACACTTTTCCTAGTAGTTTTTCATAGCTTACATAAAAAACTGCTATAGAAACGCTCCAAAAAGGAAAAAAAGGCGCGTCCTCTTCCCCCAATTTTTAAAGTTATATGATTTACTTTTCACTTTATTCCAATTTCTATTTCTTTTTTTGAATTTCCGCTCAATCTTCTTCGCTCTCTCTCTCTCTAAATTCCCATTTAGTCTCTAAAATGAAGGAGAACCCCATAGGCCACACCCATCTGAAATTCTAACTTCACGTTCGCACCTGGGCTCCACACACGAAATCTCCGATCATCATGCGATAGGTAAGTGGCGGCGGCAATAGAGACGAGTTTGCTACAAGAAAACCTAAAGTTTCTGTCAAATGCAGCGACTGAAGCAAGCGTTTCAAAGGCAGCAAGTTAAAAATCGTTTCAACGGTGACAAGTTGAGCAATTTCTCTTGTATGCTTGGTGATAAACTTTCTTACACTCTACATTTTTGCTTGACAATTTCTTTTTGCTGATTTTTTTATTGTTAGCTTTGTTAAGAATGAACGAGTATTTACGATTACTAAAGTAAAATGGTTCAAAAGTTAAATCACTTCTCTCGTAAAGAGAAGGAAAAAAAGCTTATTAAAATTTTGCCATATAATATTATTTTCACTGTGTTTGAAGAGCTCTTACCTCCTCGGATAGATACAACACATAGAGATGGAGGGTATGGAAAATAATGGATAAAGGGTTAAATGCGAGGAACAATGGATCGCAAATTAAAAAAAAAAAAAAAAAGCAAAACTAAATAAGTTAGAAATTAAAATGAATTTCTACTGATTTGATGACAAAGAAGGATTGCCGAGATTGAGAAATTGTTTGATTTTAAGGGTTTGATGTAAGAATCTTCACCATTTAATCAATGGATAATTGCTTGATGAGTTGATAAAGTAAATGCTGATTGGCTGATGTCTGGTTTGATTATGGTAGCTTTATTTGGGGAAGGTTTAGACTTGTTTACTTTAATCGTTCTTGTTTTAAGTAAAACGAGCCGCAAAATTTTACCTCTGCAAGTGAAGCCCAATTCTTAAAGTATATAAAAACTTATGAACCATTTTCAATTTATTGTATGACAATAAATTATAATTGTTAAAAACTATATTATATTAAGTGTGTATG
The DNA here is from genome assembly GCF_009727055.1 of Benincasa hispida. Classification (NCBI taxonomy): domain Eukaryota; kingdom Viridiplantae; phylum Streptophyta; class Magnoliopsida; order Cucurbitales; family Cucurbitaceae; genus Benincasa; species Benincasa hispida. Next base: position 87,572,327 of record NC_052349.1, on the reverse strand, counting down.
CTCACTTACCCTAATGCATGGTCAAGGCTTGGGATGATTGGAGACCACTGAATGTACAGATTTCTGCCATGTTCTTAATGGACTTTTCACCTAACTGAGGGCAAAGACTCACAACACTCATTGCGATGTTTGAAATTTCTGCCATGTTCTGAATGAACTTTGCTGATCAAAACTTCTCTTTTCATTTAGTAAAATATTCCCCATATAGGCCTTTTGTTTCCTCTACACATAAACCTTTGTTTGTTTACACCTTGATGTTTTATATTGGAATCACCATAATAATAGAATGTGAGATTTACTTTTTAGTCAATTATCACGGGTATAGTTATTTTATTTGGTTATTTTTTTGATGGAGAGATATACATCATTTGTAACTAATACTATCTATTTTATTTATCAAAATCTATCTTCTTAGGTTCCATTTTAAAAATGTGATAGAAGATTTTAAGTTTAACAAACTAATCCCTGTTTTTTTAGGTTTATTGTGATGGGTGATCTGTTCTCTATAATTATTGATGTAGTTCATTCTTCCATATTGTGAACTTTGGTGCCTTATCTACTTAGCTATGTTTGAACTTGTTTTATTGTTGTGAACTTGTGAACCATAATTTAAAGTGTTTGTGATGAAAAACAGAGTAGAGAAAGAAAATAGCACACGCAAGATTTACGTGGAAAACCCTAATCAGGGAGAAAAAACCACGAGAAGTTATTATATGACTGATACACAGAATACACAGAGACTGCCAGTTTAAATAGAAAAAAAAAGGGAAACCCTAGGGTACAAGTATAAAGACAGAAATGCCCATAGAATAAAAAACACTAATTTCAACACTCCCCCTCAAGTTGGGGCGTAGATGTCAATAAGACACAACCCAACTTACTCACACACTCGTCAAACAACTGTCTGGGCAGTCCCTTTGTTAGGACATCTGCAATCTGTTGGTTGGAAGGAATATAAGGAACACAAATATTGCCACTATTAAGTCATTCCTTGATGAAATGCCGATCAATCTCCACATGTTTTGTTCTATCATGTTGAACTGGGTTATTTGCTATGCTTATTGCAGCTTTGTTATCACAATAGAGTTTCATTGGACCGGTATGATCTTGATCAAGGTCTCTTAAAACTTTTTCAAGCCAAATTTTTTTACAGATTCCCAGACTCATGGCCCTGAACTCAGCCTCGGCATTACTTCTGGCAACAACACCTTGCTTTTTGCTTCTCCATGTAACAAGGTTACCCCACACAAAGGTACAATACCTTGATGTCAACTTTCTGTCTACTACAGACCCTGCCCAATCTGCATCGGTGTAAGCTTTGATGCATTGCCTCTCAATTTTCCTAAACATCAAGCCTTTCCCTGGAGAAGTTTTCAGATATCTCAAAATGCACTCCACTGCCCTCATATGTTCTTCGTATGGAGACTGCATAAACTGACTTACCATACTCATTGCATATGAGATGTTGGGCCTAGTATGAGAGAGATATATTAATTTCCCAACAAGTCGCCGATATCTTTCTTTGCTAACTGGAACACCTTCACTCATATCACTTAACTTTGCATTCGCTTCTATAGGAGTGTCAACTGGTTTGTAGCCTGTCATACCTGTTTCCTTAAGAAAGTCCAGAGTATATTTCCATTGGGAAACTGAAATTCCTTCTTTCGATCGAGCTACTTCCATTCCAAGGAAGTACCTTAGTTTTCCAAGGTCCTTGATTTCGAATTCCTCAGCCATCTTTGCCTTCAAGGTCAATCTTTGAGGTATCATCACCTGAAATGACAATGTCATCAACATAAACAATCAAAACTGCAATCTTCCCAGATACTGACCTTTTAGTGAAGAGAGTATGATTAGAATGACCCTGTCTATACCCTTGTGACTTTACAAACGTAGTAAACCTGCCAAACTAGGCCCTTGGGGACTGTTTTAACCCATATAAGGACTTCCTTAACCTGCAAACTTGGTGATTAAACTGTTTTTCGAATCCTGGGGGAGGACTCATGTAGACTTCTTTTCCCAACTCTCCGTTGAGCAAAGCATTCTTCACATCAAGCTGGTGAAAGGGCCAATCCTTATTAACTAAAACAGACAGCAGGGCCCGAACTGTATTTAGTTTTGCGACCGGCGAAAATGTCTCAGAATAATCAACCCGAAAGCCTGAGTAAAGCCTCTGGTAACTAATCTGACCTTGTATCTATCAACTGTTCCATCGGGCCTATACTTTATTGTGAACATCCATTTACATTCGACTGCTTTATGACCACTTGGAAGAGTGACTTGGTCCTACGTATGATTTTTCTCGAGAGCCCCCATTTCTTCCATGACTGCGGCTTTCCATTCAGAACTTTCCAATGTTGTGTGTATACTATTTGGTATCACAATTGTGTCTAGATTTGTAGTGAGGGCCTTGAACTCAGGAGACAGGTTGCTATAGGACAAGTAACTTTGCAGTAAATATTTTGTACAAGATCTGGTACCTTTCCTTAGGGCAATCGAAAGGTCAAGTGATGCATCTCTGTTTTTACTTCCTTCTGACTTCATACTACACTCACCATCTTGTTTTGTCATTTTCCCACTTTCAACGGTGTTTTCAGCGAGAGTAGAAGAGTTTCTTTTCCAGGTTCAACAATGTTCTCAAGTGTTTCACAATCATCTGTCTCGACACATTCATCAACCTCGATTACATCTTTGTTGTCATTATCTTCCTTGCTTTTTCTCTCAACATTTTCAACATAAGCATCAGTTTTATCACATTTATTATCATGATTAGGGATAAGACTATTAGTACCTGGAACTGATCTCCGTTTTGACTCATGGACTGGAGCTAGAGAAATAACAGACGGCGTTGTTTCCTTCCTGAGATTCCTCCTATAGTATGTGATCCAAGGGACTTGTTTGGTCGGGAGAATAGGTTCATTGGTACTGATATCAAAGATAGGTTCAGGCAAGATAGATAGACTCGGACCCCCATTGGTTTCTTCACTAGTATTCTCCCCCTGAAGAGAACCATTGGGGAAGAATGGATGATCTTCAAAGAATGTCACATCCATAGAGACAAAGTATTTTTTGGAAGAGGGGATGATAACACTTGTACCCACGCTGACGTAGTGGATACCCCACAAAGATACATTTCTGAGCCCGAGGGGTAAACTTGGTACGGTTAGGGCCATGAGTATGGACGAACACCACACAACCAAAGACACAGAGGGGTACATCAGAAAGAAGTCGAGTATTTGGTAAGACTCTTTGAAGAAATCTAAAGGGGTTTGAAACTTTAAAACCCAGGATGGTATGCGATTTATTAGATGGGCTGCTGTCAAGATAGCATCACCCCATAAATAAGAAGGAAGAGAAGTTGACAACATAAGAGATCGAGCAACTTCGACTAGGTGACGGTTTTTTCGTTTGGCCACTCCATTTTGTTGAGGGGTGTACGCACAGGAACTCGGATGGACTATTCCGTTTGAGATTAGGAATTCTCTTAAGGAATTAATAAGGTATTCCCGACCATTATCACTCCAGGGAATAGCGATTTTGGCATTGAACTGGGTTTCTATAGAATTGTAGAATTGTTGGAAGACCGATGTAACTTCAAATTTGTCTGTCAGAAGAAAAACCCAGGTTAGCCTAGTATGATCGTCAATGAAGGTTACAAACCACCACTTCCCAGTTATGATAGTAACAGGTGACGGACCCCAGACATTGCTATGGAATAGGGTGAATGGTTTAGAGGGCTTATAAGGTTGAGATGTGAAAGAAACACGAGGCTGTTTAGCTTGGACACACACATCACAGGGCTTCCCCAGAGTTGCCTATAGCTCTAGAACATAAATTTGAGGAGTAAGTGGGGAACGAAGTTACCGAATTTTCAGGATATTGGTTTAGATCTGGTTGGACATTGGATGTCGATCCCAGGGCATCCTCAATAACAGTTATCTACTGCTGAAACATCTCGTTCTGTTGTTTAATCTGCAGCTGAAATTGAATAAATTGATCTTGGATTATACTCCCTTAGTCCTGGTGGTATGATGAAGAATCTCCCCCTCCAACCTCACCCATGATTGGCGAAAACTGCCCTAACCTGTTGCTTACATTCGGCTGAAAAATAGGATCCCGATAGCCACTGACTTGATTTATTTTTGGTTGAATCGGCTGGTAAAACCCACTATAGCTTGCTCCTTCGATTGTGGCTCCCCTATTCGGCGGTGGCTGAGAGAAACCCACAAATTTTCCGTTGGTTTTAGGGTTCGGCTGTGGCTGAGGGGGGAAGATCGACCACGACTGGCGTGATGGGTTGCGGTAGAGTTGCGACTGGGTAGCGCCAATCACGATTGGCGGTTGGGTCTGATCACCAAACTGCAGGTCCCATCAGCTGGTCGTCCTTACATCGAACGAACCAGTTGGCAGGTCGATGGGCTGCGACGACTAGTCTGCTGGCTGGTCGACTCGAATCGGCTGATCAGAATGGGATGGGTGATCGTCACGCTGAAGATGGGGAAGAATAGACTGAAAATATCTATCAATGGCTTTTTGGATAAACACTGGTTATATTTGGGTTATTGGTTTGGGATTCTCCTATTGGTTTTTTCTCAATGGTGGCCAGGGTTTCGTCTCCATACTCTGATACCATGATGAAAAACAGAGTAGAGAAAGAAAATAGCACACGCAAGATTTACGTGGAAAACCCTAATCAGGGAGAAAAAAACCACGGGAAGAAGGAATTTTATTATATGACTGATACACAGAATACACAGAGACTGCCAGTTTAAATAGAAAAAAAAGGGAAACCCTAGGGTACAAGTATAAAGACAGAAATACCCCTAGAATAAAAAACCTTAATTTCAACAGTTTGAAAATCTAATCTTTGTTAAACATTTCATAAAAATTTCTCTGCCAGACAAACTATATGAACAACTTTGTTTCTTGAAGTTCCATTGTATTGCTTGATGTCATTTATTGATTTTTATACTTAAGGACATGGCAGACTTATGTTGTGAAAGATCAAAGTGTTTGGCACAAAATCAATGAGGAAGTACCCATGGAATATGCTACTACCCTGACGGTTAATCCTTTGACTACACTGAGAATGCTGGAGGATTGTCTCTTTAAAAGTAGTTTTTTTTTCCTGAGATAAAACCAGGTTTGATTATGGTAGAAATTTTGTCTCTTTAAAAGCAGCTTTAGATCAACAGCTAGATAATGAACATATAATGTATTTGTTGACATTCATGTAAATGATTTATTTATAAACTAGGCTAACAAATCTTGAAGGGCATGCTTAAGCACTTTTAGGAAATGTTCATAGTTTCAAGGGGTGGTTTACACATCTTAGGTAACAATATAAATGTTATGTAGTTTTGAGAGTCAAAGTAACACTAAGGCACTTTGTTTGGAACTTTTTAGGTTGTTTTAAGAGTTAAAGTGTGACTTAGGCACTCAAACCACAACTTTGCTCTTGAAATTAGTTGAAAGTGAGATGCACATTTATGCTATTTATGTTGCATGATAAGGTATTTGCTTTTGTTTAGGCCTAGTGATTAACATTTTTGTCTAAATAATATATTTGAAAGACAGGATGACCTCATGGTGGCTTCCCTGAGAAGAACTTTTCATCAAATATAGAGAAGTTAGCAGGTGAGAAACTTGGTTTTAAAGACGGGTGAGTAACTTGGAATTAAATTCTCTTTGTTCATTAATTTTTGTTTTTGTTTCATTTTTGTACCAAATGGGAAGAGATCATAGATTTTGAAAGAAATTAACGTAGACTACTCGACTATTATGATTGAAGAGTGACTTTAGTTTACACAAGTACTACAGTCAGCGACAATAATATTGACTATAGGTGTGTACAATGTATCAATTTTTGGGAAGTCAACACGAACTTCCTTACAGCAGGTAGTAAGCCAATAGCCTCCGTTAATACGATCCGACTTGCTGTTTTTGTAAGTATTTATTAGTAAGCCAATAGCCTCTGTTTTTGTAAGTACAATGTACTGAGATTGTAGATGCAGTACACTTCTTTTGGTTTATATCTAAATAAATACATTTAGATAGTTATTTTTTGTAGTTTTCTCTTATGAGGTTTCTTTCCATTGTTTAACACATTTGAACAGCACCATAGTATGATTTTTAATATTCTGGTTGTTAGCTCTCACATGAGTATGAAGATCAATGCTGCTAATATGCTAAAAGTATGATTTTCTTTTTTTCTTTCTGTCTTTTTTCTTTTTTGGTTAAGCACTTATTGTAGTTTTTGAACTAGTGAAGCAAGTTGTGTGCATTAGAGTTTTAAAGTTTAGTATGAACCTTGTAGGTTGCTGTTTATGAAGAAATTATAAAGGGAATGAAGGTGGGGGTCTATCTCTTTTCCCCCTTGATGTTTTGATTGGACCCAAAAAGCAACAATAGGCATTGAGGTAGGAATTTATGGAGTTTTTTTCTTAGGTTCCACACAGTGATTAGAAGGAGAGGATCTTCAATCACATTTGTGTTAAAGAAGGAATCCCAACAAAACTCTAGAATTGGTTTGTTGTGATCTTTAGTCCATTTCTATTGTTGGTAAAATGATATTACGTTTTGGGATGTGTCTCATTTCATTTCATTCTTCTCCCTCAGGAACGATTCTATTTTTTGTTCTTCTTTAAGAAAGCTCCAAACCAAAAAGCTCAATCTGTTGTTTTGCATGGACGAATCAGTCTTTAAATAAAAGACGTCAGAAAGGCGAATGAATACTAATTGTGGTCTATGGTTGATCTGATCCGTCATATTTTCTTAACTATTTTCCTCTATGCTCCATGAAAATTATCGCTTCATGAAATTTGGTGACTTGTTGCTTCTATCTTCTATGTTTTTAGTTTTATACTAGCCATGATTCTAATAAAATTAATTCAATCAACTAAAACACATTTGAGAAAGAATTTGAGGTGAATTAGATTTATACCTCTCTTGCTCTCTCTCATTTCTTGGATTTGAACTTATTTATTTTAGTATGTTAATTAAATCTCAATGATCATTATTTTGGGGCTCTTTTCTTTCTACTTTCTTCAGATGGGTGCCAATAATTTTAAGGAGGGAAATGTTCAATTAGATGAAAACATGAATGCAACAATTCAACAGTCCTACAGTTCATTACCAATTTGAAAAAAAAAATTTAGTTGTTATTTCCAATTAGTATTGTTACCTTAGGTGGAATTAAATGCTTGGTTTCTTTTGTTGCTTTTTATATCAATTTGTATAGATTGTTGGACGCCCCCAATAAGCTGTGTAGCATGGTTATGTAAAATGAAATCTTTATTTTATAGTAGGTTCAGGTATACTATTAAATATTATTCTAGAAAACATCCTTGTAGGCATATTCTCTTAATTCCACATTAAGTTACTCCCTCCCACCTTCATTAATGCTTGGTTTTTGTAGGTATTTGGATATGAAATTGATGATTTCATATAGGCTTTGAAGAATGGTTACCATAGACCTCAATGTTTGGGTATTCTTCAATAAATATTAATAGGAAAAGAGATGTGAAGTCTAAATCATGCAACTCAAAGAAACTATAGAGATCACTTTGTTTTTTTCTTTTTCTTTTTCTTTTTTTCTTTTTTTCTTTTTGTATTTATTATAATGTAACTTGAAGTGATTGTATGTGACTTGGAAGTAGTACAAATGCAAATAAAAAAATTTCTATGAAAAATTGCACACCATCCATAACGAGACTTACCATGAGGTTTTAAAATGTTATATGTTTTTATAGCAGTTTTTACTGCTATAAAAATGTTGTTAAAGGTCATTTATGGCATTTTCATAATGCTATGTAAAGTTTCTATAACATTAAATTCATGCAATTTTATAACTTATTTTATAACATTGAAAAAACGTATGAAAAGTCGAAGATTTTCAATAACATTGGCTACGACAGCATACCTAAAAACGTTATGGTTTATTTTTTATAGCCTTTTTTAGTTGCTATAATAAATGCTATTAAAAAGAAACCATAGCGTTTTTGCTAATGCTATGAAAAATTTCATAGCATTAAAATTATGCTATCAAAAAAGGATATTTTATAGCATTTTTTAGCGTTAGAAAAACAATAAGAAAAAGTCAGCGCCTTTCAATAACATTGTCCATGATAGCGTCTCAAAAAACACTATCATGCTATCATATGTGATATATTTTGTAGTGATGTCAAATTGTATGTGGAAAAAAACCTCGAATACCATAATACTAGATTTTTTTCCTTGTTCTAAATTCTAACACATCACTTTAAAACTTGACAAAAGACTAAAAGATTATGAGTTTAATCTATGGTGGCTGCCTATCTAATTTTATATCGCATATATTTTTTTTAACACTCAAATGTTGTAGAATTAGATGAATTGTCCTGTAAAATTAAACCAGATACGCATAAGCTAACATAAATGCTCATGGATATAAGAAAAACACACCACTTTAAAATTAGTTTAAGACCAATCATCTTTTAAAACAGCATATTTTCCATTGGATTTTAATGAAAAGTCGAAAACTTTCAAGAAGTGAGGAAATAAACAAGTCTATTTAGTCGCCAACAAAAAAGATATGCCACGTAAGATTTTGACTAGCGCATCAAATGTTGTAGCAGGATTGGGACAACATGGAATTATTATTATTATTTTATTATAATGTATGAATACACTTGGTACTATTATTAAGACTATAGGAATTAGAATTAATAATGTATCTTCATTCATGAGGGGGTTTTCCTTTTATCTTTTTGACAAAGAATATATAAATTCCCAAATGAATGAAAGGTTCTCAAGAAAGGAATATTAGGTTAAAAAATTAAAATGATTCAACACCCCTTTTTCAAGTATAACCAAAGAAAGGTATAAGATTTAAAATTTGAACTTCACGAGAAAGGGAAATGGTGTATGTCAATTACCATTAACATTAATTTGAGGATCAATTTTACGAATGTTCTCTTTTATTAAGATTTATTAATAGAAGAAAGAAAAAAAAAAGATAGAGTTATATGTAAGCTTGTCAATTCTTCATTCTCTCTATGGCTCAATTTTCTTGTACAAAATTTTTCATTCTATTTCCAACTTGGTCTTTATATTCATATTCATATTCATTTTCTTTCTTTACATGGTTTAGATCTAGAAAGCATAATATAAAACATTATCTACCTGGATTAATTTTTTTCCCTTTTTCTTTTGAGTTTAACAATTGTGGGACGGGATTCTACCATGGACCTTTTGGATGATAATTTGTATCTTATCCATTAATCAACAAGAGAAGAAATTTTCATTCTAAACGTAGTTATCCTCTTTTATAAACATTCCTCCTCGGCAAATAGGAATATGGTATTTTTCGTCCTCTTTTCTACACTTTCTTCGGTATGAGCTATATGAATATCAACTACCAATGAAAGCTTTGTATCATAGATGCATATTTGTTAAAGTCATTTTGGCATTTTCAAAGCTGCTCGAAAAATATTTTGAGTCATTCAAAACTAATTTTAATAATATAGAAATTGTGATTAAAAATGTAAAATTAAACAATGAATTGATTTTTGTATAATTAAGGATATGTTAGGAGTGATTTTGAGATTGTCAAAATCACTTTTTCTCTTGCCAAAATCAATTTTTTTTTAAAATAATGGTATTTGGCATGAGCTAAAATTGATTTTAAAAAAATCTAAAATCATTTCAAATTGATTTTTGAGAGATAGTTGATAGATGATTTTTTTAAGCAATTGACTGGAATTAGTTCCAAAATAGCTATCTAATTCAGTTTTTGTTAGAATATTGTTAGTTAGCTATTTGTAAAATTATTTTTTTAAAATTTCAAATATTGAAACAAAAGATGACTGACATTGCATGTCATTAAATTGTTAATAAAACAAACAATTATATAAGTTTTGAATTTTCTTTCAATTTCTTTTATAATCATTCACCTTACTCAAAATACCAATCATGCATATAAGAACTTAGCAATAAAATAAATAGAAATAGATATTTACCACAATTATTTAGTTAAATAATTATTTTTCAAATATAAAATACTTTTTTAGCATTTTGGTAATGTTAAAATAACTTTTAGAACCAAATAAAATAATTTAAAATCATTACTCCAATTCAATTATCATTCTCAAACACACTCGTTCCCAGTAATTCCAGAAGAGAAAACTTTGTTGGTGATTCTCGGTTAATCACCTTTTATACAATCACTAACCAATTGATATTTCACAAACCAATTTTTAGTTATTTCAGATTTTTTGAATCAATTTTATTAAATTGTCAAACACCATCTTTTTATGTAAAATTGATTTTGACAAGAAAAAATAAGTGATTTTGGATCCCTCCAAGAAATGTTAGGCTATGAACCATTTGACCTTTTAGAATTATTATAGATGTCATTGTTTATTAACAAATAGAATGATAAAATCAAACAAAATTATGGTTAGACCATTTATTGCAGATTCACTGAGAGCTTCCCCAAGTTTCTCTTCATTAATTGCTAGCAACCATGAATTATTTCGAAGCTATAGTGAAGATTTTCTTTTTCCTTTTCTTGAAAATTTTATATAATGACAAATATATTGGCGTGAGATATCATTTTTTTCGCCCATATAATTTTTTTTAGTACAACAAACATGAATATTCGAACTTAAACTTTGCACTCCAAGATAAGGAATAGATGTCATATTGACGTCACCCAAAGTAATTTAGAGTTTTTTATATGAATATCTTAGAAATCTATAGAAAAATTAAATTTCTCTCACTTTTTTAGAATAAAGTTTTTTAATCTTTTGTTGGCGTCAGCAAACAATATTTCTCTATTTTTTTTTTCCTTTTCTCGCTCTGGTTCTTGTTCTAGCTCACTTTCTCAGTCTTTCTCTATTCACTTGGTTCGTTTGACATTGGAAATGTACTTTATTTGTTTCCATTAACTATCACGCATTGTTGAATGAAGAAGAAATACAACTTCACTCATTATCATTTTTTATATCATCGTAGGCGAAATACAGAGAAGAGAACATTGTCGCTACTGGCAACAAAATATAGAGAGAATCTAGAAGAAGGAAATAGGAAGAAGAAGAAGAAAGGAGACCAGTTTTATAGAGATAAATAAACGAGAGTTGGGTGTAAGAGAAAAGAAATATATAGGAAAAAAAGTTTGAAAAATCTTATTTTGAAAATACAAGTCAAATAATATTTTGACAATAATGGTTTAGTTCAATTTATCAAATTATCCAAATAACTTAAAGAAAATTAAACTTTATACCTAAAAATGCATAAATTTGTATCAAGCAAATCTAATTTGTCCTTTGTGTATTTGGTTAGACAATACACCAACAAAAATGTGGTTTGACTAATAATATCTAATTTGTGTCAACTTAACACGTTATAGGTGATGTCAGTTGTACTCGTTTAACGCAGTTTTATTTTTGATACAAAATAAATATGAATGTGAAGATTTTAAATTTTGATTTCAAAGAAAGAAATATATAAATTATATTCGTAACGAAAAATATTCAATCTAGACAAGATTTTAGTTTTTTTAATGATATTTCTCTGAAAAATACTCTTTATTCACACCACTTTTGATACATTTGATCCAACTTTTGGTGGCATATAAATAATTCCTTATCAATTTGCAACCTTATGTTAAACTATCCGTTACCAATTTGGTTAATTTATACAAGATGGATAAATATGAAAGGAGTTCAACATAAATATGAAAGTTAGCAATAACAATAATAAGGTTTAAAAAAATCTCTAAATCATCCTAAAAATAAAAATTTAGTCTCACATTTTTAATCTACAACAATTTAATATTTATATTTTTAAATTTGTAATAATTTAGTTTCTGAACTTTACCATTTAAATCATATACTTCAAAATTTATAACTGTTTAATCTCTTTCATAAAAAAAAATTAAGTGTTAATTTTAATTATACACATGGTTGGATTGTTATCCATTATCTTTTCAAGGAAACATAACCTTCGTGTCCATGATGCTATCTTGTGTTCCCAAAATTATTCGTGACGTTGTTTGTCTGATATATTTCTAATGCTATCATGTACTGTTTCCTTCTTTGAATTGGTTTGATTGAGTTGTGTTTTGTGGGATCTTTTAGGTGAGTCTGTTTGGTTTCTTTATATTGTTTTATAATCTTTTGATATTGCATGTTACGCTAGGAAGTTACTTCATATTCTAACACATAGAATTAAATCTATTAAATAGAGTAATTGATCATTAAATAAAAAAATACAAAAGTAAACAAAAAAACACGTCTCAAAGCGATTTTAAACATGACAAAAATGATTTTAACAATTTCAAAATATCACACCACCACTTGTGTAGAGCACATAATTTCAACCATGAGACGGGTCATTCATTTCTCAGTTCAAAGCATAAGATACAGCAACAGGAATAGAGTTGCTTGCATTATTCATATTCTATCAAATGCATAAAAAACTAATAAGTTTTAACTTAATAATGATTTAGGAAGAAGGAACAAAACATAACATATTTTCTTGTCTTACCTGAATCGCGTGTACCGCCTATGAGTTCCTGATCTGCTGCTGCTGTGTACCATCTGCAGGAAGCTGTCTAGAAGCATCGGATAGAGCGGCAACGGCTGCCTGAGTCATAGTTTGGTACTGAGAAGCCATCGGCGTAGCCGGGATGCTCTGGGGTGGAGCATTATTGTAGTCAAATCCATAATTAGCAGTGCCCGAGGGGGCGGGAGCGACAGCTATAGATTGAGATGGATAGTTCATTTGGGGAAGACCCACGTATGGTTGCTGGAACTGGTTATGAGGGACCTGTAATAAGGGAGATGGAGTTGACGCCACCGCAGTTCTGTACACGCTCGCTGCCATTTCTGGCATAGCGGCGGTAACTTTCTGAGGATAGAGGGATGATTGATTACTATCATTGTAAATGATTGGAGAAGAGACAATGGCAGGGCTAGCTGATGCTTGCCGGTTAGGTACAGCCAAGGGAGTTTCAGAAGGACTTGATTGCACAGACATATTGTAGGTTGGTTGAGTTTGTGTAATGGGCATTAGATAGACTGGATATTGTTGATCAATTGGATGATGAAGTTGCTGTTGAGATGGTGCTGGAGTGTAAATAGGATGATAATACTGTTGAACGGGGACATGCCCCGCTGCGGCTGCAGGGTGGTGGTGATGGATGTAATGGGTGGTCGTGTGGACGAATTGTTGCGGTTGTTGTGGCTGCTTCTGATCTAATTGTGAAGTTAAGAGATAAGCAGGATCATGGAGATTTTGAATTGGTACTTGTTGACTTGTTAGGAAACCATCACTTTCTGCAATGGGAAAGGCTGGAACTGTGTTGTCTCTCACAATTTGGTCTTGAAAATACATGGGTTTGGACTGAGAATTTGCAGATGTTATGCTACTATCACTGTTACAAATACCAAGAATATTTTTGAATGAAGAACCATTTCAAACCGAACTAGCAAACATATTTGAGAACTCGAAGACACAATTGTACAATCTATAGAACAGACCCCCTTCAAGTAAGGGGCTCAAACTAGCAAACATAATTTCTATTTGTAACTTGAACATGGCTCTCATATTATAGTTTTCAAATTTCAGAAAATGAATGTCAGACGTATGTACTAATCTTCATAAGATCAAGAAGAAAATAACCATAATTGCTAGCAGGGACAAACAATTCCAAATTATAGCCATTAACACTGTAAAAGAACATGTTCTCAGATCAGAGCAAATTATAATCATGGTGAACAAGATCAAAATAACAATAATCATACGTGCTTCACAAGAGTAGCTAATACTATTCTTACGAACAAATTCCCACCAAGAACTAGGAAGCTAATAAACTTAACACGGGTTTTCTGAAAAAGCATTTGAATGAGCGAACTAAATCGAGCAAGTGAAATTTTGATAAGCAAAATCCAGATTCAAGCTTAATGACTAATTCGCAGAGGAGTTATACAATACCTGGCAACAGAATCCGGCGACGGTAGACCAAAACCACCACTAACAACAGGACTGGCAACACCCCTGTTTTGCAAGGTCTGCAATGGCAATGGAGGCTTCCGAAACGCCACCGTACCGGCCGGCTCCGGTCTCTCGTCGTCAAGAAAGACCCGATTAGCGTTTTCATGATTTGAAATAACACCCAATGGAATTGTTGCTGCAGCAGCCAACGCAGTAGGAATTGGAGGAACACCAAAATTCATTTGCCCAAACTGCTCATCCAATCCCACCTTCGGATCTTGAACTCTACCCTCCGTCTCTTCCACACGGACACGTATCGGCGGCAAATTGGACATTGATGGAACCGAAGAAGACGAACCAAACGAAGAATCATTTTCCACAGCAGGAGAATCAGGAATCGATTGCACATCTTGAGCCGAATTACTATTCTTCACAACCTGTTTGTCAATATGCCCTAAAGAATCATGACCTTGATTTTCCAAATCATTACACGAATCACTCGTATGAACCGCGTCGAGATTCACCATACATTCCATGGTAGCCGAATCAGAAAGCCCTCTCGGAATCATCCCGGCGGAGTTATTTAGAGCATCAACGAACCACGTTTCGTGTTTAGCATCGTCGAGCAAGGAACCCATAGAAGCCGCGGTTTCAGGCTTGATGAAGAAGAGGAACAAACGGATTCGTAAAGGTTTTGATGGTGAAGCCATGGTGATTCGGTCGTATTCTTCAATCATGTTCTCGAGATCTTCATCCGTTGCAATGGAGATTAAGGAATCGAGATCCTCATGAGGGAGCTGGTACTTGAGGGTGAATGGGCGGCCATTAAGGAGGGTTCGAGAGAGGCGCATACAGAGATCAGAAAGTGAGGAATGGCGGTCGACTACGACAATGCGGGTATCGCCGCCGACGTAGCATAGAGATTTATCGTGAGGACGAGGAATAATGTGGCCTCCATAGCTGCACATGAGGCGGAGCTTGGCCCCGGGAACTGGCGGGAGAGGATCGTCCCAATCGGCATTGTGGGAACGAGGTGAGGATTCAATGGAATCCTGGTAGTTGTTGTGCTGCTGCATGGTGGTCGCTGCAACGTTAGCGGTGGCGGCCGCGACGGCCGTTGTTGCACTGGGAGGAGGTGGTGGATCCATCATAGTCAACCCACTAATGAAATTCAATTTCTCAGATTGGGATGAAATAATGCACTTTAACTAAAAGATGGGTGTTATTTAATCATTTATAAATGTTTCTATTTTTCCCCCCCCTAAAAAATGTACGTTATTAAATAAAACTTTTAAAATTGCCCTTTTTTTACTATAAAATTTAAAGTATTTTATGTCATAATTCTATTATATGATATGAGATTATTTCTTACATTTCAAGATAGGTAAATTTGAGTAAGGTTAAGGCAATAGCATGACTTTTCACATAGAAGAATTGGCTTAGAGGTGAAAAATTGAATTATATATATATATATATATATAGTAGTTGTGATCCTCTTAATTTCTTCGAGTGAAAGAAATTTTAAAAGATAAGGTCAAATTGTGCGTGTGTTTTTTTTTTTTTCCATTTTGAGAATTATGAAATTATTTGCGTTTAAACTTTTAAATCATTAATACGTTTTGAAACCAATAATTTAGTGTAATATACTAATATATCTTTAACTTTTAAAAATAGATGTCAAGGAAAGACTAAGAAAATTGTGTACCCTAAATAAGTTTATATATATAAGAAAAGACATCCAAATTTTAATAAGTCTCATGTCAATTATGTAATACATTACATCATGAAAGTGTAACCAATAACATGGTACCTGATACCACACACCTTACATCTATAGAAGTATATTAATCGTGTTACCTAATATGTGTTTCACATGATCTTACTATGCCAATATGTGACTAGTGATAATATCTTTTCATCTATACATGAAGATAAAAACGAGATAGAGTGTCTAGTGATAATTTTAGTTAAATTATTTTTAAAATAATATTATTTTATTAATATAAAAGTTAAATTGATCTAATCTTATTTTAATTAGTTATTATTTTTAGTATTAATTACATCATTAATAGGAGTGTTCAAATGATCCAAGAACTTGGACAACTTGGACTTTCCAACCTAAATTATAAGGGTTGGGTTAGTTTTAATTTTGGGTTAGATTGGGTTGATTTTTTTTTTTTTTATTTTTTTGGGTTGGGTTGGATTCGGGTTACACTTTTAAAAAATCGGGTTGACCCAACCCAATCCAAAATTTCTAATATTATTAAAAAGTATGTATATTATAACTATAAATATCATAACTAATGTATATTGTTTTGATGTTTGCTTGAAGTTTGTAATAAATATCTTGGATTCTGATATTTAAAAATTTTAATGAAGTTTTAATTATTGATATGTGTGGTAGAAAAATTTAAATATTTTAAATTAATAAAAAATGAAAGAAAAATAAATAATCGGATAACCTAACCCAACCCAACCTGAATTTTAAGGGTTGGGTTGGAGACCATATTTGGGTCATTTGGGTAGCCAACTTGACCAACACAAATTTTTGAATTGGTCCAAAAAATTTCCCTAATCCAAACCAACACAATTCATGTACACCTTTAATTATTAGCAGCATAAAAATTACACTTTAAATAAAATCGTAATCAAATAAATTGGAATTTATTATTTATGATTTCTATGTTAATTGAAGCTATATTAGCAATATAATTTAGTTAAAAATATGTGGATATTCCCATAGTGTTGCAACATTATCATAACATGGAGTGATGGACATAGTTCTCAATAGATTTCTTTTGAGGTAAGAGATTTCTGTCCGCATAATCATCTTATGAAGTGTGATTGATCGCCCTTTTAATATAAAAAGTATGCAAAACCAACTTTAAATTTTTGTGACATTTTATTTTAAAATATTCAATTATTTCTTGGTCTAAATAAAAAATATATGTTTGTATTTTGTTTCTGAATGTCAAAAAAATTGAAATTTACTTTAACATTCCAAAATAACCCAAAAACTATTAGAAAATCACGTGTCTACTAATATTCCGCCATAAAAAAATTTAATATCTATTTTTATTTTTATTTTTATTTTTATTTTTCTCATTAATAGGTAAGAATACTACAAGTAATAAGAAAGACTATTTTAAAATAAAATCAAGTCAGACTAAATACGATTAATTAATTACGATTTTAATAAATAATATCAAAGAAATAACATTTAGATTCTCATTCCCAACAAACTCAGAAATCAAAATTTTGAAGGAAATAAGATTGATAATGAACAAAATTAACCATAGTAAAAGGTGAAAAATTGAGAGTTTTAAGGCATAGTTGAATGGGATGTGCATGCATTTACGATTCTATTGATTGTTTCAAGTTGATGGGAAATGGTGTAAAGGAAGAGCTCATACACATCTTTAGGTTTCCTCTTTCGTGATTTTAACGTTGCTTTCCTTTTTTTTCTCCACTTTCCAGCTTGCCCCTTTTTTTATATAATTTTCATTACATTATTTTTTACATTTCTATAGCTTTACTATTATTTTTTTTTTAATTTTATATTTTAGTGTTTGTATTACCTTTTAATCTTTTCATATAACGTAAATTTGATTCAAAATTTGGATGAAAAATAATAGTAAATTTAAAATAAAAAAAAGAGTTTCGATATCGAAATTAGCGATGAAAACTCTAAAATAAAAAAATAGTCAGAAATTGAAATTATTTCATATGAAACTATAATGATGTGTTTAATAGGAAATTTGACCTAGGATTCATTCTAATCCTAGATATGGATTTTTCCTAATGCTAAACAAGTTAGAATAAAATTTGGTTAGCTCAATTATTAGTTGACTTTAGACATATTTGAGCTAAAATCCATTTTATCTTGGACTTATTTTTCCTTAATCTTTTTATGACATTTGACCTATTTTGTTAGGTCTAAATTCACTTACAACAACATAAATGATTAGAACTCTTCAATCCCTCAGCTAGCAATATAGCATTCTTGTCGGTATTTATACACATTTCTCTAGATTTTACGTCAATATGAAGGATGAATAAACATTTCTATTGTATCATAAAAAAAATTTATCAAAATATAAAAATGAGCAACCAATTGTTAATAGTGTAAAAGTAATATAAATAATAAACATGTTAACTTATTTAAAAAATATAAAATTATTTTTTTTCATAAATATTATCCGACATTGACATTTTATACCACGATATTTTAATAGAAATGGGACCTCGATATTTTAAACAAATAAGATAAGAACTAAATGTATTAAAACTTACATTCTAATGGTACGCATTGTAGATTTGTAATAGAGGGTTAGTTCAAGTTACATTTTTGTTTAAAAACTTTTAAGAATAAAGTTGTGTAATGTCGGTACGTATTAACAAAATTTTTATTGTAAAGAATATTCGACTTATTTATGCCAGCATGTGTTCATATGATCATTAATGGCATTTTTGGTATTTTGTCTTGCAGTCACATGATGGGTCATAGAAAATCACAATTAATGCAAACTCCCATTTTGAATCTTGCTTTAATTATATGCTTTTACCGAGTTTTCTACAACAATATTTCGATTTCATTTATCATTCACATTTTTTTAAAAATATTTTCAACGATTTTTTAATTAATAATTAGATTGACTAAGCTTTCTCATTAGATTTGGTCCATCTGTTGACAGTTGGGAAGGGTTCTTCGTATAAATACCCTCAAGATTTATTTGGCTTTCTCAAAATCAAGGTTTTCTAACTTTTTGCTAATATCGATTATTATATTTTCTTTTCCCCTTTCATTCTTGCTTTCTCAATCATTTTTCTCCAATTTGCTCTTTACTTTGTTCAATTTATCTTCGCTCTTTATAGCTCTTTTTCTAGATTTGAGAAGAATTTAGATGGTACTGTTGGATGGTCTTGGATATGATATATGGTGCTTTGAATGATCATATAGAAGTATCTGAAATAGGTATCGAAAATATATTTAATTATTTAAATCTTTTCTTTTTCCAATTAAGATTTAGAGAATTGTACTATATAAATTCTCTAATCTTATAAACGCTATTCATTCTGTACTATGTAGCCTTCTTTCTAACAAAATTGTTCCCCCTCTATTTTGGGATATAGCTAACACACTGTTAGTGAACCACATAGATTTGTATATCGATTCTCTATTCTCTTTACGTTTTATGTATTCTTTAATTGCCGATTTTGTAACATATAAAAATTCATTTTCTAATAGAAAGAAAAAGAATGAGAGAAAATAGATCGTGTGACTAAGAGATGAGACGCAACCATAGAGATGAAAAAGAGGGAGAAACAAATATTATTAAAATGTAGAAAAAAGTAACTTTTTGGTTCAAGGTTTTGGGTTGAGTTTCCATTTAGTCTATAGGTTTCATAATATTACACATTTGAGTTGGTCATTTGGAGGGTTTTCTGAATTGGCAACAAAACTCATGTTTGTTTGACCGTTTTCAATATTTTGTGTGGAAATAAGTTATTCTCATGCATCCTTATTTGCCATAGACAAGAGTTTTTTAGTCTCTTCCAAAAAGGTGAGTTTTTTTTCTTCCCACTCCATCTGTTTTTCATTTTATATATAATTTCATTTGGAATATAATTAATTAATTAATTAATATCAATTTAACAAAATTAATATAAATACCTAATTTAATAAATCAATAATAATCTATTAAAATATTTATTTAACTTATTTTTACAATAAAAATATAATAAATAAATGCAATTACTTTTTTTACATAAATAATTAATTAATCAACTAACAATATTGATAACTTGTAGAAATACAAGTTATTGTTCTCTTAAAGTTGAAATAATTAGGATTAAAATTATGTAAACACATTCATAATAAAGAAAAAATGCATGGAATTGCATATATGTGATAAACTCATGCAAAAGTACCATTTTAAGTAGAAATTATATCCTTAACACACTTTAATGCAAGAATTAGGAGAATTTACTAGGTGTTGTAGACAAAGGCAACGCAAGGAGCATGCATCTGGCTAATCTGACGAATGGTAAATACATTTGGCTCGTGCAATTAAAGTCAAATCACAACTTGCAAGTATGGACAACAGATAGGCAGCGTCTGAACGAGGTAAAATTACAGGCGACTAACTTAGGGTATGAAATTTAATGTAGTCACATCATCAAGTGGTTGAACTGATTGCTTATATTAAGAGAAGCTGCCTACAGAAGTAAGAGTTAGACACTTAGAAATTGTAGAGTTTAGAAAATCTGTAAATTCTTCATCTTTGCCGATGACAAGAAAGAAAAAGGAGAAACGATTGTCATTTTCCACTGTTGGTAATGAAGTGTTGCAAGAGAAAAGCTTGAGAGACATCTCCTTCATCCCTTCTACGTAGTTGTCAATGATAAGCACAAAAAATAAGCCAAAGGGGACAAGAGATTGAATCCCACTACTTAGCTCTTCTCCTTTACTTAGCATTTTTATTCATTGTCTTACTTGATTGGACTGAGATTCTATATAAGAAAATATACTTCTTTAATTCAATCTCCATTCAACCATTTCCACATTTCCATCTGTCAAATTATCAAGTTTTTTTGTGTTTGCGAAGTTTACTTACTTGATATTTATATAAAATATATTGCTTGAATCTACCTGATTAGTCGATTGAAGTAAAAGCACTTAGTTATTCGAGAGAGTAGGTATTTGTGGAACTCATCAAGCTAGGGCGTTGAGTAACTTTAGAGATAAAGTTGTTCATGTCATTTGTCTGTTCATTTTGACTAATGCAGAAATCTTAGAGATAAGATAAATGTGGTATTTACATCGAGAGGTGTTGAGCATAAACTAGAGAACATACTCTAAACGCATCGCGCACATACACTTGATTCCAGTAGACATCTTTACCATCCTCATCTTATTTTCCCTGTATTTACATAGCCTTATTGTTATAACTAAAGAATCAACACATACCATCTAATGCCTGATCCATTCATCCACGTATCCTCTTCCACTTTATCTGAACTCCTACTTTCTCTTGTAGTTAGTTTAGTGTACATAACCAACGTATACATTGAATTAGTAAACCACTGCAAACAGATCAGTAGACCATCTTGTGTTAGTCTATGCTAGACTCCATGTATTCGACCTTGGGCTTACCAAGACACTTAAATTAAATTTATACTTATGTCTAGCTTAAAAAAACTTGTATACAACTGGCAAAGTGTGCTTGAACATTAATTTATCATTTGTCCAACGCATACCATTATCTTCACGCCATGAAATAGATCATTCGTTTTCCCACAATCATTTTCAAAATCAATCATCTTCAAAAGCACGCAATAAATCTTAAATATATCTAATTAGTAAAATATGATTAGTTAAATTTAGTTGGTACAAAAATTTATTTTTCAATAATAATAATTGATTACTTATATATATATATATATATATTTATAATCAAGCAATTATTTACTAAAATTTATTTTAATATGATCTTTCATTTTAAACATAAAATCATTATTAATTATTTATAATCAGTCAATTATTTATGATCATCAATCTGTATTACTTTTTTCGTTATTAACATATCATATTTATAAAACGTTTTTAGGATTCTTTGTTAATATTATTTATTAACATATCATAATTTTTAATATGATTTTCACTTTTTATATAATATATTGTTTATTAAAATATATTTTCTTATATTATTTAATTAAAATTATATTTGCTAAATTAATTGTAAAAATGATTGAGTATTATATTATATTAATATGCCGTTTATTAAATATATTAATTTGTTAATTTTAATTAAAATTAACTCATTTTCAAATATTTATATTTAAAAACTATCATCAATTCTTAAGTAATCAAATTTAATCAATATATTGAAATATTTTTTAATTAATTAATCTATTACAGTTGTATAAGATTTTCATTCTTAAATTCATAAATTAAATATAATCACAATTTTTTTTTTTTTTAAGAATAGGTGATATTATTATACGACAACAACAAGGGGTATTTTTTTTTAGAATAGGTGATATTATTATACAACAACAAGAGGATCCCATAGCCTGGGATCAAGACATCATAAAGCACGAGCAAAGACAGGACAAAAAAACTAAAACAACCCACAAGATAAGACCAGAACAGAACTAACACATAAAAATAAAGTCGCAGACCATCAGGGAGAAAGCCAGAGAAAAGAACCCAAAACCCCACAAACTTGGGACAACAACAAAACAAAGAACAACGTAAAGATCAAAAAGAAAAAACATCTGTAAACACACTAGATAAGACCAAGAAGGTCAACTCGCCAGTAAGCAGCACAAGCACGAATTGTAGAGATCATTAGGTGAACCAGAGCTGACACTAACCTCGATCGACCTCCATGCAGCCGCCAATTACGCTCCTGCCAGATGTAGTATATGGAAGCACACCAGAAAACACGGAATAACTTACTACGCACCGACCCCACACGACACAACCAACTCAGCTCTACATCCCAACCCACCACCCGATGCGACGAACCTAATTGACGCAACACCCCATACCACACCTATCTTCCAAACCCACACTCATAAAATAAATGATTCCGCGACTCCACACCTCCCTTACATAGAAGACACCCCCCCTCTGACAACACACTCTGTCTCTTATACACATCTAGATGTGTATAAGAGACAGATACCACCCTCGCCCACAAAATATTAGCCCAAGCGACCCTAGGACGACGATGACGCAAATTCTCCCACGCATAGCGATAGAAAACCGACCACTAGCATCTGACACCCAAACCTAATAATCCTCCCCCCTCACCTTAGGCCCCACTGCCTGAAAAAGACCCCAGATCTCGAGCAGCTCCTAAGACACTGTGGGCCACTTCCAACCTCCCTCACCATCCATGAACTCCGACAACCGTGCTTCCAAATTACTCCCTGCATCATAAACCACTATAGACCTGTATGAATCCAAAATCGCACCCCCCAGCAGCCAAGGATCCCAGTAAATAAAACAAGACTGACCATCGCCGACCATCAAATGAACCAGATGCTTGAATCTATCTCTACTACGCAAGATAGCCTTCAAGCACCAAGACCTTCCAACTTCACTCTGAATAGCCCATAAAGACTGTCCACACAAAATGTATGCCTCCACCCATGCCACTCATAATGATCCCGATTTAATTAAGAGAAGCCAGAGCAACTTCATAATAGCAGCCTGGTTCCAAGAGGCCACATGCTTCACACCCAACCCCCTTCTCCCAACGGCAAGCACACCTCATCCCACGCCACCCGTGCACCACCTTGACTCACTGCACTACTCTTCCATAAATAACTATGTAACAGACGATCAACCTCATGAGTTACACATGCAGGTAACACGAAGATGCTACACCAGAAAACCTGAAAGAAATGTAAAACAGACTTAACAAGCTGCAACCTCCCAGCAAAGGAGAGGAACCGCGCTACCCAGCTTCTAATACGAGCTGTAATCCTCTGAATCAAAGGCGCACAATCCCCAACTTTTATCCGACCTGCCAATAAAGGTAAGCCCAGATACCTAACAGGCAGCGAACCAAGAGAGAAACCCATAAAGTAGCTAGTTCCTTCGCCTCCTCAGACTCCACACCCCCAACAAACATGGAACTCTTCCCAACATTTGCAACTAACCCAGACAACCCTGCAAAATCTGCCAGGACCTGCCTCACAAACTCTAAAGAATCTCTCTCCGCTGCACAGAAAATCATCAAATCGTCTGCAAACACCAAATGAGTCAGACCCACACGCTCACAACGATCATGGAACCTAAACCACATAGGAGGTTTATTCAACAACTTAGACAAGACCTCCATCACCATCACAAACAAAAAAGAAGACAACGGATACCCTTGCCTCAACCCCTTCTTACCAGGAAAAAACCCTTCAAGGGAACATTAATCATCACAAAGAACTTAGGCGAAATAACACAAGCCCTCACCCAACTAACAAACTGAAGGGACGTACCTATAGCCAACAACACACTAAACAGAAAATCCCAATTTACCGAATCGTACGCCTTCTGAAGGTCTACCTTCAACACACAACGCGACTTCCCTCTGCCCTCCTTATAGCCCCCACAAGCTCCTGACACAATAAAATGTTGTCAAAAATTGACCTACCCGGAACAAACACAGACTAGTTGCTACTGATGAAAGCAGGCAACCACAACTGCAATCTCTCAGCTAAGATCCTTGAGATACACTTATACACAATATTGCAACAAGAAATAGGACGAAACTCCTCCATACATTTAGCTCCCTGCCTTTTTGGGATAAGAGTAATAGTAGTAGAATTAACTCCACCAGGCAGGTAACAGGTCTAAAAAAAATTGAGCACAGCGTCACAAAAATCATCCCCAACCACACTTCAAGCAGCTCTGTAAAAATCCACCGAAAATCCATCAGGCCCAGAAGCTTTCTCAGACTTCATTGAGAATAAAGCCTTCTGAATCTCCTCTCGACTCACTGGCCGACCAAGTGCCTCTACCCCCTCCTCGGACCAGCTGAACTGCACAATATCCCTAATTCGGGTAGTAAGATCTCTATACCTCACAGGCTGAGACCCTAAACAACCCTGAAATAAATCTACCGCCACCCCTGCCACCCTGTCATGCACCGTCTGGCGAGTCCCCCCCAGCATCCACGACCGTAAATAAACCACTACAACTACGACGAGAGCGAACACAACGATGAAAAAAAGTTGTGTTCATATCACCTAACTCTAGCCACCTCACCTTGGCCTTCTGCCGAAGCAACGCCTCCTCCAATCTCGCCACTGACCAGAACACCTCAGTGGCTCGAGCCGCCTCCGCACACACCGACTTTGAAGTAGGATCCCTTTCTACCTCATACAATCATAATTTTGTTTATGAAATTTTGATAGCATTTACCATGTATAATTAAACGCAGTCATTATTAATTCTAAACATCCTATTCCTAGACATCCTTTATTGTCAGACATCTATAAAACCTTAAACCAAATGACAGAGTTATTTGGGGTATTACACATTAGTCTTATATTTGTAGAGTTCATAGGCCTGTATTTGATAAGCAAAGTCGCTATTTTTTCTGAATTAGGAGATGCTGAGTTGAGTTATGAAGTCAGAAGTATCTGGTGCATTTTTTTAAGTAAAGTATTGGATTGCATTTTTTTTAAAAGTATACTTGTATTGTTGGGAATTTTGAGAAATAAGGTTTATGATTTACTTTTCATGTATTTTAATTTTTTTTTAACAATCATTTTACAAATTTGTGCACGTGACATTTCTAGTTCATTTCTAATTAGTAATTTGGATAAAATTACTTAGATTCATAGCAACAAAACCACTGCATGCTTGACTAAGCATCTTCGTAATTGCTATATCGCTTAAAAAATCCCACCTTGCAATCCATGGTTTTCACCCCTATTCCATTACTAGGTTGAATAGGGGTGACAACTATAGATTACAAGATCAGATTTTGAAACGACAGTACACGATAATTACAGAGATATTTAATCAAATATGTCGTGGTTTTGGTTGGAATGATGGTGTTAATATAGAGAAAGAGGTGTTTGATACATTGGTTCGGATAATATCATACATTAACTTATGCTATCACCGTTGATATATTTGTTACAACATAACATATGTTAATTTGTAGTCTCATTCAAATGTGAAAAGTATGGAGCATAAACCCTTCCTTCGTTATTAGATATTTCCATTGTATTTGGGAAAGATCAAGCAATGGGTGAAGAATGTGAGACCCCGATTGATATAGTGTCTGAAAGTGCTGATCATATGGAGGATGTTCGATTGGGATTGCAGGAAAACGATCGGCCAAAAAACTACTGTTTGAGTCCACAATGACAACAAACAACATGGATGAAGCATTCTCAGATAAATCAATGAGTAGGCGTACTACACACTCAGCAACACATTAAGAGGAAGTAAATGGAAAAGGAATAACTTTCAAACCGACATGTTTGATGTTCTATAGAATGTGATGGACGTGCATTCGGTTCAAATCCAAAAGCTTATTTCCCAACAATAAGAGAAGTATGAACTAAGAGTTCGGGAGGCATAAAAAAGTTGTCAGTAATATCTATTATATAGAGGACACATAGATGAAGATGATTTGATTTTGCTTATTGATCTAGTCGTTACTTACATCTAGAAGATGGACTACTTTTTAATTATCCCATCCCAGTCAAAGAGAAGGTATTGCATGTGATTATTGAATAGGACTGACTGATTTTCCTTCTCATTTGATGAACCATGTATCTTTTGTGTACTGGACTTGGCTATATGTTGGCCATAATATATCTCATCTTTTGTATATCATATAATTGGGTAATTGTAATGAGTACCACTTTTATATCTAATCTTTTATATTATATTGCAATTACGTATTTGGGTAATTGTCCATTTTTAAAGAATTACAAATATAACACAATCTACCAATGATAGCAATATAGTCTATCATTGATAGACTCCGAGAACTAGATCTAAATTTTGCTATATTTGTAAATTATTTTACATTGTGTTATATATGTTAATACTTTGAGCCTAATTGCTATATTTGCAACTATCCCTATTTGTGTAAACAATGTAACATATGATTATTAATAGGGTCATTACAGTCGGATGATATTTTGAGTATTTTCACTTACAATATAAATCAAAATTTGTTCTATTGTAGTAAAACCATATAGTTTTATTTAACTTAACTAAAAACGTCACGTGCATAAATTTGTAAAATATTTGCTAATAACTCTATTTTTAAAAGCTCTCAACAATATATGTCTACTTCTAAAAAAAAGACCATCCATATTTTATTCATATGTGTAGAATTATTTAATAAATAATTTAAAAAAAATAGTGATTAGAAAGTTAGATTATTTTTGTTAGAAAAAATGACTTTAGAACTCAACTCAACATCTCATATATAGATTTTCCAACTTAGATAAAATAATTTTACGCCACGAACACAGACATATAAATTACACTTTAAACTTTAAAATTCAACTCAGCACTTCAAACGGCCCTTTAATCACTTTGTGGTAACTTTCAATTACTTTTTTTCAACTTTTCTAGTTTAATGAAGTCTAAAGGCTAAACTAATTTTTTTAATAATCAAGTATATACGTTTAGTGCAATATAGTATTCATTGCTAAAGTCTTTTTCTTTTTATTCTGATATTTTAAAATGCACAAAATTTGTAGATTTATTTAAAAATGTTCACCGATAATTAATTATTCATTCAAATAATAATACGATTTTATTTACTTTAGTTAGATTGAAGAGTAAAAATCTCTTTATTGATTTTTGTAGGGTCATGAACTCAGCCACCTCATTGTGGACAAAGTGAAACAATATTAATATAAATATTAATACTAATAAACCTCATTATTAAGTTAGACAAATTGAGGTTTGTGTTGATAAGTAGTAGATATATAAGAAAATCTTGTTTACTATCACAAGATAAACTCTTCTTTTCTTCTTCTATTTTTTTTAATAAATATTTTAAAATTATTTCGACTACTATTTTTTTTAGTATCAAGCTAAAAAAAGATGAATGTGCAACTCAGAATACACATGAACTTATACAAGTAAATATGAATTGTGGACTATATAAAATATGTACTCAAAGGTTAGTGATCGGTATATTGTTGAATCAAAAAATATATATATATATGAATTACCAAGAAAATATATGGTCTAAAACATGGCCCAAAGTAAATATGAGCACAGTTGTGCAAAATTTTCCATCTTTATTTGGTAGACAATAGATGATTAACAAAGAACCCAAGGATTGTCTTAAAAAGAAAGAAAAAGGAGCCTAAAATTTGAGATGGGATGATAACTAAGCTTATAAACCCTATATTAAGCACAAAAAAGTGGAAGATTACCATTGTTGAGGCAGCACAAACTTGTGGGCAAAGCAAAGCATCATTGCTTCATAAGTGGCTATAAACCTCTTGAAGGGCAGTCCTAATTTTGCTTTTCCTTCCATTTTCTTCCATAACTCTACAAGATTATTGCTTTTTCTTGATCCTCCTCCAAGTACTATAGTTGGATTCTTGTTCTTGATCTTGTTTTGTTCATCAACTAATTCACCATTATTTTCACTTCTTAGCCTTTCATATCTTCTCCTTCCCATTTTTCTTTTTAATTTGGGTCTTCAATAACTTCAGCTAAATGCCTTCTTTCTTTCTTCTATGTGGTTTGGTTTTTTCAAGAAAGAGAGAGAACTAATTGATCACATTAAATTTGTATTTAATGGCTGGCTAGGCTAGCTACAGCCTACAAGGCAAGTGAAAAGCAATAATGATGAAATTTTTTATCACAATTAATTAATGAGTGGTTATATCCATGCCAACTACCAAACATTTAGTATCATTCATTAAGTTACATTAATAAAATCAAGAATTATATTGTGTAATATCTAAGGTGGTTTGCTATGAAATAAGAATCCGTATCTGACACATATCGGATATTCATATTTCCAGATATTTTTTAAATACGTATCTCAATTTGATGTATCTATTTCTATGCGTACATTCTTTTTTAGAGAAAAAAGACAAGCAACTCATTTAATCTTTCTCAATCTAAAACTAAACAACCTATTTAAAAAGTTCACTACTCAAGTCCAAAATTAAAAGGAAAAAAATAAATGAAAGACCAAACTCTAGAATCATCTAATCTTCATTTTCACATTTGAGTCTCCACAAAATCCACAAAAATATAAACCATTTGGATATTTTCAACAATTCAATGAAGAAGTTATTCGTTTGTCTTCATACTTCTCCTTCTAATTTTTTTTTCTTCTTCTTTGTAATATGAGTCATTTTTCTATTGCATTTTATTAACTATTGTACTTCAACATCTTAGATGTTGCTTTTTTTTTTTTTTTTTGTATTGTATTTCAGTGTTTGTATTCTATTTTTTGCTATTGTTATTAACTTGTATGCTAAATTTATCTATATACTAGATTTTTTTTTAAGAAAAAGAAAATGTATCTTCAATTTTTAGAAATATATATATATTAAAAAAAATACTAAAAAATTACAAATGTATTCGTATCTTAGTTTTCTAGAAATTGATGAATCGTCGTATTCAATCGTATCCGTATTGTATGATCGTATTTGTGTCTATGCTTTTTTGGTTGTTTGTTTTACAAATTTTGTAATGTGATTTCAGACCTAGTTGCTACTTGATTTTACAACTCAACTTATTTATAACTATAGTAAAATGTTATCATATATTACGGATAGACAGTGATATTTTATTATGTTTGAAAATATTTTTAGCAATTTTACCATTTAAAATAATTACCCTTATATTTATTCAATTATTTTTAGTAATAAATTAAATTTATTTTTATTTTAAGTGATTAAATAATTAGTTAATATAATAATATATTGAATAATACTAAATTTAATTTATCATTCTCTTACATTTAATTGAGTAATATTTAATTTTAATTTCTATATATGAAATTGGTAAATCAAATCTTGATATTTAATTTTTAGATATTAATTATTATGAATATTCAAACACAAACATAATTATCCCAGTCATTTAAGATTTAGACATTTATATCTAAATATTTAATATTCTTACCAATGAAACAATATCTCATAGAGTCATAAGTGATTTATTAAAATTAATTACGTATTCATGTTTTTAATTAGTAACGTAAATCTTAGTTTACTCAACATGTTATTACGTTTTTGTATGTGAATTGTAAAGGTAAATGTGTGGGACCTTAAAAGTAGAATTTAGAAGCCAAAATTGATTTTCTTCCTTCACAACAACTCGTAATCCAACGTTAAGACTCGATTTGATAATGATTCATTTTAACTTTTTGGTTATGCTCGTAAGTTTTCTACAATGGATTTCATCTTTTTTGAAGGGTCGTTTGAATCATAAATATTATTTAATGTATTTGGATATTAAATATCTGAAATTTAAATATTTAGATTTTAAATGTCTATTTGAATTTGCAGAATAATTAATGTTTGGAAGTTAAATGAGTGTGTTTCATCACCAATTTTGTATATAGAAACTAAAACCAAATAATTATTTAATAAAATATAACAAAATAAATAATGTAGTCATAATTAAATTTACATTATTTAAATTATTATATTTATTTATAAAAATAATTAAATATATATTAATTAATTAGATTATTAATAATTAATAATAAAATTTTATATTAAATAGTTAACATAAAATATCAACCGTTGAAATTTATTAAGTATAAATAATATATTTATATTTAATAATCAAGTAAATTTAAGAGTAATAATTAATTGATATTAAAAACTAATAAGATTTTTTTTCATTTCATTTTTGCCAACAATAACATAGCTCAACTGGCATAATGTTCACTTATGGAATATGGATTTTAAAGTTATTTGGATATTTGGATTTTAAAAAGTGAAATCATATGAAACAAATGTATATATTAAATATATGTCTGAAATCTCATGATGAGAAACAAACATGCCCTACCAGAAAAAACATAGTTAAATTTTAAGGGAAAAAAACAAGTTTTTTAAAACTTTTTTTTTTTAAAACATTATTTTCACTTCCAAATTTATTTCTTAGTTATCTACTTTTTACTAATTATTTAAAAATTAAAGCCAAAATTTGAAAACTAAAAAAGTAGTTTTTAAAATCATATTTTTGTTTTTGGAATTTGGCTAAAAATGCAACGACTATATTTGATAAATATGCAAATCATTGTAAAAATGATAATAAATAGACTTAATTTTTAAAAACTAAAAAATAAAAAACAAAATGATTATCGAACGGAGCATAAATTGTTATCAAATAAGTCTATTAATGAATACAATTTTATATCAATACTAAACTTACATAAAATTTATCGTGGATTTGTACTTGAAAGAAAATTAAACTTGTGTGTATAAAAGTTGGTGAAAACTTCACCAACTAAATAAGGTGAAAACTTCACCAACTAAATAAGGCATGACATTTAAGAAGAAAGGATTCAGGCAGGGAAAAATGCATAGCAGCTACAAACCAGCTTGAAAGAACTTTGACAATTATAGGGTTTAGTATGGGCTCTAACTTCTCTTACTTCTAATGCAATTAATGAAATTTTCCATTCTCCCACCTGCACAAACCCTAATTTAAAATAAATAGATATTTTAGCTATGAAAATTTAAAAAATTTATCCACTCTTTTTTTCAAGAAATTCTTTTGTTCATGATTTTTTTTTAAAAAAAATTGAAATTACAAGCAATTGAGAATTTAGGTAGAGGGTTTAGTTGCACACAAGATCTCTTAAAGTGTATCGTAATTCAAGGTGGGGCACTGAGATGATGTAGGATGTGGGGAGTTCTGATGTCTGAGAAGTTTTGATTGAGTATGAACATCGAGTATGATCGAGTATGTTCAAGCACTAAGATGATATACGATACACGGAAGAAAAATGACGGTGAGATATGCAACATGTTCCGAAAATGAGCCCACAAATAATTAAAATCGGTGAGATATGATAGTGGGCCTCCAAACACTGAGATGATATAGGATGTGGGAATATCCCATTTCATGTTGGACCCTCAAACAACCCTTAGTGTAGTTGAGACACATCTCTTCTATGAAGAATGTATATCAAGTGACACTATCCATAAATTATGACATTCTCTAGTATATTATCTTTACATGTATATATATTATTTAATAAATTTCTATTTTCGGTCCAAAATTAATTTCCAATGCAATAATCTTAATCTCACATTTATTGAACTAAAAAAATGAATAAAAGATCAATAAAAGAAGAAAACGAGAAATTAAACCGTTTCAAAAAGACAATCTTGACGAAGGGAAAGGAATTACATATAGTTTTTTTGTTCATTTCAAAATATAATACAATGGTACAATCTGATACAACATTATACAAATCCAAACTTTTATACCATATTCTTTTTCAATCACAACACAAGCTTAATTATAAACACAAAGCGTTTAGTAATAACCTAGGCTTTTAAAAAAACCTAGAACCAATTAAACTCCAACAATGACAAAACCATAGGTGTAAATAATAGAGATGATCATCTTGTAAATAGAAGCATTGATATAATGTAAGATCTACATGGTGGTCTGATGATCATCAAATACTTTTGAGTGGTTCCATGTGAAGCAATGAGTTTGGTAACTTTTGTGCAACCATAATATGAAAGAGACCCATAACCCCAGTGTGACTTTGTATAGGATCATATTTGGATATAAGAGTCAACATTTCTTTATTATTTGATTTTGACAGAGCCTGGTTGGGGATAACAAGTTGACATTCCAACCACATATCAATCATCATTGCCTACTTCACTTCCATTTCCATATATTGGAGATGAAGAACATTATAGCCTTCCATCCTAATATATATATATATATATTTAATATTTAAAATCAAGTAGTTTAATTCTAGAAATGAAGACCAATTATTAGGGAATTAACACTATATAAAAGATTACTCTCTATAAAGCATGGAACCAAAGACCACTACCAATATGTAGATGAGCAATTCCATATATGATATAGCCACTGGTTGGAGAGAATAGCCTCACCATTTTGGTAGCGTTACATTCATCACCGAACTTGTTTGTTGGAGAGCAAGACTCTACATTATATTCCACCTATACACAAACCACAAAATAATGGCTAAACATGAGTGCAATTATGTTTCTTTAATAAAAAAAGAGGGAACAATAACAACAAGAAATGAGAAGTGGAAAATCAAAATGTTAACGAGATAATTGTATGGAAGCTGAAAATGGATTTTGCCGAACTTTTTGACTTAAGAATTTTGCTCTTTTACTTATGTCATTATCAGCAAAAAAACAACAAAATACCCTTAAATTTTTTGTTCCCTTCCTCTTTTCAATTTTCTCTTTCTCCATTGTTTTTTTTGTTACAATGGTCAAACGTGGGGTCGCCGGAATGGGTTTTTCATTTAGAATGTATAGGTTCTTCTCCCTCGTTGGAACGTAGGTTTTAACCAAAGAGAGGAGTCGCCGAAATGAGTTTGTGTTGCAGAGGGGGTTTTCGCCGGCATGGTTTCGTTGGATCTATGGGTTTCGTTGGAAAGGGGCGAGAGATAGAGAGGGAGAGAGGAGCTAGAGAGCTGAGTCCAAGATCCTAATCTTTGTGCATAGTATTATGTAAGCAAAAGGTTAAAAAAAATTTAGTTTTAAAAAGTAGGACATATTTCATTTTGGCCCAAAATTCAGGTCATCAATAGGATTTTTTCCCAAATGTCACCCTAAATGTATTCATTTCACTCAATGATCAAACAATATTTATGATGAAGTAAACATATGCGCAGCGGAAATAATAAATGATCTAAAGTTCTCTAATCAAGTTAATTTGTAAAGAATAAGCATGCATTAGAAAATAGAGCAAAAAGATATAAGAAATACAACCTTTGTAGCTTCAATTTTTTCCAAATCCGCTCTAACCTCCTCACAAACAGTTTGTAGACCACCAGAAGAGCCTTCCTGGATATACTCTGGCCTTAGAACGGGATAGTGGGATCCAGTGAGTGACTAATTTTGAGAGGAATAAGTTAAGGTTTGAGAGAGAATTGGGCTTAAGATTTTTCCTAAAAAATCTCATCAATGTCCACTTTGTCAAGAAGAACCAAATATCATAGAACTCTTCTACTTAGGTCATTTCATGCATGACATGCAATTTTGAGTTTGATGAGAATTCGATACTCAAAGAACCACTAACTCAAAGTGAGATTAAGTGGGGCAAGTGTCTTCAAATTTAAGACAATACTTAACAATTCAATAGTTAGAATTTCTCACTAAAAAATATTGAAACTTTCCACTAACTTGATCAATGGTCAAAACTTTGACTTTAAAAGTCCAAAGTCAACAATTTGACTTGTTGACTCTCAAAGTCTAAAGTCAACATTCTTACCTCTTATTGCAAATTTGACTTGATCAACAATTTTGACTATAGATGAAATCTTGACCTAGTCAACTATTTTGACTTTTAATGCATTTTTTACTTAGTCAACAATTTTGACTTTTAATGCAATTTTGACCAATTCTATTTAATTTCAAAATTAATTCTAATAATCAATTTTAAAATTAAATTAATATTAAATGAATAACTAATTTAATATAATATTAAATCCAACAAAAATCCTAATAAATATGAATCACTATTCATAATCGTGATATTTAAATCTAATTTAAATATCTCCTATTTTCTCTCTCTTTATGTTTAATTCACAATTAAACATTAGGTTAAATATATCATATATATTTACACTTTGCTCCAAAAATCCAATTTGAACACTTCAAATTCGTTCTTCACACTGTTCTAAGGTTTAGTCTGATATTAGCTAGTAGGGGGATCTCATAGACCTACAGATCATGAGCTCCAATGATCCGCGATTAACCAGCTAAACTTTTTAACCTAATTATCCACCATTCGTTAACTACTGGGCCACTCCACTTAGTAGTTGAACTCTCCCCACTCTAGATATATTATGTCCACTCGATATAACAGTAATCGGTAAGTTAATCCTTCATAGGTTGTTCGTAATAACTGTTGGGTCAAAAGCTGTTTTACCCCCGAGATTACATTTTACTCCTTAAGTCCCACTGATCCTTTAATGAATAATTGGTTTGTGATCCAATTACTAAATCGAATCTCTCTCGGGCCAATAAGAGGGTGGGGTCCCTTGTTCAAAACTTGGAGTCAGCACTTAAGAGAACAACCTCTCTACTATCCTTAAAAGTGGGTAGGAGTGAATTTCGTCTTGCACCTTATGTCCCCAGCTATCTACCCCGATCTTACCCTGAAATGGGACGCTTATTGAGCCATCCTGTTAAGCCAACCCTTACCCATGTAAATCTAAGGATAATCTCGAATAAACAGGAGTTCATAGTTAGCTCAGGATTAAGGTTAAGTTACCTAGGTCATTGTTTTGAAATAGTCAATCTTAAACAATAAACAACGTTATAAAGTAAGAGTGACTTAATTCTTGGTCCGATCTTATGAAAACTCATTGCATAGGATGCCCCCACTGCTCATGTCAATACATGAATGAATCAGGATCACTCGTTTGTAGCACTTTACAACAAATTGTAGCGACTATAGAGTGAGTCGCATTCAATAGTGTTACCAAAATAAGGCACCCAACCTTATTCGTATACTATAGAGTGTTTTGACTATTTACTCGAATTTGATCCATCTTTATATCTCCACATAAAATTCAAGTATTCATATAATAGCTATGGATCTTTAGTTAATTGGATTTAGTCTTTATAAGTGCAATTTACAAATTTAATAACAACTTTCTTGAATAAATATTGAATAATATCTTTATTGATAATAGAAAAAAAAATGTTTAAATTTACAAACTACGAGTTTTAGGACATACAACCCAACAAAATCTCACTTGGACTAAAACTCCAGTGGATATATACAAATATATATAAAGTGGAGTTCAATGAGAGAAAACATATAATAGAATAAATACAATAAACTAGGGCATCAGATACCCATTGTTTTTCCCACTTGTCCTAGTTTTAAATATCTCATAGTCCTAGTCCCACTAGGTGACCCTTGAACACTTTAGCCGAGAGGACCTTTGTAAATGGATCAATCAAGTTGTCTGTTGAGGCTATTTGCGTGACGATCACGTCTCTTTTGTGTACAATCTCCCTGATAAGATAGTACTTTCGCTCAATATGCTTTCCACATTTATGGCTTATAGGCTCCTTTGAGTTTGCAACCGTTCCACTGTTATCACAATATAGGGTGACTGGCAGTTGCATATTTTGAACTACTTCCAAATCAATCAGGAACTTTCTAAGCTAGACTGCTTCTTTTGCTGCTTTACCAGTAACTACGTACTCAACTTCCATTGTGGAGTCAGCAATACAACTTTGCTTGATACTCCTTCACACTATTGCTCCTCCATTTAGAGTGAATACTGATCCTAAAGTTAATTTCCTAGAATCAATATTGGTTTGGAAGTTAAAATCAATGTATCTAGTAAGGATCAGATCCTTAGCTCCACACATGAGCATATAGTTCCTTGTTCTTGGAAGATACTTGAGGATGTTCTTAATGGCAGTCCAATGGTCATATCCTGGACTGGACTAAAATTTGCTGACAATTTCAATTGCATAGCATATGTCGGGATGAGTACATAACATGACATACATTAAACTCCCTATTGCTAATGCATATGGAATTCGTTTCATGACCTCAACATCTTGAGGTGTCTTCGGAGTTTGTTCCTTACATAGATGAATTCTATGTCTGAAAGGTAATATTCCTTTCTTGGAATTTTGCATTTTATATCTAGACAACATCTTGTCTATATAAGATGCTTGAGATAATGTCAAAGTCATGTTCTTCGATTCTGAATTATTTGAATCTTAAGAACATATTGTGCTTCACTCAAATCTTTCATTTGGAATTGTGTAGCAAGCCATCTCTTGACGCCAGCTAGAAATTTTACATCATTTCCTATGAGTAGAATATCATCAACATACAGAACCAAAAAAGTGACAGTTCTGTTAACGATTTTCTTATAAACACAAGGTTCGTCAACATTTTGTTCAAAGCCATAAGATTTGAACGCAGTGTCAAATCTCATATTCTAGGATCGAGGCGCTTGTTTTAATCCATAAATTGATCGATTAAGCTTGCAAACTTTTTACTCTTGACCCCATTCTATAAACTCTTCTGGTTGAAACATATAAATACTCTTTTCCAGATAACCATTTAGAAAGGCTGTCTTGACATCCATTTTTCAGATTTTATAATCATAAAATGCAGCTATGGATAAGAGTATTCTAATTGATTTTATCATAGCAATCGGAGAGAAGCTTTCTTCATAGTCTACCCTCTCCATTTGGGTAAACCTTTTTGCCATAAGCCTAGCCTTGTAAGTCTATACCTTACTAGTTTGATCTCGTTTTCTCTTGTAGATCCACTTGCAACCGATGGGTTTTACCCCTTCTAGTTGATCTACATGATCTCAAACTGAATTGAAGTACATTGACTCTATTTCAAGGTCCATGACTTTAATCTACTAGTCCTTATCCATATCTTCCATTGTTTGTTTGAAAGTTAATGGATTCTCTAAGCCATCATCTAGTATGATGACTTGAGTTTCAGTTAAACCCATGTATCGGTCAGGAAATTGCATAACCCTTCCACTACATCAAGGCACTCTTAACTCTTGAGAAGGATATGAAGTACTAGTTTCATCAACAATTCTTGTTGATGGACCTGCTCGATTAACAACTCTTATTGATGCATTTGTTGTTTCTATGGTCATTTAATCTATTACTAGCCTACTGCAAGGTTGATGATTTTTAATGTGGTCTTCCTCTAGGAAAGTTGCATTTGTCGATACAAATACCTTATCTTCCTAAGGATCATAAAAGAAACCACCTTTTGTCTCTTTAGGGTAACCTACAAATAGGCATACCTTTGAATGATGTTCCATCTTCTTAGGATTTTACACCAATACATGTGTTGGACATCTCCAGATCTTGAAGTGACATAAACTACCTTTACGTCTTCTCCATAACTCGTAAATTGTTTCTGAAACACTTTTCGAGGGAATTATGTTTAATATACACACCACAGTCTCAACTGCGTGTCCCCAAAAAGAACTTGGCAACTGGGTATAACTCATCATAGAATAAACCACGTCTAACAGGATCCTATTTCTCCTTTCTACTACACCATTTTGTTGAGGTGTGTTAGATGCTGTGAGTTATGACTGAATTCCATGTTCTATAAAATAGTCCTGGAATTTTAAGTCCATATACTCACCCCCTCGATCTGATTGTAGTGTTTAAGCCTTTTACCTAATTGGTTCTCAATCTTAGCCTTATATTCCTTAATTTTTTTCAAGTGTTTTGGACTTATGATGTATTAGAAAAATATGACTATACCTTAATAATCATCAACGAAGCTGATGAAATATTCATACCTTCATCTAGCTTTAACATTCATTGGATCACAAAGGTCTGAATGTACTAGCTCCTAGAGTTCTTTGACTCTAAGACCTTTTCCAGAAAAAGATCTTTTAGTCATTTTACCCTCAAGAAAAATTCATATGGCGGTAATGAACTGTCTTCTAACTAATTTAGATGATCGTTCTTATCCAATCTCTCAATCCTATTGAGATCGATGTGACCAAGTCTCAAGTGCCAAAGATAGGCATTTGGAGAAATTTTCCGTTTCTTATTTTGAGTCTCAGGTATTTTAACATCTTTATGGTCAAAATGACTTTCATCTCAATCGGTTTTAACATGTACAATTTATTTTCTAGTTTTGCCGAACAAATTTTGATATCTTTCGAAGTAATGAACACTTCATTATTTTCAAAAGAAACTTTGTAATTTTGTTCCAGTAAACATGAAACAGATATTAAATTCCTTTTCATTGAAGTGTTGGGGTTGATGCCCTAAATCTCGTAGGGTTTTGTAGTTTGTAAACATTTGTATGAACAAACTCTTTGTGATGTAATAATATAAGATATTTTATTCACTACAGTATATGAAATATGAGATATTTTAGTTGCATTAACCATAAACCCATTAACTAAGATCTTTGGTTGTCTTTGTAACTTAAGCATGTATGTGGAGACATACAAGTGGATCGTACTTTAAGTGATAATCTAAATGGTTTGTAGTAAATGGATAAAGGAGGGAAACCTTATCCTGATGATACTACGAGTGTGGCACGTTTTGTAGATGTTACAAGTGTTGTAAAGTGCTATAAATGATTTAATCCTGACCATTCATGTATTAGACATGTAAGCAAGGATGCTTTATACAAAGGAGTTTGTATAAAATCGAACCACGAAATGTTTAGTCTCGTTATATAATGTTGTTCTTGATAGAGACTTTCATTTCATTAGGATGACCATAAGTAACATAACCTTAATCCTGAGTGAATTATGAACTCCTGCCTATGAGGGTAGTTCTTTGATTTCCATGGGTGTGAATGGCCATATCGCCAACTCAAACCTACCACTTTGGGGATTCGTTTGATTGGGGGAACTCAGCTACACAAGATGGAATTCACTCATCCTTGAAGTAGGGGTAAGTAGATAAATTGCTCCCTTAAGGGCTGATTCCGGGGCTTGAACAATGTGGTGTCACATCATCTCTTGGCCCGAGAAGTATTTACTCATAGTAAGACTATGATGTATTGTTTATTATAGGAATCGTTGGTACTTAAAGAGTTAGATGTAACTACAGAGGCAAAACGGTAAATTGGCCCAACTGTACTTACGGGCGATTTGTGAAAGGTCATTGAACTGTTGATTGGTTACATCCAATGGACACATAAATATATATGTAGCGCAAAAAATGTAGCTGTCGGTCTTTAGTGGAATGCTCGGTAGTTAACGAATGGTGGAGATCGTGATTAAAGAGTTTAATCAGTTATTCACGTACCGTTGGAGCTTCAAGCTACAAGTCCATAAGGTCCCCTTGGTAGCTCAATGGATTCATGTCAAGAATAAGTTTTTGGATTAGTTTGAAGTTTTCAAATTAATTAGAGGAAATTTGATTATATATGATATAATTAAATTGCTTCAATTATATGCGATATAATTGATTTGATGTATTAGATACATTAATTGGAGGAATTAATTTAAATGCCATAAATGAGAAAAAGAACTATAGTTTACATATTTCATGAAATGTGATATTAAAACTATAGGTTATGAATATAATATATATTTATAATTAAATCAATTATGAGATAATTGGTTCGGTTTTTTCTTTTAACAACCAACTTAGTGGGAAGTTGTAATCAGTTATGGTAACTGATGGATAAAATGAAAATCATTTTCATTTTTTTATGATCGAACACGTATTTAACCAAAAGCTACACGATAGCCTTGAGAGAGTAAATGATCGAGTAAAGAGTATACTATACGATAGCTACTCGCGCTACCTGATCGAGTACCTAAGTCTACACGATAGACTCCTATCTTCTCCCACTTACTCGATCGTCTACACAATCATTCAATTCCACCTTTCCTCTACCAAATCCATACAGGGCCCACAGCTCCTGAATTCTCATACTGAGAATACCAAGGTAGCCTCGTAGTAGTGTTTGCTTGCTATTCGAGGGTCGAGGGTTGAATGTTACTCAATTCTGTTCGAGGATTCTACAGTTCATATTGTTCACTGGTTTGCATTCGTGCTGTTGAACGTTGGACAGAGGTTAATTGAGGGATATGAGAAGAAAAGTTCTTCAAGAGCATGTGCACTCGAACTCTAGTATTTTCTTTTATGAAGCATGTTGTAATTTAGACTTGATGCATAACTTTTCTATGTTAGATTATAAATGTTGATGTTCTGTCAAAATGGTATTTGGAATGATCTGCTTCCGCTCATTGGTTCTCTTTGTTAAGAGATCCTTCAATTGGTATTGGCCGGCGTTCATCTCAACCTGTGCACACATGCCGACCATCGAGCTACCTGCTTATTCATCCCAAGCAGCTGCCTGCTTGTTCAACATTTCCATATTCAACTTATAATTTAAATACCTCCATTTTCAGACATTTTCTCAAGAAATTTCCTTCTACAAACTTGCTTACAAATGTTTTAAGGTGCTTACCTCAAATTTTGAGCTTATAATTCTTTATAGTTTGGCCAAAATCTGTAAAACTCTAGCATTGGCTCTAGATTACTCGAGAGCATGACCTTCTTGTACTTTCTTCAAATTTAAAGCAAGTTCCTAAGAGTTTCTATTGGAGTATATTAGCATGCGGCGGAAGCAACAAGGATTAATAAGTATTCCAATTCATTAATTTTGGCTATAAATAAAGCATGCTCATAAACTAATAAGAGGGTTTCAAGATATACCTTTCTAATACCACTTGAATCTCGAATTCAGCTGCAAATCTTCTCCAAATCTTCTTGTGAACCACCTCAAGGCCTTCTCTACTATTCTCTTGGTGCCTTAGATTGAGTTATAAGACTCAAAATAAGCTTGAATAAAAGAAATTTGGAGAAGGAGTCACTGCCGCAACTTGAAGAACATCTTCTTCAACCTCTCAAGCTTTTCAACAAAAACTCATGAAGTGCATCAGTTTACACGCTCGATTCTCAGTTCAATCTCCTCTATTTATTGCAAGACCGTCATGCAAAATAGGTTGCTGCATGAGGAGTAGCTCATGGTTCGAGATTGATTAAAGAAGAAGGTGGGAAATGAGTGAGCTCCTTAATGTAGGTAAGTGGAGATTTCCCACTTTTTCAAATTTTGTGTTTTCAATCTTTTTTTAATTTTGTTTTATAAATTGAGTTCCAAACTCTTTTTTTTTTCAAAATTAAAAATTTTATTAATTTTACAACATTAATTCATTAATTAATTTTCTAATAAAAATAATATTAATTAATTAATTAAATAATTTAATTAATTGTAATTAATTTAGTATCAAATATTAAATTAATTTTAACACTAGTTCCACCATCATGAATCCATATTCATGAATTTAATATTTAAATCATTTTTAAATATTAACTAATTCTCCAATTCCGTTTAATTCAAAAATTAAACGCGTAATTATATCACATATAATTACTAATTCCCTTAATTCTAATTTGAACGTTTCAAATTAACTTGTCACGCTACTCTAATGCTAATCCATTTACAAGCTAGTAAGGGGACCTCGTGGATCTACAGATCATGGGCTCCAACAGTCCAAGATTAATTGGCTAAACTCTTTACACCGAATTAACCCCCATTTGTTAATTACTGGGCCACTCCACTAAAGCTCAGAGTTGCACTCCCCTCACTGTAGATATATTATGTCATCTCTATATAACCATGATTAGTAAGTTAACCCTCCATAGGTTGTTCGTAATAACGGTTGGGTCAAATATTTGATCCTCTAATGAACAGTTGGTTAGTGATCTGACCAACAAGCTGAGTTCCTCTCAGACCAATGAAAGGGTGGGGTCTCATGTTCAAGACCCAGAGTCAGCATTTAAGGGAACAACCTCTCTACTATCCTTGAAAGTGGGTAGGAGTGAATTCCATCTTACACCATATGTTCCCAGCTATCTACACGTTCTTACCCTTGAAATGGAGGTTTATTGAGCTAGTGCTGTTGAGTCAACCCTCACCTATGCAAATCTAAGGATAATCCTGAATAAATAGGAGTTCATAGTTAGCTCAGGATTAAGGTCAAGTTACCCAAGTCATCGCTTTGAAATAGTCAGTCTTAAACAGTAACAACGTTATAATGTAAGAATGACTGATCTCTATCTTGTACAAACCTATTGCACATGACACCCATAACATGTAGGAATTAGGATCACATCGTCTGTAGCACTTTACAACTTCTTGTAACAACTACAGAGTGGGCCGCATCTA
Source organism: Benincasa hispida (assembly GCF_009727055.1). NCBI lineage: Eukaryota > Viridiplantae > Streptophyta > Magnoliopsida > Cucurbitales > Cucurbitaceae > Benincasa > Benincasa hispida. The sequence continues at coordinate 87,529,912 of NC_052349.1, read as the reverse complement.
ATAGTGTTACCAGAATAAGGTACCCAATCTTATTCATATACTATAGATCATTTTGACTATTTACTCGAACCTGATCCACTTTTATGTCTCCACATAAAGTTCAAGTACTTATGTAATAGTCATGGATCTTTTAGTTTATTGGATTTATTCTAAAACGAAATAAGCAATTCATATATTCAATAACAACTTATTGAATTTTCAGAATAAGTGTTATTGTTTACAAACCATGAATTTTAGGACATAAAACCCAACAAGCTCCCACTTGGACTAAAACTCCCGTGATAACTTATATATTTGAATATATAATACAGAGTTTTAAAGTTTTACAGAGAAATATAATAAACTAGGGCATCACATACCCATGGTTTACCGTTCGGTATCCCATACCTAGTTTTTCTCCCACTTGCCCTAGGTTATATACCTGGTATTTCTAGTCTTACTAGGAGATTCTCAAACACTTTCGCCGAGAGAATCGTTGTAAATATGTTAATGTACAATAGACTTCTTATTAAACTATATAGGGAATGCATCTTATTCTCACGACACTTGTAGTAGAACAAACTGATTGATTCCAGTTTCAGGGGTTGTCTTCCATGGGTGTGTCTCGCTTTTAGAGGCGTTATTGTCCGCGGATCTCTTGGTATCAGTGGATGTTTTTGGCTGGCGGTAGGGTTTGGTTTACCTTGTTTTTTCTCTTAAATATCATTTTATTTCCTTTAATTTGGGATTTTTGCAATTCTAGTCCCATTCTTTCAAATGTTTAATTTGTGATTTGGGCTATAATGTAGTATCTTCTATTTGGAGTTAATTAGTTTTTTTTTTTTACCTATTCTAAAAAAAAATTAGTTATTTTTTTTATATTAATTTTCCTCTAAGAAAAGCTTGTTCCATAGTAAACGGAGTGACAATGGCGCTACAGTAAGTATTTATACATTTTCATTCAATATTGCTTCCAAAGATTTGGTATGATCCTTGCTGATGAAAATATAAATTCAAAGATGAGTGTTTCCAAAAGTACATGGATTGATATTCAAGTCAAAATGACAAATCACTTGCTTTGATTTGAGAGAAGCCATGGGAGAACTGATTTGTAGGTGCAAGCTTTCGGGGTATTTGGTGAATGTTAATACAAGTATTCATGATTGTAAGGTGGCCTGCCTAAACAACTGCTCTTGCTTGGCTTACGGAATAATGGAGCTTCCAACAGGTGGCTATGGCTGTGTTACTTGGTTTCATAAACTGGTGGATGTTAAATTTGTTCTTGAAAATGGAGAAGATCTCTTTGTGAGAGTGGTGGCTTCAGAACTTGGTAGTAATTTTGGTTCTTTTGCCCTTGTGATTGTATGTTGTAAAGATGAGTATAATTTATAACAATGCTATGCTTTATCTGCTGTAGACTCAACCAAGAAGAAGCTTTTGGTAACAATTTATGTGTCTGTGGCTTCATTTCTAGGCTTCTTGGCTTTTGTCATTTGCTTTATCCTTGGGCGTATAAGGAGATTTAGAGGCAAGCATCTCCTCCATTGCTTCATTAATCTGTTAATTGTTCATGGCTCATATATATTCATTTTTGTTTCTTGTCCCCAAATTTTGTGAACTAGGTAATGTGATATCTCCTGATATCACTGAAGGTCATATTCAATCTCAAGCAAATGAAGTGGAAATGCCAATCTTTGATTCTACTACGATCGATATTGCGGTGAATGGTTTCTCTTTTTTGAATAAGATGGGGGAAGGTGGTATTTTATGCATGCATGTGAAAGAGAAATATTATTGTAATTTGTGAGGAGTGTTCATATGAAAGATCATAGTTGAACATATGGAATTTTTAGTGAATATATTAAGTTGATAGATCTTAAATGTATAATGTTTAATTAGTTGATGTAATTATACAGTTGGAATACAAGGCAGAAAATGAGAATATCAATTGGGGCATTTAATTTGAAAAAAAAAAAGACATATACTTGACAAATAAAAAACATCAAGAGTTATCATATATGATGCGTAATCAATGTCAAGAATCGATAAACTTGAGATACCACCAATATCAAGTGTATTATCTTTCTTGACACGAAAATTGTATCAAGAAATATTTGTCTTGACGTTTTTTTAGAGTCAAGTTATCACACTATACTTGACAGTCCAATATTCGACGCTTTTATAAGCGTCAAGTATACCCTTTACTTGACATTGGAAAAATGTCAAGTAATCCAATTTCTATGGTAGTGCTTATAAAACCATAGACATGCTACAACAAATGCTTAAGCATTCCATACATTAATATAGCAATTATATTAATCTTATGAAACCCTATTCATGCACACTATATGATAGAGTGTACAAGCATGCAGCGGAAGAAAACAAAATTAATAAGCATTCTAATTACACTTAATTTGAGTCGAAAAGCATGCAAGTAAACTATTTTCAAAAGAGGGTTTCAAGATGAACAATACCTTTGATGAAAACTCTTCATTTCCAGCTCCTCTCCACGAATTGGATCTTCAAAAACACAGTAGACCACCAAGAGGATCTTCTCTACTATTTTCTAACTCAGATTGTGTGGTAAAAATGATGAATTGAGATCAATTGGGTTGAGAAGGAAGAGAGTTTTTGGAGAGAGTCTGCAGAATTTCAGAAATTCCTATTCATCTAACCTTCAATGCTTAAATTCAACCTATTTATGAAGAATAGGCATGCAACCACTACTTGGTAATGTTGATTGACATTTCAATCATTACCAAGTTAGTGAGATTGGTGTTGATCTATCGATTAATCCAACAAATATTTGATTAATCCACTAACTATTTGTTTTCCTATTTTCATTTTCATTTTAAACTAATTTCACCAAAATTAGTTTTAGTTCAAAATTCAAAAAACTAAATTTGAATTGAAATTGAAAAATGATTTATTTACTTAAATAATTAATTAAACAATTTAAAATTAAATAATAATATAATATCAAATATTAAATTAATCAAACACCTAATTAACACATGAATCCTATTCATGCTAATCAATATTTAAATATTCTAATCTCTCCGATTTCGTTCAATTTCAACAAAATTAAATGTTTTAAATGTATCGAATAAAATTAATCAAACCCTAAATTGAATTTGAACATTTAAAAGTCAAAACCCTAATATTGAATTTTAACCTTTCAAATCCGCTCAATTCACTAATCCAAGATATAATTTTACGAGCTAGTAGAGAGACCTTATGAACCTACAGATCATGTGCTCCAACGACTTGATATTAATTCGCTAAACTCTTTAGACCAAATTAATCAATATTCGTTACCATTATAGCTTGATAGTTGCACTCTTCTCACTGTAGATATATTTATGTCTACTTTAACCATTATTAGTAAGTCGATCCTTCATAGGTTATTAGATTTACAGCTACGTCAAAAATACCATTTCTGTAAATACATCTTGCTTCTTAAGCTCCCACTGATCCTCTATTGAACAATTGGTTTATAGTCCAACTAATAAACCATGACCCTCTCGATCACGAGAGGGCAGGGCCCCATTGTTCAAGAATAGGAATCAATACTTAAGAGAACAACCTATTTGCTAACCCTAAATTGGGTAGGAGTGAATTCCATCTTGCAGGACTATGTCCCCAACTATTTATTTGGTCTTATCCCCAAAATGGGAGGCTTATTGAGTAGTGCTACTGGACTACTCTCACCTATGCAGATTAAAAGACAATCTCAAATAAACAAGAGTTCATAATTAGCTCAGGATTAAGATCGAGTTAGCCTAGGTCATCGAATTTGAAATAGTTAGTTTTAACACTAAACAATCATTATATAGAAAGTGATTACTGGTCTTACGCAAATATCCTTTGCATAAGATGCTCCCACTCGCATGTCTCCACATGAATGATCTCGAGATCACATCGTTTGTATCAGTATATAAAGTAGGCCACATCCAAATGTGTCACCATAAATTATTGAATACTAAATTTACAGTAAACATACAACAGATATGCATTTAAAAATAGATTACAACATGCTTTTAAACGAAAATGGGTTTCAAGAAACCTCACCTTTAAATAACCTTTCTTCGTGTTTCTCCCTCAAACAGTCATGTACATCTTGAAGACATTCTTCAAGAATTTCTCGGACTAAAACACAGACACAACCACAATGCTACCTTGGTATTCTCAGGGTGAGAACCCAGGAGTGGTGGACTCTGACTATTTTAGTTTAGAGGGAAACTTAGGTGTGGAGGAAGAAGATTGAGAAGTATCATATAAAAACTCACAGTACTTTTCTATAATTCTCTCAATCGTTTAACAGCAATCGTACAGTAGAAGAGAAAGAAAAACTACTTTTCGTTTTATTCCTCTTGCCATAAAAAACATAACCAACAACTAAAGTGGGTGGAGAGAAAAGATGGGCAAGGGAGTTGTAACTCCCTTCCTTATTATTCAAATAATAATAATATAATATAAATAAATATGATAACTAACTTATCATAATATATCTATATTAAATTATATGTTATATCAAATATAACATATAACCTATAGTTTTAATATTATATCACATACATTATAAACTATAGTTTCTTTTCTCTATTTTATGACATTTAATATAAATCATATTTATATTAAATTTAATAACTATGAATCCCATTCATAGAAAATATATTTTATTCTCATTAAAATATTTATTTCCTCCCATTAAGCTTTAATGTATCAAATACATTTTAACAATTATATCACATATAATTAAAATAATTAAATAAATCCCTTTATTAATTTGAACAATTCAAATTAATCCAAAAACTGATTCTCAACTAAATCCATTTGAGCTACCAAGGGGACCTTATGGACCTGTAGCTTGAAGCTCCAACGATACATGAATAATTAATTAAACTCTTTAATTACATTATTCACTATCCGTTAACTAGCGGGCACTCCACTAAAGACCGACAGCTGCACTCTTCACACTATAGATATATTTCTGTGTCCATTGGATATAACCAACCAATAATACGATGATCCTTCACAAATTGCTCGTAAGTACAGCTGGGCCAAAATACCGTTTTGCCCCTATAGTTACATCTAACTCCTTAAGTACCACTTATCCATCTAATGAACAATAGATTATAATCCCATTATGACTAAACCCCTATTGGGTCAGGAGAGGGTGTGGCGCCACATTTTTCAAGACCCGGAATCAACTTTTAAAGGAGCAATTTATCACTCCATCTTGTTCCGCTGTGTTCCCAACTCCTCAATCAGACGAATCCTTAAAATGGTAGGCTTGTTGAGTCCGCGATCTGTCCACTCTTACGCATACAAATCAAAGAACCGCCCTCATAGGCAGAAATTCATAACTCACTCAAGATTCAGGTCATGTTACCTATGGTCATCCTAGTGAAATGTAAGTCTCTATTATGAACGGTATTATATAATGAGACTAAACATTTCGTGGTCCGGTTCTATACAAATTCCTTTGTATAGAATATCCCCGCTTGCATGTCTAATACATGAATGATCAGGATCAGATCATCTGTAGCACTTTACAACAATTGTAACATCTACAAAGTGGGCCATACTTATAGTGTCACAGGATAAGGTACCCAGCCTTATCCATCTACTACAGACCATTTAGGTTATCACTTAAACATAATCCACCTGTATGTCTCCACATACATGTTGAAGTTACAAAGATAACCTTGGATGTTAGTTTGTTGGTTTGTGGTTAATGCAACTAAAATATCACATGTTTTATAGACAAAATAAATAAAATATCGTATATTTTATTGATCACATAAAGAGTTTATTCAGCAATGTTTACAAACTATAGAATCCTATGAGATTTAGGGCATCAACCCTAACAACCTCACCCTCTCATTGGCTCGAGAAGGACGCAATTTGATGATCAAATCACAAACCAATTGTTTATTAGAGGATCGGTGGAACTTAAGGAACAAGAGGTAATCTTAGGGGTATAACGACCTTTTGACCCAGCCATTATTACAAACAACCTGCAAAGGGTTAACTTACTAATCATGGTTATATTGAGTGGACACAATATATCTACAGTGAGGAGAGTGCAACTCTGGGCTTAAGTATAGTGACCCAGTAGTTAACGAATGAGGGTTATTTTGGTGTAAAAAGTTTAGCTAATTAATCTCGGATCGTTGGAGCCCATGATCTGTAGGTCTACTAAGTTCCCCTACTAGCTCATAAATGGATTAGCATTAGAATAGCGTGATAAGTTGATTTCAAACATTCAAATTAAAATTAAGAGAATTAGTAATTATATGTGATATAATTACACGTTTAATTTTGGAATTAAACGAAATTGGAGAATCAATTAATATATGATTTAAATATTAATTTTATGAATAGGGATTCATAAAGGTGAAACTGGTGTTAAATTAATTTAATATCAAATATTAAATTAATTAAATTAATTAATTATTAATTAATTTTATAGAAAAATTAATTGAATTAATTTTGTAAAATTAATAAAGTTTCATTTTTAAATTGAGAAATTATAAATTTATTTTTTTCTTATTTTGTAAATCAAAACTATAAAGAAAATTCAAAGGAAATTTGAAAATGAAAAAAATCCCAAAAGGGGGATTTTTCTACTTTCAAATTGTAGTAGCTCACACATAATTCTATTTTTTCTTCAGCTCAATTATTCAAGCATGAGCTGTAATTCATGCAAGGATGTTAGGTACATGAAAGTCATGCAATATAAAGCTGGAATTTTGAGTGGAATGGGGAGAGCAATCGTTGCTGAATGCTGAGAACTTGTGTTTGAAGAAGTGTTCTTTACATTGTGTAAAACCAGTAACTTCCTCTCCAATTCCCTTCGATTCAAGCTTATTTTGAGTCCCACAACTCAATCCAAGGCACCAAGAGAATAGCAGGGAAGACTTTGTGGTGGTTCACATCCAAAGAAGAAGGAGATTGCAGTGGAAGATCGGGAATCAAAGGTACATCAAGAGTTAGTGTTGAAACTCTGTTTTTAGTTTATAAGCATGCTTAGTTTGAAGCCAAAATTAATGACTTAGAATGCTATTTGATCCTGTTTTGCTTCCGCTACCTACTTCCTGAATCCAACAATTGGTATCAGAGTATCATTTAAGCATTTAATTTGGTTTGACTTTTGCTTGGTGGGTGTTTTTTCATAAGTTGTATGAAAATGATGAACTGATATGATATTTCTAAGTTTTGGTATTGTTTTCTCTTCAATGAAGTTGTAGTTCTTGTAATTGGCTCTTGTTTGATGGGCCTTAATGTATGTTTAAGTGTCTGTAATTTGTTTGGAGTCATTAAAGTTTCAAATAGGTTGTTTTTTGAGAAAGAAGTGAAGAAGGTCGAGTAGTAAGAACTAGATTTTCAGCCACTACCCAATACTTGATGCTCGATGCTCCAAAACTCAATGCACGATGCCATACTTGATAAGAAACTTGATGGTATTTTGTGAAATACTGATTGTACGATGCCATACTCGAGAGTACTTGATGCTCATACTCGATGGTATTTGGTGAAATACTTGATACATGATGGTACTCGAGGGCATACTCGATGATCAATGGCATATTTGATGCTTGATGGTATTCAATTGTTTTTTTCCTGGTGCTGGTACTTAGTGAAATACTCGATGCATGATGGTACTTGAGGGCATACTCGATGCTTGATGGTACTCGATGGTTTTGCCAGGTTCAACATAGTTTTAAGCATTGGAGGTCCGGTTCGAGAGGTTCGAGTCCAGTTCAAGGTGGTTCGAGCAATCCATAAGTGTTTTGGAGCTAGTTTTTGTTGTTTCTTGTAATATTTAGGTCTTTGCTTGCTTAAAAATGCCAAAACGAAAATCATATCAATTTGTGTTTAATTATTTATGCATGTGATGTATGTTATAATTAAATAAATCTCGTATGTACATAAAGTATGTCATGTAGATTTAAAATCCCACAATAAGAAGCATGTTACATGCATTGAAAGTATGTTATAAAATGTGATAATATATAGTATGCATGTATAGGGTTTCATATGTTTTAATATAAATATTATATTAAATGTTGAATGTCTTTGATGTATATTATGGATGCTTAGCATGTATAAAATTTTGTAAGTTGTTATAAAATTGGGTTAGACATTTAAAATCCATAACAAAGATAGATGCATGCTTACGTAGGTTAATCACTTGTAATAGTTAAAATAGGTCGACATCTTGTAAATTAGGTATTTAAGTTGACGATTTACGGAACACCTCCTATCTGGGGATTATGGTCGAATAATTGAGCATTATTAACCAATTTTATGAGCAATACGTGAGCGGTGTGAGGTTTTAAAACTGGTTTATCACCTAGCCATCGTAGGTTAAATCCAAATATAAACGTCATACTTAGATAAAAGCCTAGACTTAAGTTGTTTAATTAGCCATAACAAACCTGCATAAAGATATACCCAAACAAATGTTTGGACACTTCAATGGGAGTTTAATAGCATATATTATTAGAACAGTTCAGTGGGAATTTAGAATGCTTCAGAGTGAGATTAATAACATGTACAATATGTCATTTTTAGCTCTCGCGTCCATAAGAGTTCACAATATCGATCCATGTTTCGCTTTGTGTCACCCTAGGAGTGGCCTCCATTTGGAAAGTGAGTACATAAATCGAGATTATGGTGAATAAGGGAAGTTATTCACAGCAAAATCAAAAGTGATATTTTGATTTTCATTCTCACGTCCTAAGAGTTTCACACCGTGAGATTCATGTGACGCTTGGTGTCACCCTAGGAGTGACCTCCATTTGGAAAGTGTTTGCATGAGTCAATATCAAGGTGAATGAGGGGAAGTTGTTCAATGTAAAATCAAATATATGATATATTGATTTCAATTCTCACATCCTTTGAAAGTTCACACCATGAGATCCATATGACGCTTCGTGTCACCCTAGGAGTGACCCCCACTCGGAAAGTGTTTGTATGGGTCACTATCAAGGTGAATGGGGGAAGTAGTTCATAATAAGTGGGTGAAGGATATGTGTCAACGTGTCCTGCGGTCCCTTCTGTTTGTTAGGATCGTGAAATTCCTATGTTTCACCTGTTTGTCGTCTTTAAGTCGACCTTGATAGTCGTTGAACAACAACTATTCCCTTGGAGGGTTGTAACATAGGTATCAGAATAACTCAAACTCTAGAAATAGATAGGATTTCTTAGGTCGTTTTCAACTTTGACTTTCCAATTTGGTAGCATCGTTGGGGCTGACCTCTAAGGTCTGAAAACAGAGGATTACACTTACGAAATTACGAAAGTGTTAGTAAGTTCTGACAAAAAATGGTAGCAAAATGACTATCGGAATATGAGTTATTCTAGGGACAGTATTTAGTCAAGAATGTCTTGCTATCGTATCGTTGCAAAAATAATGCGAATTTTGGGTACATTATTATTTTGCTAAAACATGATTGGGTTTAAAAGCAATTCTCTAATAAAATTTGTTTATATTTTCAGAATGACGAGTTCTTTAGTACAACTATTGGCTTCTGATAAACTTACCGAGGATAACTATGCTATGTAGAAATCAAACCTAAATACTATACTGGTGATAGATGACCTACGCTTCATTTTAACAGAGGAATGTCCTCCCGTTCTTGGCTGAAATGCAAACCAAAATATTTGGGATGCATACAGAAGATGGATCAGGGTTAACGAGAAAGCTCGTGCCTATGTTCTTGCCAGCATATCTGATGTATTGGCCAAGAAACATGAGAGCGTGAGTACTGCCAGGGAGATTATGGAATCTCTGCGTCGGATGTTTGGACAACCGTCCTTCTCCCTGAGGCATGATTAGTGACTCCCAAATCAAGTATCTTGGCATTATAGTCATTTTTCACTAAACAAGTTTCTAGGACCAGTAAATCATATTTACCTTCCTTCTCTTTCTTCTTCTCGATGAGGTACTTGGGGCAATTGCATTTCCAGTGACCATCCATATTGTAGTGGAAGCATTTCCTCTTATCGGCCACCTTCATCTTACCCTTGCCTTTCCCAGCAGTAGGAGCCTTCCTCTTCCCTCCTTTCTTTTTTTGGATCTTCTGAGAACTACAAGATCAGGGAACAGACTTAGTTCCATAATATGAAACCTTGTGGAACTTCTTTAAATGGGCAATATTTGCCTCTCTTTCTTTCGGTCCCTTACATTTCATAAGAGACTGATAAGTCTATAACTCATTCAATAGGGTAGTCATGGTATACTCTTTTTTATTCATAATTGCATTGCTGCAGAATTGGAGGAAACTCTTTGAAAGATATTCTAGAATAAAAGACACCTGACTTTAGTTGTCGATGACCGTATCATTCTTCTCGGCGATATTGAATTGGACCATCAGGTCAAGAACATGTTCTCTCACTGATTGGCTTTCCTTCATGCGCGCATTATAAAAGTACTTGAAAACCTCGTGTCGGATATAAGAAGATGGTTGTCCAAACATCTCCTGGAGGGACTCCATGATCTGACTTACAATGAGCATGGCCTCGTGTTTCTTGGTAAGAACGTCAGACAAACTTGCCAAGATATAGACTTGGGCCTTGTCAATGGTGTTCGTCCAGTGGTCATATGCATCCTTTAATGCTTAGATGCATTGGG